>NC_073380.1:37444708-37763279 GCF_028641065.1 Leucoraja erinaceus | reverse complement strand
ATGGAGTGACCGGACTCTTTGAGCGTGTACGAGAGCCATAAGCATGAGCCTTTTTTAAAACATAGATTAAGCAAGCTGAGGGGATCTGGCTGGTGCCATTCTCTGAGGTATGTCAATATCACACCAATATCCCATACATGGGTATATACCTGGGTGTTTGGGGCTTATATTATAGTTGCCCTTCATAAGTTTACCTTCAGTGGATGGGATCCCATGCTCTGCTGACATGCGGTTTTAGATAAGCAGATAAGGCGCTCCATGCTGTATTTACGGCACTGTAACTCACCTTTTAGTCATGGTGTAGATGTTCCAGGAACTCCAATACGTCAGTGGTTGAATAGTTCGTTGTCCCTGC
This sequence comes from Leucoraja erinaceus, assembly GCF_028641065.1. Classification (NCBI taxonomy): domain Eukaryota; kingdom Metazoa; phylum Chordata; class Chondrichthyes; order Rajiformes; family Rajidae; genus Leucoraja; species Leucoraja erinaceus. The sequence goes on along the minus strand of NC_073380.1, from coordinate 37,762,924 downwards.
GTCGTGGCAGTATTTTACCCATGTTAGCTTTTAGTGACTGTTCGCAGGGATGCCGACATGGTGGTAATGGTTCCTTTGGATAATCCCAGTCCCTGGTAAGGTCTATTCAAAACCTGCACCCAGGAGTTTGATGTTTCCCTGGCATGGGTGGCTTATGCCTGATACTGGGTTGAGTCAGCAACCATGGTCCACTAGGGAAATCCATAGGTGACTCGCCCACCGTGTCGTGATGAACTGGGAACCATGGCTGTAGGCCGGTCGGGCACGTTCAATATCTCGGAGACAGATCCCATCTGTATTGCGAAGTGCCCGACGGATGAGGCAGAAGGGAGGAAGGCAAAGCAGAAATTCCCCCTTCCAGCGTATAGGCATCTATCGCTGCTGCCTCTAATCTGGTTCCTAAGTCACATACATGGGTTACTGGTGATTCCGTCTTGTGCAACCAAATTGATATCTGGCTTTCAAACTGCTTAATAAATTTAGCAGATATTTTGGGTTATGACATCTATTCAATGTAATCATAAATTGTACCCCGTGACATGGTGTCTCCTACTGTGTTCTAGCTTCCTAGGACATAGGCAGCTGATAGTTAAAATGTCTTTTGACACACCATTGACAGATTTGTTTGACCAATTTGTTGCACAATAATGATTATTATGCTCCCCATATGGTTGATATAAGCCACCACCATAGTATTATCAATCCGTAACCACATATGTACGTGCTGCATTTGAAATGCATATGCTTTTTAGCCCAATAGGCGATCACCAATCCCAAGAAGTTGATGCCCGGTATGTGTAGTAACGATGTTTGTGACTTGGTCCATCTGTTACCTGTGCTGGATATGGAGTTTAGTTGCTCCCCAGCCTAAAGTACTGGCATTGGTTTTTAAAAATAACCAAGTTGGGATTGGTGATGATAATAGGGCTGAAAACTATGCCAAATATATGTCTGCCCACCACCTTAATTGTGATATAGCTTCAGTGGGTACATTCATGATTTGATTATAGTGACCCAAGTGTCTTGGCAAAGTAACAGTCATATGGACGGAATTGTTATTGAAGCCCAGATAATCCTTGGTAGTAACGCTTCAATTCTGGTTTATCTGGGCGTGGGATGAACCTCAGCTTTAGGGAGCTGTTTCGTAGCTAGAACTGCTCCACAGCTAATTCCTTTGTTTCCCCTAATATGAGGATATCATCCAATATGTGCCATGATTATGCTTGTTTTCTTAATATTTTCATGGCCATTTTTAATAGTTTAGGGCGGAGGTTTAGACCATATGAAATGCTATATGCTCCCATGGTTGCCCTAACCGGGATATCCATGATCCAGGTAAATATATTTAGGTATCTATAATGATCCTAGTGTATGGTATAAGATAGTTAGCATCTCCCATATCAATGCTCCCCATAGGTATCCTAGGGAGATCAGATGTCTGGCAGTGACAAAACTCCACCTCCATCTTAAAGTGGATATACTCAACAGATTTATTTAGTGATATTAGATCAATGATGATGCTACATTCATCATCTTTTATAGTTTTGGTGAATATATTTGATACAAATTCCAATCCGTTTAAGTAATGTGCCTGTTTAGTTCAGCTTGCCTTCTCACTTCTCTTTTCTTAGAGGGAGAAACAGCCCTTTGGGCGCATTGCTGAACTGGCAGTAAAATGCCCAATTTGAATTCGTTTTTATCCTCTAATGCTGTTGAGTATATTTTGGTTATTTGTGACAGCATCCCATGCTTAGCTCACTCCCCATGCAGTTTAGTAGAACACCCTTGTTTTAGTGTAAACTGGGAGGAACCAGACTACCTACCTCCATGCTTGTTGTTTTTCATGAAGGCGTAGTTTGCTGGTATGCTGGTGCTGTCGGTGGGGCGGCGCATCTTCCCACGGCTCCGCTCTGGGCCCCGTCTAAAAAGAACTATGGGGATCTGCAGCGGTCACCAGGCTTTCACCAGTCCTTGTTTGATATTGCTGGTGGATGCCGAGGGGTGCTGCCAGCTGGGTGTTGGATGTGATGTCCTGCTCGTCCCATAGCCTGCTCCCTCTTCCCCGCAGCAGCGGTTTGCATAGCCCCATATATTCGGGGTTGCGGGCAGGTCTATATGCACCATCGTTCAGTCGAGTATCCCAAATATGGGAACATCTTAGGCGTCAGCACCAAAGGCGAGCAAAGGTGGTAACATCTTGACCTTCTGTAGAATTCGCTGCTTGTCTGTGAGTCTACGAGACCCAGCTGCCTGCGGATTTGCCTCTGGAAAGGCCTGTTCCTGCAGGGCTTTTGTTGGGAAGATGGTCGCGTGGAGGAGCCATGTAGTGGCCCACGACACCCAGTGGCTCTTCCTGATCCTGCTCCCCTGGCATACTGCTGTTCTCGTCCGCCTGCCCAGCACTTAAGCCAGCCCAGCCCTGGCCTCCTTAGCCCTTAGAAAAGGAGCATAAAGGATGCACTAAATGGGAGGAGGCAAAGCACTCCACTCCGCTGTTGCATCAATCCCTCGACAAGGGAGGTGGCTAGTGCAATAGCACTGGGGTAAGAGTCAGCTCCCTTGGCATTCAGCCAGTGCCCCTTTACACCGGCGGCACAGGGAGCGGCTCGGTGTCGAGTGAGCGGGAGCATTGAAATAGCTCCACCGCTACCGGTGGCTGCCTCCCAGATAAGGACCCTCGTGTGGAGTTGGGCAGGCAGTCCTTCTCCTGGAGGTGAACTTCATGACCTCCTCTGGCTTGGGGAGACAGAGATACTCATTTTTGCTGTCTCCAACCTGTTCCAGCTTGGAGGAAGATGGCTCCTGTAGAACCTGTAAATTGGTAAGATTTCCCCTTACCTGCATGTAGAGGCTGCCTGCCGTTTTCCAGGCGGCGTTGTGGCGGTTCCCGGGCGGTGATTCTCCTGGTCAGGAGTCTGCAGGGCTGCCGGTCGGGTTTTTTAAAATTTCCCGCCGGTCCACGGCTGTACGGAACAGCTGTTCAGCGGACCGGCATAGCGCAGCTCCTAGCAGCGGTCCGCAGCGTTAGCGGTCCGGGTGGCACCTTTGGTCCGCAGCGTTAGCGGTCCGGGTGGCACCCTTGTCCCCGTCACTGTCGGCCCCACGCTGGAGTCGAAACGGGGCCCGCTCACCATGCCTCACTTTGCTCCCGCTGGAGCAAAAACCACAAGGCCCGATTAAGGTAAGTACTTACCTCTCGTCCTTGGATGCGGGAGCTAGCCCGACTCCCGCTGGCTGCCGCGTTCTGCACGCTGTGCGATTATGTCGCATGCGCACTGGAGCTGGGGTCTTCACGGAATCACTCACGTGACTCCGAAGTAAAATAATCCTTCACAGGAAATTACAGTGCCACAACAGCTTCAAGACAGACATAACACCACACATTTCAACAGATATCTTCAATACATAAAAAGTTAAAATTTTTGTGCATTATAAAACCTTATAGCAGCTGGTATACAAGACTTCCTATGTCTCTCCGTTTTGCACATTGGTGCAATCAGTCTCTGACTGAAGATGCTGCACTTGATCACCTTCAGGGCGTGGAGTGGGTGAGTGGGGTTGGTCATTATTGAGCCTAGTTTTTTCAGAGTTCTGGCCTCTGCCACCTGCTTGACCGTTAGTTGCTCTGCCCCAACCACTGAGCCGGCCTTCCTGATCAGCTTATCCAGTCTGTTTTTGTCCGCTATTCGGGCGCCTTCTCCCCAACAGGCCACAGCAAAAAACAGAGCACTGGCCACCACTGAATGGTAGACACTGCACAGTAGGGGTTGACAGATATTAAATGACTTTAGCCTCCTTAAAAAATACAGTCTACTTTGTCCCTTCCTGTACACCGCCTCCATATGACTCTTCCAGTCCAGCTCACTGTCAAGCTGCACACCAAGGTACTTGTGGTTGGCGACCACCTCCACCTCAGTGCCCCTGATGGTGATTGGTGTTGGTTGAATCCTCCTCCTCCCCCTCCTGAAATCCACAACTATCTCCTTCGTTTTTTTGGTGTTGAGATGGAGATTATTGTGTGCACTCCACTCCACAAAGTTGTTAATTGTGTCTCTATACTCCTCCTCATTGCCCCCTTTGATGAGGCCTACAACAGCTGTGTCATCTGAAAATTTCTGCAAAAAGCAGCTGTTGGTGTTATATTGACAATCCGCTGTGTAGATGGTAAACAGGAATGGAGCCAGCACAGTTCCTTGTGGAGCCCCTGTGCTGCTCATGATGGTGCTTGAGACATTGTTCTGTAGGCGCACATACTGTGGTCTGAGGAAAAGGTAATCCAAACACCACTGTACCATTAATGGATCCACCTTCATCTTCTCCATCTTCTCCCCTAGCAGTCGAGGCTGAATTGTGTTAAAAGCGCTAGAGAAGTCAAAGAATGTAATTCTTACAGATGCATCAGGGATGTCCAGATGTGTGTACGCCCTCTGCAGCATGTAAATAAGGGCATCATCGACACTGATGTTGAGCTGATATGCAAACTGTAAAGGATCCATTTGAGTTGACACACTAGTCCTGAGGTAGGAGAGGACAAGTCTCTCAAATGTCTTCATAATATGTGAAGTGAGCGCTACTGGTCTGTAGTCATTGTGGTGAGTGGGATAGGTCTTCTTTGGGACAGGTACCAGGCAAGATGTTTTCCACAGCCTTGGGACCTTCTGTAGACGCAAGCTCAGGTTGAACAGGTGTGTTAGGATACCACACAGCTCTGAGGAGCAAGTCTTCAGTAGCCTTGGGCTGATGTCATCGGGCCCCACTGCTTTCCCTGGCTTCAGTCTGTCCAGCATCATCTTGACCTGCGCAGTATGAAGAGTCATAGGTAGGGCTGGTGGTGTAGTAGTAGGTGGGAAGGGGGGACCCCGTGCAGATGACATCTCAGGAGTATTGGAGAGAGGGAGGGGAGATGGTGAGGAAGCATCAACGGTCAGCAGACCAGGTGGGGGAGGCTGAGATTGTGTTGGGCAGTCAAATCTGTTGAAAAATCTGTTCAGATCATCAGCCAGACTCTGTTCACCATCAGGCAGTGTACCGCCCTTCTGCTTCATACCCGTGATCTTTTTCATTCCAGCCCATACCTGCTTCACTCCATCTTGCTGCAGCTGCAAAGATGGTTGACAGCTTCAAGTTCTGTAGCATCCATATTACCAACAACCTAATCTGCTCCTTTCACGCTGATGGGTGATCAATACATGGCATCATATGTGCAATAGAAAATATTCTGAAGGGCTGCATCTCATCTGCTGTGGCACCTATTCTGCTTTTTGATCTGCAGAGAGTGGTAAACACCAGTCTATTACAGGCTCACCACTTCCTTCCATTGGGTTCGTCTTTGCAGTGCGTTGCATTAGGAAGGCTGAAAGTATCGTCAAGGAAGCATGCCACTCTGGCCATTCCCTTATCTCTTCTTCTTTCTGAGGGAAGGTCAAGGAGCTTGAAAGCCTGATGTCAAGACCTAAGAACAACTTCTTCCCCACTGCTATTATACTCCTGAATCTGTCACCATTTACCACTCTGTTCCCAGAGGCACTGTCACGTAGTCTTACTCTTAACTACCTCATTTGGTTATCTATTGATTGTGTTTCAGTATTTATTTTGCACAACTTCAGAGTGCATTACAATCTTTACAACATTCTGCTGTTTTGCATTTGTCATCGTATTTATTGTCGTACCATACCATGTATACTGTTTATTCTGTTAGCCTAAAGTGAACAAGGAATTTATTACACCCTTGTGTGTATCTCAGTAAACTAATCTGAATTCCATGTTGAAAACATAGCCTGCATTTATTCCCCTTGGTAACTTTTATGATCACCTTGCCCACTTAATGTAGTCAGTAAAAATGTATTTGGGGCGTGAATGCATTGGAATTGTAGTTCAAATAAATAAAATTGCAATTCTGATCTTCCAATGACTGCCGTGCCTGTTCAGCATCCCCTCCTGGCCTGTGAAATCAATCCTGCATTGCTTGAACGCCTATTTCTGGGTTGATATTCCAAAAACCTTCCATTCCTACACTATGCAACCCCCACCCCCAAACACCTCAGTTTCATAAAGTTCATCCAATTGTGGATGAATCCATCCCTATAAAGAGTGATGACTATAAGCAGAGACATGGTGTTTGCTTTGATATTCCTTACAGAAAGTTACTGCTTTGGTCATAGTTACTACCATGCCACAAACTGTCAGAGTGGACAAATCAATGTTTTGTCTGTTAGCAAACCTGCTACATATGATAAGACTATGAACTTTGAGTGCCTAAGAACAGTAATCAGAGCCGTATTCTGAACATTATTTTCATTTATAGACAATACACAATAGGTGCAGGAGTAGGCCATTCTGCCCTTTGAGCCAGCTCCGCCATTCAATGTGATCATGGCTGATCATCCCCAATCAGTACCCCGTTCCTGCCTTCTCCCCATATCCCATGACTGCTATTTTTTAGAGCCCTATCTAGCTCTCTCTTGAAAGCATCCAGAGAACCTGCCTCCATCGCCCTCTGAGGCAGAGAATTCCATAGACTCACAACTCTCTGTGAGAAAAAGTGTTTCCTCGTCTCCGTTCTAAAAGGCTTACACCTTATTCTTAAACTGTGGCCCCTGGTTCAGGACTCCCCCAACATCGGGAACATGTTTCCTGCCTCTAGCGTGTCCAAACCCTTAAAAATCTTATATGTTTCAATGAGTTCCACTCTCATCCTTCTAAACTCCAGAGTGTACAAGCCCAGCTGCTCCATTCTCTCAGCATATGACAGTCCCGCCATCCCGGGAATTAACCTTGTAAACCTACGCTGCACTCCCTCAATAGCAAGAATGTCCTTCCTCAAATTCCCGAAAACTGCACACAATGCTCCAGGTGTGGTCTCACTAGGGCTCTGTACAACTGCAGAAGGACCTCTTTGCTCCTATATTCGATTCCTCTTGTTATAAAGGCCAACATGCCATTCGCTTTCTTCACTGCCTGCTGTACCTGCATGCTTACTTTCATAGACTGATGAACAAGGACCCCCCAGATCCCGTTGTACTTCCCCTTTTCCCAACTTGAAGCCATTTATATTGCTATTTTTAGGATATTGGTTTTCATCTCATCCCTCTGTTTCTTGAACATAATCTATCTTCTCCTATCTATACTATTACTAAAACTCATCTTGACCAATTTTTGCTGTTTGCCTTTTTTTTTTTAAATTGTGCAAAAACGGTACCCTTTATCGCCAGGATAAAGGGTACTCGGCGTTCTCCTCTCCTCCAAATGTACCAAGTTTTGTTCCGATCGATGGAAAATTTCAAAAGTTATGAAGGTTTAAAAAATCGTGAGATCAGCGGATTGGTCTTCTCGCATGTCAATCACCATGAAGGTAATGCCCCTTCCGGCACCCGCTGGAGAATAAAGCCCCGGAGGCAGGGCCGAGTCCACAAGTGCTGATTGAGTCCGCAAGAGTGTAGTTGGGAAAGTCGCTGTGTGGAGTCGGGAAAGTCGTTGTGTGGAATCGGGAAAGTCGCTGTGTGGTGCCGCGGCCGGTGGCTGCTGAGTGGAGTCCCTCCTCCCCTCAGGCATCCCCTACTGCCCCCTCCCCCTCCTCCGCACACACCCCGCACACACCGCACACACCCCCCCCCCTTCCCGCCCCCCCCCCACCATCCCATGCTACCCCCCCACCCACCCCCCCTCCCCCACCCACCCCCCCCCCCCCAACCCACACCCCCCCCCTCCCGCACACCACACCGCCCCCCTCCCCCACACCACCCCCTACCCCCACACCACCCTCCCCACGCCACCCCCCTCTTCCACCACCCCCCCTCCCCCCACACCACCCCCTCCCCCCACACCACCAACCCCCACCCCCCACCCCCACATCACCACAACCCCCCCTCCCCCACACCATCCCCCCCCCCCCACATCCCCCCCCCCACACCACACACCCCCCCCCACATCCCCCCCCCAGCTCCCCCCCACCCACACCCCTCCCTCCCCCACACCACCCCCTCTCCCACACCATGGTAGAATATTGCATTGGGGAATGGGTTGCATTGGAGGACCAGGCCTCCCGTGTGACTGGGACCCAACGGGTCCCAATTAGTCCAGTTCTTACTATTACTCAAATCTAGCGCCGTATTTATTCCTTGTGCCATCATCTGCAAATTTCTCAAAGTCAATTTTTCTGATTATGTGCATCTGATATTTGGAACATCGCTGAGCAAATTAAACAAAGGGATGGGTTTTATACTTTCTGCTGACTTCTGAAAGATTTTGACACTGGACTGAGCCTTTCTCTCAAAGGTAGCAGAAACCACCTGGAGGTGTTCTTGATAGCAAACCCCTGCACTATGCAAGGCTTTCTCTGTCACATGAATATGTAGCAGATTTTGTGATTGTTGCGCACTGAGATTAAAAAACACCTCTTATCCACTGACAGTTAAAAAACAATTTTAATAACCAGTGGCTAAGCCAGAACTGTCGAACGTTGAATGTGGGGCATGCTTGTGCTGGTACTTTCATGCTCACTCGCAAATATACTCTCCAAAGTAAATCCAAGAAATTGTAGCTGAATTGGACTCCAGTCAAATACAAGAGATTAGTGTGTAAAATTAGAGCACATGGTATTGGAGGTAGGGTGTTGTCATGGATAAAGAACTGGTTGGCAGCCAGGAAGCAAAGAGTAGGAATTATCAGGACCTTTTCAGAATGGCAGGCAATGACTAGTGGGGTGCCGCAAGGCTCGGTGCTGGGACTCCCAATTATTTACAATATATATTAATGATTTAGATGAGGGAATTAAATGTGACATGTCTAAATTTGCCGATGACACAAAAGCTGAGTGGCAGTGTGAGCTGCAATGAAGATGCTATGAGGCTGCAGGGTGACTTGGATAGGTTGGGTGAGTGGGCAGATGCATGGCAGATGCAGTATAATGTGGATACATGTGAGGTTATCCACTTTGGTGGCAAGAACAGGAAGGCTGATTATTATCTGAATGGTGTGAGGAAAAGGGGTGGTGCAACGCGACCTGTGTGTGCTTGTACATCAGTCACTGAAAGTAAGCATTCCAGTAAGTTCAAGTTCAAGTTACATTATTGTCACATGCACCAATTGGTACAGTGAGATTTGAGTTACTATACAGCCAAACGAATAAAAAGAACACAATACAAGAAAGGATTTAACATAAACGCTCCTACACAGCGGAATCAATGTTTCCCACTGTGAGGGAAGGCAATAAAGTTCAGTCATCTTCCTCTTTGTTCACCTGTAGTTGGGGCCTTTGAGCCCTCCGCAGTCACCGCCATCTGGCCTGATTTTCAGGCCCTCTCGCCAGGATGATCGGAGCTCCAGCATCGGAACGGAAAAACACATTCAGCGACTTAGAGTTTCTGAATCGTGAATCGGCTTTCAAACTCCACAGGCCTAGCCGGGCGGAGATTCAACACTGGCGACCCCCAGCAAAAGATCACAGGACTCCGCGATGTTAAAGTCAGCGCGGCTGGAGGCTCCGCAAACCACAGTTCCACGGTGTTAAACAACACTCGGGAGCTTCAACATGGCAATCCCCGGTAAAGCATCGTCCCGCTCCGTGATGGAATTCAGTGCTGCTGAAGCTCCGGCCGGTCTCCAGTAGGAAAGGCTGTGCCAATCCAGTTGGTAGGCCGCAAAGGGGGGGGGGGGGGGGGTCAAAGATGCGACTCAGAGAAAAGACGCATCCTTGAACAGGTGACTGGGAAACGGTTTCCCCCCACTTCCCCCACATACAAAAGACTGAAAAACCTTTAAAACATACTTTGTGACATACTAAAAAAAATTTAAAGGGTGAAAGGACTTTCAACTGCTGGCGAGGCTGCCACCCGATTACAGCAGGCAATGAAGAAAGCTAATGGCATGTTGCCCCTCATTGCGAGAGGATTTGAGTTTAGGAGTAAGGAGGTCCTTCTGCAGTTGTACAGGGCCATGGTGAGATAGCACCTGGAGTATCGTGTGCAATTTTGATCTCCTAATTTGGAGGAAGGACATTTTTGCTATAGATGTTCACCAGGTTAATTTCCGGGATGGCGGGGTTGACATATGATGAAAGAATGGGTCGACTGGGCTTGTATTCACCTGAATTTAGAAGGATGAGAGGGAATCTTATAGAAACATATACAATTCTTAAAGGATTGGACAGGCTAGATGCAGGAAAAATTTTCCCAATGTTGGGGAAGTCCAGAATCAGGGGTCACAGTTTAAGAATACAGGGTAGGCCATTTAGGACTGAGATGAGGAAAATCTTCTTCACTCATAGAGTTGTGAATCTGTGGAATTCTCTGCCACAGAAGGCAGTGGAGGCCAATTCACGGGATGTTTTCAAGAGAGAATTAGATTTAGCTCTTCAGGCTAAAGGAATCAAGGGATAAGGGGAAAAAGCAGGAACGGGGTACTGATTTTATATGATCAGCCATGGTCATATTGATTGGCAGTGCTGGCTAGAAGGGCTGAATGGCCAACTCCTGCACCTATTTTTCTAAATGTGTGGTAATATCTGTCTTTTTATACCTTGTTTATATAGTATTTAAAATGTAAATACAGAACAAAACTGCTCAAATTGCTGCTTTACAGTTAAATTTCATGAGTGCAGCATTGGTATACAAATGGTGTTTTAGTGGCTAACTGCTGCGGGCAATCTCAGGACTTGCATTTGCACGTGTAAATCCTGAAGTAGCTGACAGTGACAGTTTTGTTGATATTCCCCACAGAATCCAATCAGAAATATGCTTCCAGACAATAACAATGAGATAAGAATTAAGACCTGCGAAAAACATACGCAATATATTTCTGCACTGAACTTGTCTCGAATTTCTTTCAGTGATCGAGAGCTTTATCGGATGGGATTAAAGGGAGCCTTTTATACCCACGAAGATTATGGAGGTAAGTCATTAAATATTTGATTAAACTATAAAGATTACCTATAGTAATTTTTTTGTGCTTTTTCCCGACAGTGTTTTTATCTCTTTTTTTATGTTTAGGATTTCTGGAATATTTTCTTCAGTGGCATTATGTTAAACAAAGTTATCTGGCAGAAAAACAGAAATTGCTGGAAATACTCAGCAGATCTGTGGAAAGAGAAAGTTACTATTTTAGGTTTGAGATCCCTTCGTCAGAACTGGAAAGAGAGAAAACATGTTAACTTTCTGTAAAGGAGAAATGGTAGGGAGATGTGCAGAACAATAGCAATTTCTTTGTTAAAGACCAAACGGGTGAACCTGGCAGCTACAGGTATATTGTGTTGCTTTGTCTATGTTGTATTGCTTTCTTTTGTTAATTTTAAAAATTATCGAATATCTCACTTGCACTACTTGTAGGGAAGTTTGTTAATGCTGTACTGTGTGTTTAGGTACTTTTGGGGTGGATGAAAATACTGGCTAAAAGGATACAAATTCCCTGAAATTGCTAAAGTCCAAGTTTAAAACAGCCATACATTTTGTGATACTACAACAGCCATTTCTGACGCTTCTGCTTTGACACTTTGGCTTTATGAGGACACCAACTTCCACTTCCTTACCACAAATATTGAACCAACACCAATTTAACTGACTACTCACAACTTTTAACTCTCTTAACTAAGGATGTGAGGTTGGTTCATTTTCTTACAAATGACGTGTTTTCAGCCGTCAATGAAACCCACTGTGAAAAACAAGGGTTGTAGCACTTGGATTTGCAGTATCTAACTGCACACAGCCTTCAGAAGATTATTATATCCCTATAAGCGAGTTCAGTATTCCGAAAAATGCATGGAATCATGTGATTTGTCACGATAAACAAAATTCTCACACTCACTTCTAGTTTGCTATTGTCTGTTACTATTGTAAAGCGACTTTTGAGTCTTAGAAAAGTGCTATAAAATTAAATGTATTATTATTATTATTATTATTATTATTATTATTAGTTAATCTTGCCCAACCTTATTCCCTACCATAAAGTCTAAAACGGCCCCTTGTTGGTCTTGCTATATATTGACATTGTCTTTTATTTAAAAAAACTTGTCAAATATCCTTCAAGAATTTTGGCCTATTCTTTAACCCTGTTCCAATGTCACTATTATTCCCTGGAACTATTGGTTCCAACCCTGAGGAGGTGCAATTAAGAAATGAGTACAAAGGACATTTGTATAATTGGGCATATTTGAAGGGGTTTCTTAAAGGAAATGCTTCAAACGTCTTTCTTATTAAATATTTGTTTTAATTGGTGTGAGCAGCTACGACACTCACAACACTTCTGAGATGCACTGGACCAGTGAAAAATGATTCTGCAATAATTTTTCAAGTCTTGTTTTACCCATGGAAAGGATGTGCTGATTGTGGAGGCCAGGTTTATGCCCCAGAATCCTGGACTAAAGATCGTCCATATACTTGAGATTTTTTGTGTCCTGCCAATATATATTTCCTCCAGACTGGTCTATCCTTCAACCTATTATAGTGATTTTTTTTCTCCAAATCCAAGCCCAGTGTGATTATTTTGGGTATTTTAGATCAATTGACATTAGTGTTGGTTTAGTATTGTCACATGTACTGCGATACAGTAAAAAACGTTGCTAAACAATACTATGCACAAGTATAATCAAGCCACGTGGAAGTACAACATGCATTGCAAAGGAAAAATGACAGTTTGCAGAAGATACCGTTGCAGTGTTATAGCATTAGACTTGCAGAAAAAACTTGCTGATACAAAAAGTACAAGGCCTGCAATGAGGTAGGTGGTATTTCGGGACTACTCTCTAGCTTGTGGAAGACTGTTCAATAGGCTGACAACAATGTTGAAGAAGGCATTCCTGAATCTGGTGATATATCCTTTCAAGCCTTCAAATTGATGGGAGAGGGGGAAGATGGAATGATGCAGTGTAAATGGTCCTTCCAAGGCAGTGTGAAGTGTCGATGGAGTTGATGGTGTGGGAGACTGGTTTGTGTGATGGACTGGGCTATATTCATAACTCTACAATTTCTTGCAGTCTTGGGCAGAGTTGTTGCCTAATCAGTTGTGATGTATTTCGATAGGATGCTTTCTTATGAGCGATACTGCCATTTCACTTTGTAGCCCGATATAACGTGAGCCGAATTATAATTAGAATGTATAAGATGGAAAGCTCTTCAATCATTATCCCTTGTGCCAAATCTGTTAAGCACAGATATGTTAGAGCATTGATCAAAATTAGTTGTCCCTATGATTGAAAGTTAATAACATTTTCAGCACTCAGTTTTGAGTTTGGGGTGGGTTTATCGGTTGATATGTTAGTGAATGTGGAAAGATTGATTCTCGTGATTCTCTGATTCTCGATCATTAAAATTTGCCTTTGGCATTTGCATTACTAAAGATAAACATGGAATTCTTGGAACACTGAACAGAGAATTTTTTTTTCAATTTTTTCAATATTTCTCAATGGCACAGCCTGTTTGATCCATGGAATGATTAATAATGAATGCATTTGTTAATTGATATTTTTAGATATTGTTGAAAAAAGTGAAGAAGAATCAAATTTTGATGATGAATCCAGTGTTAATACTGCAGAGATGCAAGAGGAAAATGAATTGGATAGCGAGTCAGAGTTGATGGCAAATATGGGTCTACCTCTGCAGTTTGGTAGTTCATCAAATTATTGGCAACCAACGGTAAGGAAAATACCCTTATATATTTTATGTCTTTGTGAAAACATTTGCAAATAGTATTGGATGTTTACATTCTTGAAATATATTATTGTTTTGCTTTTCCATCAAGACCACAAATCATTACATACTCTGTATGTCAAGTCAAATCAAGTCTATTCGTCACATACACCTACGAGATGTGCAGTGAAATGAAAAGTGGCAATGCTTGCGGACTTTGTGCAAAAAGACAAACAAACAAACAACCAAACAGAATCACATTCTTTTACATGTTAAATATTGTGGGCGGAAGGAAAAAGGTTCAGTAAAGTTAGTCCCTGATGAGATAGGAGTTTACAGTCCGAATGGCCTCTGGGAAGAAACTCCTTCTCAACCTCTCCGTTCTCACAGCATGGCAATGGAGGCGTTTGCCTGACCGTAGCAGCTGGAACACTCCGTTGCAGGGATGGAAAGGGTCTCCTATGATTTTATTGGCTCTGGAGTTGCATCTCCGGATGTATAGTTCCTGCAGGGGGGCGAGTGAAGTTCCCATAGTGCATTCGGCCGAACGCACTACTCTCTGCAGAGCCTTCTTGTCCTGGGCAGAGCAATTCCCAAACCAGATGGTAATATTTCCGGACAAGATGATTTCCACAGCCGCTGCGTAGAAGCACTGGAGGATCCTCGGAGACACTGAATTTCCTCAATTGCCTGAGGTGGTAAAGGCGCTGCCTTGCCTTACTCACGAGTGCTGCGGCGTGTGATGTCCATGTCATATCCTCAGAGATGTGGACTCCCAGATATTTAAAGTCACTCACCCTATCCACAGGATCCCCATTTATCCTCAATGGTGTGTACGTCCTCGGATGATGTGCCCTCCTAAAGTCCATGATCAGCTCATTAATTTTTTTGATGTTCAAGAGGAGGCTGTTATCCTGACACCAGAGTGCTAGATCAGCCACCTCCTCCCGGTAGGCCTTCTCATCGTTCACAATACATAAAACACTCAGATTGCCATATCCGAGTTACTGTGTGGAGATATGGGGTAACACCTACAAAACCAACTTACAGCCGTTATGCACATTGCAGAAAAAGAGCAATAAGAATTATCAATAACGTTGGATATATTGAACATACCAATTTATTATTCTTAAAGTCACATACACTGAAGTTCACTGATCTGGTTAAATTTAAGACTGCGTAAATCATGTACAAAGCAAGAAATAATTTACTTCCAAGAAATATACAAAAACTGTCTATGGAAAGACAGGGTGGGTATAATTTGAGAGGGGAACATAATTTAAAAAAACTCAATGTCAGAACAACTCTTAAAAGTATGTGCATTGCAATCTGTGGGGTGAATTTGTGGAATGATCTGGAACAGGAGACAAAACTTAGCACAAACATAATTCAGTTTAAAAAGATGTACAAAAACACTTTTTTTAAAGGATATTGGGATGTGGATAGGTGATTGTGAGTGGGATATTTGTTATACTGATTGTATTGGGAAGGGTGATTATAGGGTGATGGGTTGTATATATGATTAAGAAATACTGTATAGTATATGAGGGCTTTTTATTTTATTTTTTCTCTTTTTTTGTATGGCTTTGTAAATATTTGATTAGTGTATAAATGTAAATAATTTGGTATACATATAGCTGCTGGTGTACATATGGTGTACATATAGCTGCTAAATTTGTATAAGATAATTATAAGCAGTTGAATAAGGGGTGGGAATTAATAAGCTTTGGCTTCTTCCTGCTCCTTTTCGGACATATACAATTTCATTTATTTATAGATATTGTTTATGACACTTTATAGATATTCTTGTTTTGGTTTTTGTATCCTGTTTCACACTTGCTTTTTACTCTTTTATTCTGTTCGAAATAAAGAATTAAGTAAATAAATAAATAAAGAATATTAGGATTATAACCATATAACAATTACAGCACGGAAACAGGCCATCTCGGCCCTACAAGTCCGTGCCAAACAACTTTTTCCCCTTAGTCCCACCTGCCTGCACTCATACCATAACCCTCCATTCACTTCTCATCCATATGCCTATCCAATTTATTTTTAAATGATACCAACGAACCTGTCTCCACCACTTCCACTGGAAGCTCATTCCACTCCGCTACCACTCTCTGAGTAAAGAAGTTCCCCCTCATGTTACCCCTAAACTTCTGTCCCTTAATTCTGAAGTCATGTCCTCTTGTTTGAATCTTCCCTATTTTCAAAGGGAAAAGCTTGTCCACATCAACTCTGTCTATCCCTCTCATCATTTTAAAGATCTCTATCAAGTACCCCCTTAACCTTCTGCACTCCAGAGAATAAAGACCTAACTTATTCAACCTTTCTCTGTAACTTAGTTGTTGAAACCCAGGCAACATTCTAGTAAATCTCCTCTGTACTCTCTCTATTTTGTTGACATCCTTCCTATAATTGGGTGACCAAAATTGTACACCATACTCCAGATTTGGTCTCACTAATGCCTTGTACAATTTTAACATTACATCCCAGCTTCTATACTCAATGCTCTGATTTATAAAGGCTCAAAAGCTGACAGAAAATTTAAGGTATTTTATTACTAGATAATGCACGGATAATTTCTTACATTATTATAAGATCATGTGATAGGAGTAAAATTAGGCCGTTCGGCCCATCAAGTCTACTCGCCATTCAATCATGGCTGATCTATCTCTCCCTCGTAACCCCATTCTCCTGCCTTATCCTCATAACCTCTGACACTGTACTAATCAAGAATCTATCTATTTCTGCCTTAAATATATCCACTGACTTTGCCTCCCAAGCCTCTGTGGCAAATAATTCCACAGATTCACCACCCTCTGACTTAAGAAATTCCTCCTTATCTCCTTCCTAAGAGAACATCCTTTAATTCTGAGGCTGTGACCTTTAGGCCTAGACTCTCCCACTAATGAAAACATCCTCCCCACATCCACTCTATCCAAGACTTTCACTATTCTGTACGTTTCAATGAGCCCCCCCCTCATTCTTCTAAACTCCAGCGAATATAGGCACAGTGCCATCAAACGCTCATCATATGTTAACCTACTGTTTCGTGGGATTATTCTTGTAAACCTCCTCTGGACCCTCTCCAGAGCCAGCACATTCTTCCTCAGGAACGGTGCCCAGAATTGCTCACAATATTCCAAATGCGGCCTGACCATGACCCTATATAGCCTCAACATTACATCCCTGTTTTTGTATACAAGCCCTCAAAATAAATGCTAGCATTGCGTTTGCGTTCTTTACTACTGATAGTACTATTTGACTTGCAGATTAACTTTTTGGGAATTCTGCACGAGCACTCCCAAGTCCCTTTGCATCTCCGATTTCTGGATTCTCTTCCCATTTAGAAAACAATCTACGCCTTTATTCCTACTACTACCCAAAACGCATGTATACTTGTTGATCATGTTTGTCTTCAAACCTGTGTTTTAGAAGATTTTTGCAAAACTGATTTATTCTATCTTATGTAATTGTGAACATAATAATCAGAATTAGTTCCTCGACAGTGTTAAGGAGCTTTGACAGAACCTTATCTATCATTTTAAATAGGGCATTAGAACAGCTGAATGACAAAAAATGCAAAAAAGAAAATACTTAATGGTAGAAATTATAAAATAAATTTATGTTACAATAACTGTGCACAAAATACACAATATTAAAGTTTAAAATGGTTAGACTGCATTAATATTTATTTATATTTCAGTCAGATAAATTAACAAATTGTAACTTTTTCTTTTACAAGACCTGCAATGTTACAAAGAAAAGATTCAAAAAGAGAAGAACACTTCACAAAAACATTGAAGATATGCCTGAAATCTGTAAAGACCAACCAGACAATGTTTTGAATCTTCTTTCTGATGTCACTGATTCAGGACTAATTGCAGAGCAAACAGATAATGAAATAGAAAGCAATGACCTTAATCAATCATGTACAGGAGCAACAGTCTCTGAACTGGAGTCCAAAACAGACTGGGAAGTATATTGGAATCAATATGGTGAGGATATACTTCGGAAAAATTGGTTGGGAAAACATCCTGCATGGACAGAAGGCATGCCTACACCATGGGACAATCCAAATATGAAAGATCAATGGCAAGAGTTTTATAATGAACAATATTGGTTGTATTATGAACAGTTTCATTATTGGATATCTCAAGGATGGTCTGTGGATCTTGCTGAAGGCAGTGACCTTGAAAAGGATTCATCCTGCATAAATACACACAAATCAGAAGAATTTCCGAGTAATTCTGAAAATATTGCATGTGAAAATATCAGCAATGTACTGCCAACTGAGTCGATCATTGCATCAAATGAAAGAGATGCGCTTGAGTGTCATGAGGTTAGTTGTGAAGAGGTTGTCAGTATGATGAATGATATAAAGCTGAATCCAGGAAGCAAGGTTGAGCAATCTGCAGATGTGAAAAACAATATCTCCTCCTGTCCTGCTGATGCTGCAGGTTTTTGTGAGTGTGCTTCCGATGATAAAGAACCAGCTGCAGAAGGAGGCAACGGCAAAACATGTGCATCAAGTGGGCAAGACGCCACAGTTCAATCAGGTTGGTATTGATAACATTTCTGATTATTTTATACTCCAAGAATTGTGATTAGTTAATCATGTCATCCCGAGGTGGTAAATTGAAGATAAGTATAAATAAATTAAACATATCTAAACAAAACCTGTTGTTCGGGGGCAGCCATCTTTGACATACCTAAATCTCATAAATCACCATGCTTCACTGATTTGCAGTATGTAAGGCATCTTGTGCTTATTACTTGTTTAAGAAGGAATTGTAGATGCTGGAAAAACAAAGGTAGACAAAAATGCTGGAGAAACTCAGCGGGTGAGGCAGCATCTATGGAGCAAAGGAAATGGGCGACATTTCGGGTTGAGACCCTACTTCAGACTTTTGTGCTTATTACTTGTACTGTATGTCTACTGTATATTCTGTCAGTTCTGTTGTGCAATTGGATCTTTTACTGAATGAAATGGTGATAGTCGGAATAATTTAATTACCTGGTTGAAGTGAGACCAGCCTAGTTTGTTTCTAAGAGATGGCAAAACCTACATGTCAATTTTGTGCTTCAGTGTTACATGAACTATCTGAAAATAGCATTTTACTAGCTATTCTTGATGATTTTTTGCCCAGCTGATGTGTCAGATTGGCTGCATTCCTCATTCTGCCCTGACTTGCTTGAAGCCTGTCGAGGTATATCGCACAGTCTGGCTTTAAAGGGATGTCATTTTAAATGAAAAAGAAAGAGAAATTAGTAATTTTCATGATTATCCTCTAACTGTGCTAGATTAGATGTAACGTTTGGTTTGCATCAACTTATTACACCAGTTTCTCTATAATTTTTTATCAGGATAGCATTTACTACACGGTTTAAATTTGCTACTGAAATAAATGTTGATTTTACAACTCATTTTCACAGAAAGATTGTTTCAAGTGATTAGAATCAAAAAGTTCCCAGAAGTTCAAATTGTATTTCAGATCTTGTTTCACTAGGTGTATTGCTGGTTTGAAGCTGTATATCTGAGAGAAAATGTCCTGCCTGAAGGTTTTTAAAAATTGTTCATCCTAATAATCTCTGGTTTATGCACCAGCAGACGATATGAATCCTTCCGGCAAAGCATTAATAAACAGTGTTGTAGCAGGAAAGAGACAAAGCAGTGATGATGAGGAAGATGAGTCATCAAAACCTAGACCAACAAGGCTGAAAAAAAGGTACATAAAACTGAGTTTCTATGAACATTATTATTCTTTATTTTTTATGATGCTGTACTGTAATGTAGAGGTAATAAAACATGTAGGGAGGACAGCTGCAGATGCTGGTTTAAATCGAAGGTAGATCACAAAATACTGGAGTAACTCAGCGGGACAGGCAGCATCTCTGGAGAGAAGGAATGGGTGACGTTTCGGGTCAAGACCCTTCTTCAGTGATTAAAAGCTGTATTTCTGAAGAAGGGTCTCGACCCGAAACATCACCCATTCCTTCTCACCAGAGATGCTGCCTGTCCCGCTGAGTTACTCCAGCATTTTGTGATCTACCTTCGGTAATAAAACATGATAGTCCTTATTCTGAACATTCAGAAATGTCAACAGTTTTTCTCACTACCTTTACATTCATTTGCCTGGGCTCTAGTTTCCATATTCCCTTTCCAGTTAGAAGGTTCAGTGGACAATTTTCTGTTCATATTGTGTAACATAAAAAAAAGACATTGATGTATTAATAGAAATTGCATCCAGTAGTGCTGAAAATCAGTTAATCTGGCACCTATAAAGTCCCAATTACTGTACTGGGGATAAAAACTGAAATTGAATGATATGTAATTGGCCATGTTTAGCAAACAGAAACTAGAAAGATGGAAGGAGTTAATTACTACATTGAACATGCACCAGGATAATGAGTAAATAATAGTTCATTATTTGTGTACAAGTTGTCTTCATTGCTATTGCTTGTGTGATCAAATGTAGAAATACTCTCAAATTTAAAAAAAATAATAATATTGTTTATGGTTCTAGCATTACAAGAAGTAATATCTCAACAGTTATTTTTGTGGTGTTGCAATTTTGTGGTATGTTTGATTGATGAGAGAATTCTTAACGGCAGTCACAAGGACATAGATGAAAACTTATGTCCCTAATTTTAGAACTTCATTTGGAAGGGTTGGTCAGTATTTAGCACTATTATGTATTGCAAACTCTGTTGACATTGCTTATAAAAAAATTTCCGTCAATACATAGTTTTCAAAATGTTTTGAGCCCATTATGGCATTGCGTTAGTATTTTTAAATAATACCTGTTTTAAGTTTGACTTACTAAAAATGCTATTTCATAATTTAACGTATTGATAATTTCACTCCAAGTAGAAAACAGGAGATTTCTCTTGTGGAAAGGAACCATTTTTATAACTCAACATATATTGCACTTTAAAATCTTTAAAAAAAATTAGAATGCTTGGAGAACACATCAGAGGAAATGTTTAAGAAAGAACTGCAGATGCTGGAAAAATCGAAGGTAGACAAAAATGCTGGAGAAACTCAGCGGGTGAGGTAGCAAACGTCGCCCTGTTCCTTCTCCATAGATGCTGCCTCACCTGCTGAGTTTCTCCAGCATTTTTGTCTACATAAGGGGAAAAGTTCCTTTGTGGATAGATTAGCGGGCCTAATTCTCTGTTGGCTAATTTGTTTATTAATTTTAATGGTTTTGTTTTTTAGTCATGAACTTGATGCTGAAGAGTATCCAACTGTGGCAGTTGAAGATGCTTATTCAGCTCTTGGCTTCAAGCACCACACCAGCCAAAAGTAAGAACATGTCAACTGAAGAAATTATTGAAAAGTAAATAGAATTAGAAAATTAAAGATTGTGAGGTCACATTTTAGAAACTGCACAGACTAAAATTAAAAACATGCTATTAGAAGCACAGAAACTATTTCTTAGGGAACTTGTAAGCAAATAATTATAATTTAATGGTACTTTTGTTGAGGAGAAATGAGAGGTGATAGAGCAGAGAACAACACAGCACAAGAACAAGGGCATTCGGACCTCAATGTCTGATTTCATTGTATGGTACAACATTCTGATATGGTTCAACAGGGTAGATGTGTTTCTAGTGCTTCTAATAGCTGGAGAGTCAACATCTAGGAGTCAGTTTCAAAATCTGTGATTGGCCATTTAGGACAGATAAGAGGAATTTTTTAATCTAGCTAATCTGTAGTCAATATGAGGAAACTAAAACAGGCCTCACTCCCCACCAACATCCTCAGGACTTTCTACAGGGGCATGGTGGAGTCTGTACTCACGTACTGCATAAATACGTGGTACTGCACCTACAACTGCTCGGACAGGAAGGCTCTGCAGAGGGTAGTGAGGGGAGCAGAGAGGATCATTGGCGTCTCCCTACCCTCGGTACAAGAACTGTTCCAGAGCCGCTGTCTGAAAAAAGCTCAGAGAATTGCTAAGGACAAACTGCACCCCCTCCACATACACCTGGATCTCCTGCCATCAGGCAAGAGATATCGAAGCATCAAAGCCCGGACTACAAGACTGCTAAACAGCTTCCTACCACAGGCTGTGAGGCTGCTAAACAGTCACTCTGCACTCACAGTCACTTGATTCTGCGGCTGGCACGGACAGTTTAATAACTGGCACTGGCCACTCAAATCAGCGGCCCCGGACATTTTTTATGATTGGTTTACTGTATTTTAACATTGTGTTTTTACCTGCTTTTAACTATTTATACTGTTCCATCAGGGACTGGATTGTTTTTTAGTGTTATTATGTGTGAAATGTTTTAAATTTCATGTGCGATGCTCCGCTATTCACTGGGAAACGTCTTTTCATTTTGCACTGTACAACTGTTGCTTGCAAGATGACAATAAAGGTTGATTGATTGATTGATTGATTGAATATGGCAGCAGAGGGTGAAAATATTCAAGATAGTTCAGTAAATTGTTGGATGATACCGGAATCGAGGAGAGGCAGATGATGCATGAGTTGCTGACAGTCGTACTTATGTTTCTACTGTTCTGCAAAGAATTGATCATTTCAAATAACTTTATTTTTGTATAATTTTCACTTGCAGCATTTCAAAGTTTACTCATGGTCATGCACTCTATCGCAAGGATGTGGAGCCACGATTTAGGAATCCTGATATACGTAGACAAGCATTTACCAATAAGAAACATATATTCTTTGGTGAAGATGGAGAAATTTTGAATTTTAAGAAGAGCAAAACCTTAGCAAAGGTAATAAAATGATGCATCATGGTACTGGGTAATGTAAAGGTACCATGGTATCTGGTAATGTAAAGATTACCATAGTATCTGGTAATGCAATTCATTGCACCCAAGGTTAATGACATGTGTGAATCAGAACCAACATATGATCAAATGGATGCTAAACATTAGACATTTTCTCCAAACAGTGACCATATGTGCTTATTGAATGTTTCAATAGACAATAAACATTAGACAATAGGTGCAGGAGTAGGCCATTCAGACCCTCGAGCTAGCACTGACATTTAATGTGATAATGACTGATCATCCACAATCAGTAACCCGTTCCTGCATTCTCACCATGTCCCCTGACTCTGCTATGTTTAAGAGCTGTATCTACCTCTCTCTTGAAAGCATCCAGAGAATTGGCCTCCACTGCCGTCTGAGGCAGAGAATTCCACAGATTCACAACTGGTTGAAAACGTTTTTCCTCATCTCCGTTCTAAATGGTCTACCCCTTATTTTTAAACTGTGGCCCCTTGTTCTGGACTCCCCCAACATCAGGAACATGTTTCCTGCCTCTAGCGTGTCCAATCCCTTAATAATCTTATATGTTTCAATAAGAACCCTCTCATCCTTCTAAATTCCAGAGTATACAAGCCCAGCCACTACATTCTATCTACATATGACAGTCCCGCCATCCCGGGAGTTAACCTTGTGAAACTACGCTGCACTCCCTCAATAGCAAGAATGTCCTTCCTCAAGTTTGGAGAACAAAACTGCACACAATACTCCAGGTGTGGTCTCATTAGGGCCCTGTACTACTGCAGAAGAACCTCTTTGCTCCTATACTCAATTCCTCTTGTTATGAAGGCTAACATGCCATTAGCTTCCTTTACTGCCTGCTGTACCTGCATGCTTACTTTCAGTGACTGATGAACTAATACTCCCAGATCTCGTTGTATTTCCCCTTTTCACAACTTGACACCATTCAGATAATAATCGGCGTTCCTGATTTTGCCACAAAAGTGGATAACCTCACATTTATTCACATTAAACTGCATCTGCCCACTCACCCAACCTGCCCAAGTCACCCTGCATCCTCATAGCCTCCTCCTCACAGTTCACATCGCCACGCAGCTTTGCATCATCTGCAAATTTGCTAATGTTACTTTTAATCCCTTCATCTAAATCATGAATGTATATTGTAAATAGCTGCGGTCCCAGCACCGAGCCTTGCGGTACTCCACTAGTCACTGCCTGCCATTCTGAAAGGGACCTGTTAATGCCTACTCTTTGTTTCCTGTCTGCCAACCAATTTTCTATCCATGTCAGTACCCTACCCCCAATACCATGTGCTTTAATTTTGCACAATAATCCCCTATGTGGGACCTTATCAAATGCTTTCTGAAAGTTCAGGTACTCTACATCCTTTCTTAAAAAGTGGGATAACATTAGCTACCCTCAAATCCACAGGAACTGATCCTGTATCTATACAATATTGGAAAATGATCACCAATGCATCCACGATTTCTAGGGGCACTTCCTTCAGTACCCTGGGATGCAGACCCCTGGAGATTTATCAGCCTTCTGTCCCATCAGTCTACCCAACACCATTTCCTGCCCAATGTGAATTCCTCCGTCATCCTAGGTCCTCTGGCCACTAGTACACATGGGAGTTTGCTTGTGTCTTCCTTAGTGAAGACAGATCCAAAGTACCTGTTCAACCCATCTGCCATTTCCTTGTTCCCCATAATAAATTCACCTTTTTCAGTCTTCAAGGGTCCAATTTTGGTCTTAACTAATTTTTTCCTCTTCACATACCTAAATAAGCTAATACTATCCGCCTTTATATTCTTGGCTAGCTTACCTTCGTACCTCATCTTTTCTTCCCGTATTGCCTTTTAAGTTATCTTCTGTTGCTCTTTAAAAGTTTCCCAATCTTCTGGCTTCCCGCTCATCTTTGTTATGTTATACTTCCCTTCCATTTTTATACTGCCCTTGACTTTCTTTGTCAACCACGATCGTCCCTTACTCCCCTTAGAATCTTTCTTCCTCTTTGGAATTAACTGATCCTGCACCTTCTGTATTATTTCCAGAAATACCTGCCATTGTTGTTCCACTGTCATCCCTGCTGGGGTATTTTTCCAGTCAACTTTGGCCAGTTCCTCCCTCATGCCTCCATAGCCCCCTTTGTTCAACTATAATACTGACACTTATGATTTTCACCTTCTCCCTCTCAAATTGTAGATTAAAACATCATATTATGGTCACTACCTGATGGCTCCATTACCTCGTTCCTTTATCAAATCCGGTTCATTACACAACACTAAATCCAGAATTGCCATCTGGTAGGCTTCAGTACAAGCTGCTCTAGGAATTAATCTCAGAGGCACTCCACAAACCCCCTTTCTTAAGTCCAGTACCATCCTGATTTTCCCAGTCTGCCTGGATGTTGAAATCTCTGATAACAATGGTAGCATTACATTTGCGACATGCCAATTTTAACTCTTGATTCAATTTGCACCCTATATCTAGGCTACTGTTTGGGGGCTTGTAGATAACTCCCATTGTGGTCTTCTTACCCTTACGATTCATCAGCTCTATCCATACTGACTCTACATCTCCTGATTCCATGTCATTCCTCGCAAGGGACTGAATTTCATTCCTCACCAACAGCTACCCCACCCCTTCTGCCCACCTGTCTGTCTTTTCGATAGGACGTATACCCTTGAATATTCAGTTCCCAGCCCTGGTCCTCTTGCAGTCATGTCTCTGTAATTCCCACGACATCATACTTGACATTTTCTAACTGAGCCTCAAGCTCATCCACTTTATTTCTTATACTTTGTACATTCATATATAATACTTTTAGTCCATTACTCCCCTCACCTTTCACGTCGATTCCTATTTCACTTGGCCATACTCTCCTATCGCTTCCTGAGCTTTCTACCCCGTTAATTCTGGTGTCTTTCTTAACTTTTCTTATACTCTCTTTCCCTTTAACTCCATCCTTATATCTCCAGTTTGTCTCATTCCCCCCACTATGTGATTTAGCCAGTTAATATAGCTCACTGTCATGAGCCAAAACAAAACATAATGCATCGTTCGTGTTTTTAACTGTGATAATGAAATAGAGATGTTCTATTTTTGTGCACATGGATTACATCCAAAGCAGCTCCAAATAAGTAATTTGCTTCCTATTCTTAGCATTCTGGCACTGAAAGTGGCCTTATAGTAGTTGATTACCACTGCTTGTCTTAATTTCAGGTGCAAAGATTTCTAAAACAAGTCGAGCCATCAAATGATACTGTTAACATGGAGATTTCATCTTGCGTGCCGCACAGTTCTGAGGAATGCAGTAGCATTGAGCAACCATGCAGTTCCATTGCAAATTGCTCCTCAGTGTATGAAAATAGCAACAATGAAAATGAGATTGAAGAAACCTCTGCTGATGGACAGTTCCAAGCTTGTATCCATAAACCCTCAAAATTCAGTATCTGCAATGAAGGCAACAAAGAACAGCTGATGGAAATATATAACGAGGCCCCTACTTCTGCTGAAAATTCAGAATTGTTTTCTGATAGACAGCTTCTTCCAATAGATATTCCAGACTTCCTTCTTCCTGACCCTGATGTAACAGAGAAGGATGTTGAACGTATGTTACAATCTGAAGAATTGAACCAATGCACACTTTTATTTTTGAGTCACAGAATCTAATATTTTTCAGCATTTTTCCCCCATTTTGGAAAATACGGCATAGGCTGCACAATAGCAATACCATTGGTGACCCTCACTAACATGTATAATCATTAATTGACTGCTTTAGCTTTTATTTAAATGCATACGTGAATTATGCAATACATAATGCTAAGTATTCTGAATAGCACTGCACTAAAGAGATTTAAGTGTTTTAAAAATAATCTTTGACAATTAAAAATGTTCATATGTTATGTTTTTCTTGAAGATCTTGCTTACCATTTACAAGTCAGTGGGCACAAAAAAAGAGATTATTGCATATATATTCCAAATTTCATGTTCCTTTCTAGTCAATTAACTACGTTTGAAGTATGGTCATTTGTAGAAAATACTGCAGGTCTCTCAAATGGTTATGGCATTTAGTTGTCATAATATTGATTTAGGGATAAATATAGGCTGGAAAACTGGGGATAACTCTACCTATGCAAAATGGATCCATTTAGGAAAGCAGATTGGGCTTCTGATTAATATTGCTTCCAAAAAAACTGCACTCCCATCACTAGCATCCAGTCAGAAGTGCACTAGTCTGTTGGTTTACATTTTATATGCTGAGGTACCTGAAGTGGGTTTGGAACTCGCAACCTGTTGTAGTGGCGAGATTGCTGTCAGGAGACTCAGAGCTGACGGCTATAACATACTATGGAGCTTCTACAAAGCTATTAATGGCATTCTTCTGTAATTGACCTATTTTGGTGCATTTTTAGATGATTTGGGTGAAATATCTAACACCTGTTCTGTAATTAAAGACTTTCAGATGAAAAGTAATCCAAATGCTGTTAAATAGTGTTAACATATTGTAGATCTTTTGCAGTGCAAACGGTGAAGAAACTTAAGAAGAACAAAAAAAGAAGAAAGAAGAAGAAACTTCGTCATGTACCTTCTGATGTTGTAGCTGTCCCAGAATTGGCCAAATACTGGGCTCAACGTTATAGACTATTTTCGCGTTTTGATGAGGGAGTCAAACTTGACCAGGGTTGGTAACTGAACATGTTCAAACTCATTGCATGAGATATCCATTCAGGTGGCAATCTAACCATGGTTTTGACATTGTTGCATTGTCTTGTTCAATGGTTTGGGTTGGTGTGGATGAAGACCAAGTATTCTGTTGCTTGTCTTTTTAAGTTCATGCCATTCTGCCATTACTGATCTACATTTTCCAGTGAGACTCCAAATAAATTTACGGAGCATAGCCTCATTGTTCAAGTAGACAGATTACATCCTTCCAAGCTTAATGTTAAATTTCTCAACTATTCAGCTTTTCCCACTTGCAACCTGTTTAAACATTATTGGCCCACTGCAGTTCCCTTTTGCCATTTAATCTCTTCTCTCAATCCTATTACAGATTTTCCTTCATATTTTTCCCCTCAATTCTGCCCATTCCCTGTAAGCATGTTTTGTCTGTAAATTTTACTAGTTTTCATGATACATTACTATCCTTTTGACATCCTTTTCCTTCATACACAGAAACTGCTTAACAAGAATATTTCTACCTTTCTATTTGATTTTGGCTTTACGACACCTACATTATTTTGCTTTGGTTTATTGCTGGTGTTCATAGGGTATTGACCACATGGTCCTTAAATTTGTATGCATTGTTATGAGTCACTTTCTTGCATTTCAGTTACAATCTTTGCTTGTCTGTCTGAGCCTCCATTCTGTGCAACTTCAAATTAAACATGAAGTTATTTTATTTATCTAAATATTAAATCTTGCAGTCTTTTAATGGCAGTGGTCAGGCTTTCTAGATTATTATCAAGGTTAGCAATCAATCATCATTATTTTGGTAGACACAAAATGCTGGAGTAACCTAGCAGGTCAGACATCATGACCTTTATGTTTAAATTACATATACAGTTATGCTGCCTGACCTGCTGAATTATTACAGTATTTTATGTCTTTCTTCGGCACCTCTTTGTTATTAGTTATTTTGTTAGTCATCGGCATTTCTGTTTTCTTGGACGGGTTTGCCACATCAATGGATAAAATTGTGTTTCTGTTAATGATTCACTGCTAGTAGGGTTCTGAACATGCCAAAACTGTGCCCATAACAAGTTACACTTACATTAACATGAATTATGTCTTTATCTTACAGAAGGTTGGTTTTCTGTCACTCCTGAGAAGATTGCTGAACACATTGCCAAACGTGTCACGCAGAGTATCAATAGTGATATTATTGTTGATGCGTTTTGTGGAGTAGGGGGCAATTCAATTCAATTTGCACTGGCGGGAAAAAGAGGTACTGTACCATGACCTTAAAACTGCTTATTTTGCTTCCTGCAGAAAGTAAGCTATGCCTAGCATGAGCATTGTCAATATAAAATTGTCTTTCACAGTCATTTATCAATGGAGAAAAATAAGGTGGTTGATAAACATGATGGTGTAGGATACTAACAAGGCAACACTTTGGAGATTTCTTTAGCTTTTCTAGAACCAATCTTATCAGAATTACAATATTAGCTTTCTGAATATATTTGATCCTTCTAGATAATAAACTTCAATTTGAGCAATTCCGAGTGATAATTCATATTGCAATCAAGTACCTGACATGAGCAGAAATTAGTTATATTTTGCTCGTGTTATTCAGGGATTCAAGTCTAATAAAGTGCAAATAAGTGTTTTGGGAATTTTGGGTTGATGAGAATTTTTAATAATTATAATATCCAAAGGCAGCTTCAAATGCTTCCAGCTTGAATATTATGAATTGGGTTCATATGATATTGGCCTGCTGTAGTTGGCTAAAGAAAAAGCTATATCCTTGACGGCACTTCAGCAGAAAAGTAGGAATACCTTTCATCCATTCAAAATAAATATTTATAAGGAAAGAATTGAACACACATAATTGATTGAAGCTTCCATTGAAGCTGATAGAGCCACTTTAAATGGAAGTGAGATAACTGAAGCTGATTCAAACTACAAAAATACTACTTAAAACAAGGCTAAACCCATATTAGTATTAATTAAACGACCTGGTGGCGAAGTGGTAGAGCTACTACTGCCTTACAGCACCAGAGACCCGGGTTTGATCCTGACTAAGGGTGCTTGTCTGTACGGAGTTTGTACGTTCTCTCCATGGCCTGCGTGGGTTTTCTCCAAGTCTGCGGTTTCCACCCACACTCCAGAAGACGTACAGGTTTGTAGGTTAATTGGCTTGATATTAATGTAAAATTGTCCCTACTGTGTGTAGGATAGTGTAAATGTCTGGGGATCGCTGGTCGGTGCAGACTTAGAGGGCCGAAAAGGCCTGTTTTCGCGCTGTATATATAAACTAAACTAAACTAAATCAATGGCGTATCCAGAGCAAGTGAGGAGGAGAAGAATTGGGGAAGTGGGTAGTTCTAACATAAAGTTAAGGACCTGTCCCACTTGGCAATTCTTTTGGCGACTGCCGGCATCATATCGGTGTCGCCAAAAGATTTTGAATATTTCAAAATCCAGCGGCGACAAAAAAAATGTTGCAACACTTGAAAAAACACCACGCGTCATATGTCGTCACGCCACAAATTTTTCGGCGACCTGATACGTCAGTCTATGATGCCGGGAGTCGCCGAAAAAATCGCCAAGTGGGACAGGCCCTTAGGAAAATTGGAAAGTATATTTCGATTTGTTTGATTGGATGGGAACAGGCATTAAAATGAGTCATGTGATGCAAACTCAATTAGATTGTGTACAAAGCCAATGCAAGTTGAAATCTGCTATTGAACATTTGCACAGAGGGAACAATATTTGTGAAGGAATCAGGATGGATTCAGAATTAGGATTCTACCTCAATTTAATGAGATATTGTTGGGGATCAATAATTTGGATATTGCAGTCAATTTGAACCCCACAAGGTCCCAGGAACAACAAATGAATAAGCAGTTCATCTATTTTGATAATGCCAAATGAGGGGTAGATATTGACTAGGCAATGGAGAGCTGCACTGCTTCTCATCAGAATTGTGTGACAGAACCTTCACACCCACCTGAAGGGGATGCTTAATGTTCACCTGAAAAAGTATGTTTTGATACCTGGCATTGATGGTGTTGGCTCCTTCAAAGTGGACAAATTTAAGGCTTAAAATCAAATGGAAAACATAGAAAAATAGCTGCAGGCCATTTGGCCCTGTGAGTCAGCACCACCATTCAATATTATCAAGAATCAAGATTCAATTTAATTGTCATTTGGACCCCTTGAGGTCCAAACGAAATGCCGTTTCTGCAGCCATACATTACAAACAAATAGACCCAAGACACAACATAATTTACATAAACATCCATCACATCGCTGTGATGGAAGGCCAAAAAAACTTATCTCTCCACTGCACTCTCCCCCCCCCGATGTCAAAGTCAAAGCCCCCGGCTGGCGATGGCGATTGTCCCGCGGCCATTAAAGCCACGCCGGGTGGTGCGAGGTCGCACATGGCTAATTATCTAAAATCAGTACCTCGTTCCTGCCTTTTCCCCATATCCCTAGATTCCTTTAGCCCTAAAAGCTAAATCTAACTCCCTCTTGAAAACATCCAGTGAGTGGGCCTCCACAGTGTTCTGTGACAAAGAAATGGTCTACTGAAGGCTGTTATCAAAAGCATTCAGTTTTGCTTTCAACACAATTCGAGATCAGCAATTTCTCCTTGTAGATTTGCCTATGTTGAACTGCATGCATAAGGTAGTATTGATGAATTATCTTACCAAACAAAATAACTACATGTGGCATGAAGCTTAAACAAGACTTTGCTTGTAGGTTGTACCTGTAATTTGATATGCTTACATTGGACAATAGGCAATAGGTGCAGGAGCAGGCCATTCGGCCCTTCGAGCAGCACCGCCATTCAATGTGATCATGGCTGCCTTCTCCCCATATCCTTTGACTCTGCTATCTTAAAGAGCACTATCTATCTCTTGAAAACATCCAAAGAATTGGCCTCAACTGCCTTCTGAGGCAGAGAATTCCACAGATTCACAACTCTGGATGAAAACATTTTTCCTCATCTCTGTTCTAAATAGACTACCCCTTATTCTTAAACTGTGGCCCCTGGTTCTGGACTCCCCCAACATCAGGAACATGTTTCCTGCCTGTAGCGTGTCCAATCCCTTAATAAGCTTACATGTTTCAATAAGATACCCTCTCATCCTTCTAAATTCCAGAGTATGCAACCCCAATCGCTCCATTCTTTCCACATATGACAGTCCCGCCATCCTGGGAATTAACCTCTTGAACCTAATCTACACTCCCTCAGTAGCAAGAATGTCCTTTCTCAAATTTGGAGAGCAAAACTGCACACAATACTCCAGAAGTGGTGTCACTAGGACCTTGTACAACTGTAGAAGGACCTCTGCTCCTATACTCAACTCCTCTTGTTATGCAGGCCAACATGCCATTAACTTTCTTCACTGCCTGCTCTACCTGCATGCTTACTTCCAGTGACTGAGGAACAAGGACCCAGATTTCATTGTACTTCCCCTTTTTCTAATTTGACACCATTCAGATAATAATCTGCTTTCCTGTTCTTGCCACAAAAGTGGATAACCTCACATTTATCTGTATCTGCCATGCAATTGCCCACACACGCAACCTGTCCAAATCACCCTGCATCCTCATAGCATCCTCCTCACAGTTCACACTGCCACCCAGTTTTGTGTCATCTGCAAATTTGTTAGTGTTACTCTTAATCTCTTCATCTAAATCATTAATGTATATTGTAAATAGCTGCGGTTCCAGCACCGAGCCTTGCGGTACCCCACTAGTCACTGCCTGCCATTCTGAAAGGGACCCGTTAATCCCTTCTCTTTGTTTCCTGTCTGCCAACCAATTTCCTATCCATGTCATTATCCTACTCCCAATACCATGTGCTTTAATTTTGCCCACTAATCTCCTATGTGGGACCTTATCAAAGGCTTTCTGAAAGTCCAGGTACGCTACATCCACTTGCTCTCCCTTGTCCATTTGCCTAGTTACATCCTCAAAAAATTCCAGAAGATTACTCGAGCATGATTTCCCCTTCGTAAATCCATGCTGACTTGGGCTGATCCTGTGACTGCTATCCAAATGTGCTGCTATTTCATCTTTTATAATTGACTCCAGCATCTTCCCCACCACCGATGTCAGGCTAACTGGCCTTTTATTTCCTGTTTTCTCTCTCCCTTCTTTCTTAAAAAGTGGGATAACATTAGCTACCCTCCAATCCACAGGAACTGATCCTGAATCTATAGAACATTGGAAAATGATCACCAATGCGTCCACGATTTCTAGAGCCACTCCCTTAAGTACCCTGGGATGCAAACCATCAGGCCTTGGGGATTTATTTAGCCTTCAGTCCCATCAGTCCATCCAATACCATTTCCTGCCTAATGTTAATTTGTGTCTTCCTTAGTGAAGACAGATCCAAAGTACCTGTTCAACTCATCTGCCATTTCCTTGTTCCCCATAATAAATTCACCTACTTCTGTCTCAAGGGACCCCACATTTGTATTAAGTATTTTTTTCCTCTTCACATACCTAGAGAAGCTTTTATTATCCCCCTCTATATTCTTGGCTAGCTTACCTTCGTACCTCATCTTTTCTCTCCGTATTGCCTTTTTAGTTATCTTCTGTTGCTCTTTAAAAGATTATACTTCTCTTTTATTTTTATACTGTCCTTGACTTCCCTTGTCTGCCACGGTCGCCCCTTACTCCCTTAGAATTTTTCTTCCTCTTTGGAATGAACCGATCCTGCACCTTCTGTATTATTCCCAGAAATACCTGCCACTGTTGTTCCACTGTCATCCCTGCTAGGGTCTCTTTCCAGTCAGCTTTGTCCAGCTCATCCCTCATGCCCCCATAGTCCCTTTTGCTCAGCTGTTCCTATTTTCCCTTCTCCCTCTCAAATTGTAGATTAAAACATCATATTATGGTCACTCCCTCCTAATGGCTCCTTTACCTCGAGTTCCCTTATCAAACCCGGTTCATTACACAACACTAAATCCAGAATTGCCTTCTCCCTGGTAGGTTCCAGTACAAGCTGCTCTAAGAATCCATCACAGAGGCACTCCACAAACTCCCTTTCTTGTGGTCCAGTACCATCCTGATTTTCCCAGTCTACCTGCATGTTGAAATCACCCATAACCACCATAGCATTACCTTTACGACATGCCAATTTTATCTCGATTCAACTTGCACCCTATATCCAGGCTACTGTTTGGGGGCCTGTAGATAACTTTTTACCCTTCCTCAAGTCTATCCATACTGACTACATCTGATTCTATGTCACCCCTCGCAAGGGACTGATTTTAATTCCTTACCAACAGAGCTACCCAAACCCCTCTGCCCACCTGTCTGTTTTTTT
The DNA here is from genome assembly GCF_028641065.1 of Leucoraja erinaceus. NCBI lineage: Eukaryota > Metazoa > Chordata > Chondrichthyes > Rajiformes > Rajidae > Leucoraja > Leucoraja erinaceus. The sequence goes on along the minus strand of NC_073380.1, from coordinate 37,729,521 downwards.
CGATAAGACGTATACACCTGAATATTCAGTTCCCTGCCCTGGTCCTCTTGCAGCCATGTCTCTGTAATTCCCATAACATCATACTGCCAATTTCTAACTGAACCTCAAGGTCATCCACTTTATTTCTTATACTTCGCGCATTCATATACAGCACTTTGACCTCGGTATTCACCTCCCCTCTTGCAACGCTCGCAATTTGCCCTGACATTACTCTCTTAGCTCTTCCCGAACTTTCCTTCCCATTAATTCGGGAGCCTTTTGTAACTTTTCCTGTACTCACTTCCCCTTTAACTCTATCTTTATACTCCTAATTTGTCAATCCTTCCCCCCCCGCCCCCACTATTTAGTTTAAACCCACATTTGTAGCACTAGAAAACCTGCCTGCCAGAGTCTTGGTCCCCCTTCAGTTAAGGTGTAACCCGTTCCTTTTGTACAGGTCACCCCGCCCCCAGAAGAGATCCCAGTGGTCTATAAATCTAAATCCCTGTTCCCTGCACCAGCCACCCAGCCACACATTCAGATCCCCTATCCCCCTGTTCCTGTCCTCACCAGCACGAGGTACAGGAAGCAATCCAAAGATAACCACCCTAGAAGTCCTGCTTTTCAGTCTTCTTCCTAACACTCTAAACTCATGTTGCAGAACCTCGTTCCTCTTCTTCCTGACGTCGTTTGTGCCCACGTGCACAACTACTTCCGGTTGTTCACCTTCCCTCGAGGATGTTCTGAAATTGGTTTGTGACACCCCTTGCACCAGAGAGGCAACAGACCATCCTCAAGTCTCGCCTGCCGCCACAGAATCTCCTGGCTGCACTTCGGACAATGGAGTCATCCACCACTATGGCTCTACCACCACAACGTTGGTCTCTCCTGTCGAGTCTCATCGCTAGGATTGGAGCCACTGACCTTCCCGCCGCTCGGACTGGAAGTCTGCCCCGATAGCTCCCAATAGGGTGTACATTAGGCACAGCCACGGGGTTTCCTGCGCTCCACGTTTACTCCCCTTTCTCACAGTCACCCACCTTCACTCTTCCTGTATCCTTGGCGTAACAAGCTCACTGTCGGACCTGTTCAGGAAACTCTCGTTTTCCCGGGTGGCCTTGAGATCATCCAGCTGCTTCTCCAGTTCCCCAACATGTTCATTCAGGAGCTGCACCTGGACACAATTTCTACAGGTGTAGTTTCCGGAAGCTCCAGCGGTGTCCCTGACTTCCCACATCCGGTAGGAAACACACTGCACCAACTTGCCTGCAATTTCTATCCTTGCCTCAGCCTCCTCGCTGAAGACTCAAGCCAAAGACTCACACTTTACTCACCAAGGCACTTCACCCCAACAAGGCCCTCCGCTGCAACTGCACTTCTTTATCTGTTACCTAATCAAATACTTAAGGGCTAATTTATAAATTACTCGAACCTGGGCCTTTGCGCTCTTTTTAAATCTTCTTTCCATCTGACTCACCTTCTTCCAGCCAAAATAATTAATATTTTAGATAAAAATAATAGTTGACTATGAAATTGTGGTGATATTTTTACAATCTTTTTTTTGATCCAGTGATTGCTATTGACATTGATCCAGTGAAAATAGATCTTGCATACAACAATGCTCAAGTCTACGGTGTGGCGGACCAGATAGAGTTTATCCTTGGTGACTTTATGCTGCTGGCATCAGACCTGAAGGCTGACACCATTTTCCTCAGTCCTCCTTGGGGTGGCCCTGATTATGTCAACGCAGAAATCTTCGATCTGAAGACAATGATTTGCCTGGATGGATATCCTTTTAACTTTCTCTTAAAGCCTCAATGTGTTGTATAGTTTTGGCAAGGTCAAGCTTGTTAACATTTGTTTTGAAGGCTGTTTTTACTTGTTTGGTGAACAGGCAACACATCACAATGTTCAGTGTGAGGGAAAAAAAGCTAACTACAGAGAATGGGAGAGAAAATAGTATAGGATATATTTATTGAATATAGTGATAGAATATTGAAACTCGCTGATTTATAGAATAAATTTAATGACCCCTGACATTGGAGCCCTTGTAGATTTATATGTATCATTGCAGTTCAATTTGCTGTTGAGGTAAACAATGGAAACTTCTTGCTTCAGTTCATTTTATGTGCCAAGTGGCTGGCAAAGGATTGCTGTTAGTGTGGTTGGTTTCGGCTTCAAGGACATAATAGCCGTGATATTTAGAGAGAGGAAACAGAAGGACTGTTTTGCACTTCGGAAATACAGAACAAAATATTTCCTCATGGGTGACTGAGTGTTGCTGCTCCGTCGCAATTCCAGAGACATATATTTAATCCTGATCTCAGCTAATGTCTGCATTGGTTTTGCATATTCTCCCTGCGACTTAATGAGGTTCTGTCATGTGATCTTGTATCCTTGAATCCTATTAAACTTGCTGCAGGTTTAAATTTGCGACTGTAAATAGTACATTAACATGGGTAAGTGCAAGGGAGAGTGTAAGTTGCAGGCTTACGGAGAAATGAGAGGAAGAATAGAACAAATGGGATTGGTCAGTTTGGTGCCTGCATGGCAATTAATGGACTGCTTCAGTGTTAGGCAAGTTACTCTTTTGTATTTTGTATTGCCTTTTTCCTTGCTGCCGCCAGCAAGTTTAAGTGGATTCTTATTGGACTAACAGGGTTCAGGTCTTTGTATCAGTTGGAGTTGGGGTAGAGAGAGAAGGAAAGGATTGGAAGTGCAAGGAGGGATGGGTGGAAATATGAATGAATGTGGGTAGGAGAAAGGAAGGCATCAGAGACTGGACAAATTGCAAGCTACAGTGAGTTGAAATTTGAACACTAGTTGGTACTAAAGGGCCGGCCTTAGGAGGTGCGGGGCCCAATTGGGAACGATTTTGGTGAGCCCCAGGTTCCCAGCCAAGGTCTGTAGAATCATAGAAATACAAATAAAGTATATTATATACTTTATATCTCTATAGTAGAATAGAAAGTAATCAAAATGTGCGCTTAAAAAGTGCCTGTGAGTTAATGGACCAAACAGACCTAAGCTACATTTTAATATAAAATTCCATACATGTAAGCCTACAAGTAACAAACAAAATGTGTAGATCACCTATGAAAAGTACACAGTTACAATACCACTTGTTTTAGTGACTGAAATGAAAAAAAAGTAATTTAATTAAGTAGATCCTGGCAAACCAATAACTATTGACGAAAAACCAGACCAGGCATTCAACTTTGGGCTTTAGCCCCATCCTACCCTTTGGGCTTCTACCCCATCCTAACTTAGTTGTGTGTGTGTGTGTGTTAGTTGGCTGTGTGTTCTGTATGTGGGTGTGGGAGGGAGGGAGAGAAGGGAGGAAGGAAAGAAGGGAATGAGGAAAGTAGAGAAAGAAGGGAGGGAGGGAAGGAGAGAAAGGAGGGAAGGAGAGAAGGGAAAAGAGAGAGGAAGGAGGGAAAGAAGGGAGGGAGGGAAGGAGAGAAGGGAAAAGAGAGGGGAAGGAGGGAGGGAAGGGAAGATGAGAAGGGATGGAGAGGGCCGGCGGGGGGAGCGGATGCCGGGGTCCGGGAGAATGTGTGTGAGCTGAGGCCGAGGTTTGTAAACGTTGCTCCAAACCCCGGTCCGGCCCTCCCTGTATTGTTCACCGCGTCGCCCCGGGGAGAGAGGGGTGGAGCCGGGGCTGTGCGCGTGAAGCACGGCGACTGGAGGGGCGGGAGCGCTGCCCCGGGACCGTGAGGGACCTCCCCCTCCCCCCCTTCTCCATTCCCCCTCACACCCCCTTCCCCGCCTACCCCTTTCTTTCCCTTCCCCAGGTATCTTCACCTGCAACCACAGAAGATGCAACACATGTCACCATACCTCCTACCTCTACTCTGTCCAGGACCCCGACAGTCCTTTCACGCTAGGCAGAGATTCACGTGCACCTCCTCCAACCTCATCTATTGTATCCGTTGTTCAAGATGTGGACTCTTGTACATCGGCGAGACCAAACGTAGACTGGGCGATCGTTACACGGAACACCTTCGCTCATCCCGCCTGAACCTACCTGATCTCCCGTTTGCCAGACACTTTAATTCTCCTTCCCATTCCTACACAGACTGACGTGGCAGCAATGACTGAAGAATGTCTGAAGAAGGGTCTCGACCTAAAAAGTCACACATTCCTTCTCTGCAGAGATGCTGCCTATCCCGTTGAGTTACTTCAGCATTTTGTCTATCTACACAGACCTTTCTGTCCTAGGTCTCCTCCATTGTCAGTGAGGCTAAACGCAAATTGGAGGAACAGCATCTCATTTTTCGCTTGGGCAACTTACAACCCAGTGGTATGAATATTGATTTATCTCACTTCAGGTAGCCCCTGCAGTCCCTCTCTATCTCTCCCCCACCCAAGTCGCACTAGCTTCTCGTTTTCACCCTAAACATCTAACAATGGCCTGTTTCCTTCATCATCGTTACTTTTTTGCATATCTTTCATTCATTGTTGCTTATCTCTCCACATCATCTTCTATATCTCTCGTTTCCCTTATTCATAACCAGTCTGAAGGAGGGTCTCGACCCGAAACATCGCCCATTCCTTCTCTCCAGAGATGCTGCCTGTCCTGCTGAGTTACTGAGTTTTTGTGCTACATTTCAGGGGAAAAGAGATGGCAGGGTTGATAACTTTGTGAATCTGCCGAAGGTGGGAACAGGTTGGAAGACAATTTTCTATGTGTTTCAAAAGTGGATGTTTACTAAGGATTTAGCTTCAGGCCACACTTTTTGAGAATGTGTAATCAATTTTAGGAAATGCAAAAACCTCACACTGCCATGGGTTGAAACTTTCTGCCGATGGCATAATTATGTGTAAAGCTGGAACACTTGGAGAATGTGTTCAGTCACACTGCCATGGGAAAGATGTCATTAAGCTGGAACAGAGGTGTGTCAAATCGTGAAGGGGAATAGATAGGTTGAATGCACAAAATCTTTCCCGGGGTAGGGGAATCAAGAACTAGAGGGCATAGGTTTAAGGTGGGGGAAAAGATTCAATAGGAACCTTTTCACACAGCTGGTGGATATATGGATCCAGCAGCCAGAGAAAGTAGTTGAGGCAGTAACAACAACATGGGTGGCACGGTGGCGTAGCAGGAACATTGCTGCCTTACAGCACTTATTGCGCACGAGACCCGGGTTCGACCCTGACTATGGGTGATGTCTACAGAGTTTGTATGTTCTCCTCGTCACTGCATGAGTTTTCTCCTCGATCTTCGGTTTTCTCCCACACTCCAAAGAGTTTGTAGGTTAATTGGCTTGGTATAAATGTCAAAATTGTCCCTAGTGTGTGTAGGATAGTGTTAATGTGCAGACTCATGGGACAAAGTGCCTGTTTCCACACTGTATCTCTAAACTAAACTAAACATTTAGAAGATAGTTGGACAGGTAAGGGTTAGGAAAGGTTTAGGATATGGGCCAAATGCAGATAAATGGGGCACTTGGTCTGCATGGATTGAATTATGACTAACAACCATTATCCACTCAGACTCTAAATTTAATAAGTGGAAAGAAAATGATAACACTGTCAATTTAATTTTCTGAATTTTTTGTAATCCTCTTTAAGATTTGCAAGAGGCAGAGCAAGGAAATTGTGAATGTTCACATATTCAGAATTTAACTTCCTTGGAGTTGATGAATTTCCAAATGGTCAATTAACTTCTAATGGATATGGAAGTCTATTTTTAACTAGGGTAGAACATTGAAACTTATATTTTTCTTGCCCATGTTACATCTTAGTAATTTAATTAACAAATTAGGTATGACAAATAAATTGTGGAGAAAATGCAGAGATAGCTCCCAAAGATCCAAGTTACTAACATTTGAAGTATGTATTCAAAATGTGAAATGCAAGCGATCTGAGACAAAAGCTAATATGTAGCAAGCCAAATTGATTTTTAGAAATAATGTAGCATATTATATTTCAGTATTTGGACCTGTTGCGAGGTTAACTTTCCACTCAAAAGATGTATTTTTGTTGCTTTCTCAAAATTGCTTTTATACTTTGTTATTCTGCCTTGACTTTATTTTACCTTTGAAATATTTGCACTCTCCCACAAGATTACACCAAACATTGTTTATTTCTTACCACGAAATGCTGACATCGAACAGGTAAGAACTGTTTCTCTTCAGAGGATGGTGCTAACTTTGACATTAGAAATGTCAAAATACCTGCAAATACTGGTTTTAGGAACTAGGGGTACTCTAAGGTCCGTGAGACTAAGGTTGGGAAGGAAGGGGGGGGGGGGGGGGGATTTTTTTTATGTGCGCTCATACCCATGTAAGAGTACAAAAATTCATAACTTGTTTATTGTGTATTTACGATATAGTTTATTATGCAGGTACAGCAGGCAGTGAAGAAAGTGAATGGCATGTTGGCCTTTATAACATGAGGAGTTGAATATAGGAGCAAAGAGGTCCTTCTGCAGTTGTACAGAGCCCTAGTTAGACCACACCTGGAGTATTGTGTGCAGTTTTGGTCCCTTAATTTAAGGACGGACATTCTTGCTATTGAGGAAGTGCAGCGTAGGTTTACAAAGTTGATTCCCGGGATGGCGGGACTGTCATATGCTGAGAGAATGGAGCGGCTGGGCTTGTACGCTCTGGAGTTTAGAAGGATGTGAGGGAATCTCATTGAAACATATAAGATTGGTACGTGTTTGGACACGATAGAGGCAGGAAACATGTTCCCAATGTTGGGGGAGTCACAGTTGGTTCTCCTCCAAAATCGGGAACATGTTTCCTGCATCTAGCGTGTCCAATCCCTTAATAATTTTATATTTCTATAAGATCCCATCTCATCCTTCTAAATTCCAGTGGATACAAGCCTAGTCGTTCCATTCTTTCATCATATGACATTTCTGCCATCCTGGGAATTAACCTCGTGAACCTACATTGCACTCCCTCAATAACAAGAATATCCTTCCTCAAATTAGGAGACCAAAACTGCACACAATACTCCGGGTGTGGTCTCACCAGGGCACTGTACAACTGCAGAAGAACCTCTTTGCTCCTATACTCAAATCCTATAATTATGAAGGCCAACATGCTATTAGTTTTCTTCACTGCCTGCTGTTTCTTGCATGCTTACTTTCAGTAACTGAAGTGCAAGTAAATCCAGGTCTCATTTCACTTCCCCTTTTCCTAATCTGACACAAAACAGAAGAAGGGTCTCGACCCGAAACGTCACCCATTCCTTTGCTCCAGAGATGCTGCCTGACCCGCTGAGTTACTCCAGCATTGTGTCTACCTGCCATTCAGATGATAATCTGCCTCTTGTTCTTGCCACTAAAGTGGATAACCTCACATTTATCCACATTATACTGCATCTGCCATGTATCTGCCCACTCACCCAACCTGTCCAAGTCACCCTGCATCCTCATAGCATCCTCTTCACAGTTCAAACTGCCATCCAGCTTTGTGTCATCTGCAAATTTGCTAATGTTACTTTTAATTCCTTCATCTAAATCATTAATATATATTGTGAATAGCTGCGGTCCCAGCACCGAGCCTTGATGCACCCCACTAGTCACTACATGCCATTCTGAATGGGAACCGTTAACTCCTACTCTTTGTTCCCTGTCTGCCAACCAATTTTCTATCCATGTCAATACCCTACCCCCAATACCATGTGCTCTAATTTCTACTGATATGTGTGGGACCTTATCAAAGGCTTTCTGAAAGTCCAGATACACTACATCCACTGGCTCTCCCTTATCCATGTTACTGTCTACCTGAACTTAGTTGTTAGGGGTGACATTAATTTCTTTTCATTCTTTTTTGAATGACAAATAATTTCAATTTGATTCAAAATGTACTGGTCTATTACCAAGAAGATCTCAAAACATTTCACATTGTTTGTCAATGCTCTGCATATTCTACTCTTCTGCCTCACTTTCCCAAAGTTTACTTAAATTTAGAGCCTTGTTTTCTGACTCATCGTTCTCCCTCTTAACTAGTATATCAAATACCATTCAACGGTGACTGCTAGCCAAGCGTTATTGCACCATTCACTAATTGACTAACTCAAACTAATTATTCGTTATTTTTGTTAGCTGAAGGAAATATCGTTCCAGAAAAAATGAACACAATATTCTAACTATGGCACAACCAATGATTTAAATAAGTTTTCTATTAGCTTCTTAAGGATTATATCCCATTTGAAAATGTAGCATATTATTTGCTTTTGAAGGTTTGTATATCTGAACCCTGATTTTATACATCTCCTTTCTCCAAAATACTTCCCAAAATACATATCGAGTTTTCGAGAGCGGGGAGAGCGGAAAGCGGGGGAGAGAGCGGAGAGCGGGGGAGAGGCACAGAGGCAGGGAGGCAAATAAAATAACGTGGAATAATAAAATAACGTGACTTTACCTGAGCCCGTGCTCACGGTCCGGTAGCCCTGACAGTGAGTTTAAGATATTTCTCCCTTGAATTTTATTCAAAGGAACGCGGTGTTAAAACACAATTACATTTACTGAGGAATGTGGATCGATGTATTGATGACACATTGTATAACTACTGTTAACTACTGGCTGATAACAAATGCTAACAGTGGCAGTTAACAAATCATTTTTGTCTGAGTTGAATAAAGTGAGAAACGGCTCAAATCTTTCTGCAGTACTCATTAAACCCGAGCTGGAAATTGAAATCTAGGGGAACACCGTACCCCTGCGTACCCCCCCATTTCCATCACTGGTTAAAATACCCACTGATTAAAACATGTTGATTAATGACTCATTTTAGTTGCATAATAATCGTTGCGTGATTATTATACAGGTGCACAACCTTTTATCCAAAAGCCTTGGGACCAGACACTTTTCGTAATTCGGAATTTGGCGGCCTTCGGAATGGAAATTTTTTAGCGTAGATTTTAATGGCTGGCTCAGTGGTAGTGTGCTCGGCTCATATCCGCAAGGTTGCGAGTTTGCGCCTTGATCCCGGCAGTTCCTCGGTCGTGAGTTTGAGTCTTCAATGTAGTTTTTTCTTGCAGAATAAATGTCTGTATGAAATGCAGTATGTTGAATGAATTCCTGAATTTGTAAATGTGACCACAGCATTGAATCACCTCTTGCACTCATGTCACCCTAGCGGGGCTACATGCCCTTAGGCGGCCTAAGGCGACATTTTCACACTCTTGTATCCGTGTGCAGCAGAGGTGATGTGCGTTTGGCGCCAAACGTGAGCTTTGGTGTGCAGACGACATCCTGGAAAAAATGTCCGGTTTCTTCCAGGTAGGCGATATACCCTCCACTTCTCTTTTATGAAGTGGATTTAGTTCCCCTTTCTTCCAGGACCGACCGGAGGTTCCGCTGTCACCTCTGCGGGCCGCCCTCGGTGAACGTCCTGTCTCCCTGTCCCTGGGATAGCAGGGGGCGATCAAACAGCACAATACCCCCCTCCCCCTCCAACTCCAGAGGAATCCGCTCCCCGATGGGCCGCTACGGCGCCAAGTGGCAGTTCGCCCACAGCCCGAGCTGTGCGACCCCAAGAACAAGACGACCTTGCACACCATCAGCTTCTGCCCATACATGTTCGGATGCGTGTTCCTCTGGAGTTGGAGCGGGGCTGGGCTGGAGTTGCTGATCGCGGATCTCCGTGCTTGCAGTGGGCCTGGGGGTCGGTGTTCCGTTGGTCCTGGCGTCTCCGGTGACTGGCATTGTATGCTGGCATCGCCGACGTGAAGACAGTGCAAAGCCCCCGCGCCGGTGCAATGGGTGGGGAGCTGGAGAGGGGAGGGAAGGGGTCACACACATGGCTGGGAAGCAGAGGGGTGTAGGTGGGGTGAAACTGAAGGGAGCGACAATCTGCTGCTCCCTGCCCGCTGAGTTAAAAAGTTCCCACGCAAGACTCACGATACACTGTGTATCGTGAGTCTACCGTGGGAACTTTTTAACTCAGCAGGCAGGCAGCAGCATATTGTCAATTATTAACCCTCCCGCGCAATATACCCTCACCTTCTCTTTTATGAATGGGGATTTAGTTCCCCTTTCTTCGAGGAGCGACCGGAGGTTCCGCTGTCACCTCTGCGGGCCGCCCTCGGTGAACGTTTTCAAGGACCTTTCTTCAAGAACCGAAAAAATGTCCGCTATTCGGATGTTTTCGTTATTTGGATCTTCGGATAAAAGGTTGTGCACCTGTATTAGTAACTTGGTTTGTTTTGCACAGACTCCATGTGTTTTAATCTTTCATCTTAGAAAAAGGTCTCTGTACTTGCAAAAAGCTGACAACTGGAGAAATTCAGAAGGTTAGCTGTCCAGATGCAGGGTTACCACCCAAAACGTCTCAGTTCCTTCCCTCCCACCACATAGATACTAATGGATCTGCTGAGATACTCCAGCAGTTTGCATTTTGTTCCTGTACAGAAGGCTCTTTAAATTTGAATTTGGTTTGCATGATATTTCCACCAGATGGCATTTGCACCATATAGACAAGTAGATAAAATATGCGTTATTCACTTCCTGGTCTGCTTATTGGCATTTCTTTCTTTTTCTTTTAAAATCTTTTTATTTATTTTTTTCAAAAACAAAAACAAGACTACAAAAAAAAAATGATAAACATAACAATGATATTAATACATAGGGATCAGGATTACATTACAGGTGCACAACCTTTTATCCGAAAGCCTTGGGACCAGACACTTTTCGTAATTCAGAATTTTTCGGCTTTCGGAATGGAAGATTTTTAGCGTAGATTTTAACAGCTGGCTCAGTGGTAGAGTGCTCGGCTCATATCCGCAAGGTCGCGAATTTGCGCCTCGATCCCGGCAGTTACTCGATCGGGAGTTTGAGTCTTCAATGTAGTTTTTTCTTGCAGAATAGGAGAGAATAGGGAGGGTTAGGCTGGGATCATTCTCTGCGAGATAATCTTAGTGCGGAAGACAAGTGTAGGAGAGGTGTACTGACTGTGTGGGCAGAACTTTGGAAGTGATTGCCCACCATTCTCAAAAGCCGCTGTGTCTCCCTGTCCCTCCAACTCCAGAGGAATCCGCTGCCCGATGGGCCGCTACGGCGACAAGTGGCGGTTCGCCCACAGCCCGAGCTGCGCCCCCCCATCCGCAACCCGGGTTCCTCTGGAGTTGGAGCGGGGCTGGGCTAGAGTTGTTGCTGGCTGTGAGTCTCTGGGATCTCCGTGCTTGCAGTGAGCCTGGGGTTTGGTGTCCCGATGAGGGGGCGCAGCTCGGGCTGTGGGCGAACTGCCACTTGTCGCTGTAGCGGCCCATCGGGGAGCGGCTTCTGGTGGTCCTGACGTCTCTCAGCTCCTGTCCAGGGGGATGGCCGGAGACGTCAGGACCAACAGGAACCCGCTCCCCGATGGGCCGCTACAGCGACAAGTGGCAGTTCGCCCACAGCCCGAGCTGCGCCCCCTCATCCGCAACCCGGGTTCCTCTGGAGTTGGAGCGGGGCTGGGCTAGAGTTGCTGCTGGCTGTGAGTCTCTGGGATCTCCGTGCTTGCAGTCGGTGTCCCGTTGGTCCTGACGTCTCCGGTCACCCCTCTGGACTGGAGCTGAGACTGGGAACTGTACCGCCCTTGCCCCCTCCCTCTGCAACTGCAAACAACTCCACAGTTCCCAGTCTCAGCTCCTGTACAGGGGGGTGGCCGGAGACGTCACAGCCCGAGCTGCGCCCCCTCATCCGCAACCTCAAGACCAAGACGCACCTTGCACACCATCAGCTTCGGTCCCTACGGGGAGCGTGTTCCTCTGGAATTGGAACGGGACTGGGCTGCTGCTGGCTGTGGGTCTCTGGGATCTCCGTGCTTGCTGGGGGCCGGTGTCCCGTTGGTCCTGACGTCTCCGGTGACTGCCACTAGCTCCGACGTGAAGACAGTGCAAAACCCCCGTGCCGGTGCAATGGGCGGGGAGCTGGAGAGGGGAGGGAAGGGGTCACACACATGGCCGGGAAGCAGAGGGGTGTAGGTGGGGTGAAACTGAAGGGAGCGACAATTTGCTGCTGCCTGCCCGCTGAGTTAAAAAGTTCTCATGCAAGACTCACGATACACTGTGTATCGTGTCTACCGTGGGAACTTTTTAACTCAGCAGGCAGGCAGCAGCAGATTGTCAATTATTAACCCTCCCGCGCAATATACCCTCACCTTCTCTTTTATGAATGGGGATTTAGTTCCCCTTTCTTCGAGGACCGACCGGAGGTTCCGCTGTCACCTCTGCGGGCCGCCCTCGGTGAACGTTTTCAAGGACCTTTCTTCAAGGACTGAAAAAATGTCGCTATTCGGAGGTTTTCGTTATTTGGAACTTCGGATAAAAGGTTGTGCACCTGTAATAACAGGTATAACCTAAATATGAGTCCAGTGCCAAAATACACATTGAATATAGACCTCCCCGGTCTCTATGTAAATATAGTTAAGTGTTTAAAAGAGACCTTATATATATATAAAAATAAAAAGATAAAAAGAAAAAAAAGAAAAAAAAACGAAAACCCCCCTAAACTAGAAAAAAAAAGCAAAACAGAATCTGGGATGCAAAGAATTTCAACAATTTAAGTCCCTGTTTGTCGTCAAGTCCGTTCCACTGTATAAAGGTAATAGAATTATTATAACAGTTGGAGAGGGGACAATTTATGTCATATGAAAATGTTGAATAAATCTTCCCCAAGTCCTATCAAATTTAACCAAGGGTTCAACAATGTCACTCCTAATTTTTTCTAAATTTAAGCATGATATCATTGGCATTTCGTATGAGTGTATTCATCATTGGAACAAGAAATAACATTTAAAAAGGGTTATAACTAAAACTCTGATCTTGTGCTCTTCCGGTTTGCTTGGTCTTTCTATTTGTGCAAAAACTGTACATGATAGCACTCACCGTTCTCCTGTGCTGCGAGTGCACCAAGTTTTGTTCCGATTGGTGGTCTATTGTAAAAGTTAGCGAGGTTTAAAAATCCTAAAATCCGCGGGTGCACAGATCGATCTGCCAGTCAGCGCCGCGTGGATTTGTCTTTTCTTCTGTCACTCCGAGCGATGGTCCGCCCCTTCCTGCGCCATCGCGTCTTTACTGGGGCTGAGGATGACCAGCAGAGGTTTCAACTGGACATAATTTTCGGAGGGACCGGAAGTGGCCCGGCGCAGGAGATGTCGCCAAACGGAAAGCGGCGAAACCGATTCCGGCAGAGGAGAGCAACCAGCGCCCCCTGTGAGTCCCCATCGCAGCACCAGCTCCAGCCCCTTCCTCTCTGGTCCCCCTCACTGGCTCCTGCCGCCTCCCCATAATACCCCCCTCTCCCCACAACCCCCGTCTTTTCTCTGAGCTTCTTCTCGCCCGCCTACACCCCCCCTCCCCACACGTATTCTCCGTCTTTACTATGCATAGAAAAACATCCTTTCTGTAGTCTTTACAGTGTGTTCTTTCTGACTTTTTTTGTTCTACCAGGCCGATGGATTTTGGTGATCTAAGTACATAGATCTAAATCACATTGAACCACAGCCATTTTTTTGCACCATTTACAAAGTACAGGGTATTTATTTTACTTTACAATGGGTTTTTGTCTCATTTTAAAGATTCTTGACTACACCACTACACCATTCATTGGAAGCTTGGACTATGTTATCCAACATTTAATAATAGCTGTCATTGGTACAGTTTCCTCTGGGGCAGCACGAGTGACATTTTCCCACTTTGAGTCCATCTGCATTATCTTTACCTGGCCAATAACAAGGCTTCAGTTGCTTAAGCGTCAAAATTTAGATAAAGAGCTTTTGCATGGAACAAGGATCAAGATAAACACACCCTTTGGTTTTTATTTTGTTGTAGTGGCATGATATTACTGGACAGGCAAATGCTGACTGTGGAGATCAGTAACAGAAACCTAAATATAGTTGTGTCTTTTGAGAGAGCAACTTTTGTTTGAACAACTGAAGTAAGTTTTCCAGTATTGTCATTAACAGCCAAAGTAGGTTTGGTTACTAATCAGGGTCTAGGTTTTTCCTCTGATTATACAGACATTGAAATCTGACTAGAAAGTGATGCGTCAATATGCTTAATTTACTAATTCATGGCTGCTTTTGAATGTTGAACTTATGTCTGCTGGCATGATTTGGCTAGATGCTTAATTTTTCTCTTTATAGAGCTGGATTGACAAGAGAGTGGAATGATTGGAAACTATTTATTTACCGTTGATGTTATCAAAACTAAATTATTTTCAAATGAAGTGAAGTGACAGCCCTTTGCTATTATTGTGCATTTGCTGAAGTCACCAATTATCTATTTCCGGTAGATAATCTAATTCACGGAGCAGCTTGAGGTTTGACTTATAACGTTTAAAATACTTAGTGAAATCTATCCATTCCATCAGGAGTGTGCATCAAAGACTTTTCAAAAAAATCTAATCCTACATAATTCTACTGTCCATTGTATTTTAAAATGTTTTCTACTTTTAAACAAAAATGCAGATTAAATGCTGCCTCCGCAAGAAATTGAATGACCTGCAGATAGTAGAAGGCCTAGCAATGGTTTAAATTAGCAATTAGTTTAATTTCTATGTGTTAGTTTTATTTAATTCCATGCAGGATTGATTTGCAGGAAGCAGCATTCCTCTCTTCCTCTGTTGGTTATGTTACTGATGTATCCAATACTGTAGGACATATTTAGAGGACCCATTAAACTCTTACAGAATAAACTTCCCTTTTCCATGTGAAAATGCTTTTGGAGATGGAGGCCTTTTAACCAAATTTCAGTGAAGTAGTATTTGTGCAATTCATTAAGAGTATTATATACACAACTAATAACTCAATTAACATTGTACTGCTGCAATCCATTCAGTGAGCAAAAAACTATGCAACTTGTATAAAATGTATACCTTCTGCGAATAGATCTGTTAAGTATCCGCTGGCATACTTCAGACACTTTACATTATTTTGGGGCGGCGCAGCAGCCTAGCAGTAAAGTTGCTGCCTTAGTGCGCGCGAGACCCAGGTTCGATCCTGTCTACGGGTGCTGTCTGTACAGATTTTGTACGTACTCTGTGACCGTGTGGGTTTTCTCTGGGTGCTCTTGTTTCCTCCCACACTCCAAAGACGTACTGGTTTATAAGTTAATTTTCTTTGATTCTTTATTAATTATAAAATTGTTCCTAGTGTGTAGGATAGTGTTGGTGTACGGGGTGATCACTGGTTGGTACAGACTCAGTGAGCCGGAGGTTCTGTGTCCATGCTTTGTCTCTAAAGTAGAGTTTAAAGAAACCTAAAAAGACATTTAATCTTGCTTTGTTCACAA
The DNA here is from genome assembly GCF_028641065.1 of Leucoraja erinaceus. Lineage (NCBI taxonomy): Eukaryota > Metazoa > Chordata > Chondrichthyes > Rajiformes > Rajidae > Leucoraja > Leucoraja erinaceus. Next base: position 37,714,308 of record NC_073380.1, on the reverse strand, counting down.
TTATATATATCTGCTGCTTTTGATGAATGTACATTCTTGACTCGCCTACCAACAAGACAGGACTTTTTTTTACAAAACAACAATTTTTATTTTGTGCGAATTTATAGAATTGTTATGCACAGCTTTGTGCATTATGATTACTAATTTGAGGTTCCTTATTCAACAATTACCATTTTCATCAACAAGTGTATTTTAATATCTCTCTTCACTTTTAAAGCAGTATAATGGCACAGCTGGTAGAGTTGCTGCCTCACAGAGCCAGAGATCCATGTTCGATCCTGACCTCAAGTGCTGATTGTGTGGAGTTTGTGCGTTCTCCCAGTGACTGTGGGTTTTCTTTGAGTGCTTTGATTTCTTCCCCCATCCCAAAGACGTACAGCTTTGTGGGTTAATTGGCCTCTGTAAATTGCCCCTGGTGTGTTGGGAGTGGATGTGAAAGTAGGAAAACATGGACAATAGACAAGACAATAGGTGCAGGAGTAGGCCATTCGGCCCTTCAAGCCAGCACCGCCATTCAATGTGATCATGGCTGATCATCCACAATCAGTACCCCGTTCCTGCCTTCTCCCCATATCATATGTCTCCGCTATCTTCAAGAGCCCTATCTAGCTCTCTCTTGAAAGTATCCAGAGAACCGGCCTCCACTGCCCACTGTGGCAGAGAATTCCACAGACTCACAACTCTCTGTGTGAAAAAGTGTTTCCTCATCTCCATTCTAAATGGCTTACCCCTTATTCTTAAACTGCGGCCCCTGGTTCTGGACTCCCCCAACATCGGAAACATGTTTCCTGCCTCTAGAGTGTCCAAACCCTTAACAATATTATATGTTTCAATAAGATCCCCTCTTATCCTTCTAAATTCCAGAGTATACAAGCCCAGCCACGCCATTCTCTCAGCATATGACAGTCCTGCCATCCCAGGTAATAACCTTGTTAATATAAACATAGAACTAGTGTGAATAGGTGGTTGACGGATTCAGAAGGCCAAAGGGCCTGTTTCCATGCTGTGTCTCTAAACTAAACTAAACTCATGGGTTTTAAAGCCCAAGGAAATTGGCACCATTTAGGAAAGCTAGCCCTAACTTCCATGTTTTAAGGGACGTGCAATAAATTATCTGTGAATAACTACTGCAAAACAGACAGGTTGTGGGTTTCAAATATCAATAGATTGTATCATTAGCAATGTTTTAAGTGGGGCCACAGGTTTCCTAAACTCCATGCCAGTGAGAACAGGGGAACTGAAGGCCTAATAAGGAAATATGCCAGTCACGTCCTGAAACCTTCACAGCTGCTTTCCTGCTAGCTTGTCTGACTGTTTTTTGTTTATAATGAGTATACTCAAAGCCCACTTTGATGACTCCGGGGTAAATTTGTAAATAACAGAAGGGATGACCCAAAAATTGGTTAAATATGTATATTTTAAGGACTGTAACAAGGAAAAAATAAAATCAATATTTTTGAAATATCTTTCACAACTTTGCACATCCTCAGTGTACTTTATGAAGTTTTTTTTGTAGTTCAGTTACTGTTTTAGTGATTGTGGCAGTCATTTTCTGCTAAGCAAGCTCACTCATATAGCAAGATAGACACAAAAAGCTGGAGTTACTCAGCGGGACAGGCAGCATCTCTGGAGAGAAGGAATAAGTGACGTTTTGGGTCGAAACCCTTCTTCACTCCAGCTGTATAAAAAAAAAGAAAAGAAAAAATAGAATGGTAGGGGAAAAAGGCCAGTTATCATACAAACAGAAACAAAAAGAAAAAAGTTATCGAGTTGGAGAATTCGACATTGAGTCCGACCGGCACCAACATGCCCAGGAAGAGGATATGGTATTGTTTTGTGAGCATTTTATTCTATCAGATAGAAAAATAAAGTCTGCTCTAAATTGGCCACTTAGATCACTTGCTTCTTGATCTTCCATTTGGTATTAAAATATTTATTTTCTTTTTTAAACAGTATATTTCCTGTAGCTTTGTTTCCAAAAGCAGAAAATGCTAGAAGCACTCTACAGGTCAGAATTTATGGACAGAGAAACGGCTATTGTTTCAGTTCAGGTCTTCAACCTGGATTGTTAACTTTTGTGCTTTTAATAGTGCTCTGATCACTTGCAGAATTTACTGTTCTTGTTACTATAGCAGGCATGATATTCTTCCGATTTAAATCGGAATTCCGATTTTTTTTTTCCTTTTCTAACAATGAATCAGATTTTTCAATTTTTTGTGCCCGATTTTGACACAGTTTAGTTGGCAAGATTGTAAAATAAAAGTGTGAGGGAAGGAGAGTCACTGGAGTTACCGGTCTGGAGGCGGGCAAGCTTGTGATTCATGATGGAAGTCAGCAAAGTCAGCCAATAGAGGGGGGGACACGTGGAAGGCCGTGGGCGAAGGGAACACAACGATGCTCTTTGGTTGCTGCTGAGATCAGCCCAGCAGCGCCATATGAGGCGTGACAGTGCTCGTTTGTCGGATGGAACCGGAGCGCGAGCGGGTGAGATGCGGGGCCACGAACAGGAGCGTGGGCTCGGGGTGATCGGGACTCCCGGACAACTAAGATGGGGGTGATGGCTGCGGGGTGGTGATCCCCTCCCCCTCCTCTCTTGTGGGGAAAATACAACAGTGTTTCCCATATGGAGCTGCAACTGGAAAGGGAATGATACTGGCATGATAGTGGGGGTTAGAGAGATGCGGGGCCCTTCCTCCTGGCTTTTGTGTTCTTATGGCATCTTTACAAATAGCCCATTTATAAATTCAGGTAACACTTTTTGTAACTTTTTTTAGCTGAATGAAGTCAATTATTTCATGAAATATTTATCTTTTGGAGGTTATTTTACTGGTTATGTGTTAGAAAAATTCTAAACTTCTGTTATGTAAACTACCAGCAGAAAGCTTAGGAATTACTTTCAAATGATTGAAAATGCAGGAGCCCCCTGAACCCTCTCCGGACCCACGGCCAATACTTCCTACTTTTTTTCTGGAGGTGAATATCATGTCTGTATAGATAATTTATTATTTCCAGAATAATTAAATCATGTGTGTTTTATATTCAGAATCTGATTACTTTCATTAATAAATATTTTCCTTGCCCTCATAGTTAAATAAACTTGAGTCCAAGTTAATATTTTTTTCATTTTTGTGATTATAGCCATTTTGTAATTTGACGGTTCTACTGCTGCTGTTTGTTTAGGAGTGAACAGACTGAGAAACCTATTGTATGAGGTTCAGATCATGGTGATTTTTTCAAAGATTTATTACCTATTAAATTGCTTATTCAGTTATATCCTGCTTGCTCAGCATCAACCACAGATGTCGAAGAACAATACAGAAAGCATGTTTCACCCTTGAGATGCTGACAATTCATTTCATTTCCAGGCAACTGATTTAGATCTTGCCGGTGAAGAATTCCTGTTTCATCAAAACCTAAACTTTGTGCTTTCTTTTTAACATAAAATATTATTTTATAAACAACAATTAATTACCACTGAAAGAGATCATCATGGCTTTGAATGGACCAGTCAATTAGTTTCACTCCCCTTGTTCTTTTCCCACTGTTGTGCCGATTTGTAAATTTAACATTTTTATTTAACTATTATTTAAAAGTTGCCATTAAATCTGATTCTCACCCTTTTGGGCACACCATACCAGATTGCAGTTCAATGTGTAATTTTTCTCGCTTAATTCCTTTGACAATTAAATGGATGTCCTCGGCCTACCAAGCTTTTTTCCACTGGATACCAGATTCTCCCCTGTAGATTTGTTTCCAGAAACACAGTGCTGGAAGCTCTCGACAGATCAGACAGCTTGGGAAACAATTCATGTTAATTCTCTCAAGCATACTTTAAACTGCAGCCACATAATTGATGTCTGCTATTCTTGGTACCATTCTAATAAACATTAATGTACTTCTTGGATCACATAAGTTACAGAATTAATTAACATCTGTCTTTGATGTTTTTGGCATGCGTCAAATGTCTGCCTGTTTTTAACTATTAATTGTATTGGAAAAGATTTTAGAGTCTGGACAGTCACCTAGTCGTGGACTGAAATAAAATTTCAAATTACTTGCACTCATCAGTGTCAATTTCAACAAGAATGGAAGCCCTCACTTTTACCAAGACATTAATAAGGCTGTCGGGCTACCTTCAATCCATACCTCCCACCTTCCCAGTGTTAATACAAATGCTATTTTTCTACAGCATCTCTGCCAAACTGCCTTTCATGAGGGAAGTTGTCATATTCACCATTGTTTAAGACATCCCAACCAGTTTTGACATAGTTTTAACTGTAACCAAAAATTTCTAACAATATCTACATCCTTATTGGAATTGGTTTATTATTGTCACGTGTATCGAGATGCAGTGAATAAATATTTATGTGCTGCCCAGTCATACCATACTATATATGAGTATAATCAAGCAATACACAAATACAGCGGGTAGTGCAAAGAGAAAAATGCCATTGCAGAATACAGTATTACCACATAATACATATATTATTAACAGAAGAAAAAAAAAATCAAGGGCCTCAATGAGGTAGGTTGATAGATTGAGACTACATCATTGGCTTATGAGATGTTCAGTAGTCTGATGACAGTGGGTCAGAAGCTGTTCTTGAATCTGATGGTATTTCCTTTAAACTTTTGCATCTTCTACACAATAGGAGAAGTTGAAGAGGGAATGACAGGGGTGTAGATTATGTTGACTGCTTTCCCAAGGTAGCATGAAGTGTAGATGGAGTTGATAGTAGGCTGTTTCATGTGGTGGACTGGGATACATCTACAACTAATAAGTTCATATGTGATAGGAGCAAAATCAGGCTATTCAGCCCAAGTCTACTCCGTAATTACATGGCTACGTGGCTGATCTATTTTTCCCTCTCAACTCTCTTCAATTTCTTGAAGGCTTGGGCAGAACTTTTGTTGAACTAAGCTGTGATCCATCCTAAAAAGATTATTTCTACGGTGCGTATGTGGAAGCTGATTTGAGTTATTGGAAGTGATGCTGAACTTAGACTTTTGGGGATGTAGAGGTGTTTGTGCACTTTCTTGGCCATAGCTTCGATGTGTTTGCTCCAGGACACATTGTTGGTGATATTTATGCCTCGGAACTTGAAGCTCTCCACTTTGGCACAATTGATGCTGACGGGGTTGTGTACACCATCCCTTTTCCTGAAGCCAATAACTAGCTCCTTCATCTTGAGGACACTGAGGGTGAGGTTTTCTCAACCCCATGTCACTAAGCTCTCTATCTCCTTCCTGTGCTCCATCTCGCCGTTGTTTGAGATCCGGACCACTACCATGGTGTCATCTGCAAACTTGTAAATGGAGTATAACAGAATTTGGTCCCACTGTCTTGAATGTTTAGAGATGGTTTGGGTGTGTAGGGAGTATAGTAAGGAGCTTACAAATGTGATACATTTTGCTACCTTCCAAAGTATTTCTTTTCTCCTTAACCCATTTTCATTAAACCTTGCAACTACCTGTTACTTAACTCCGCCTGAAGTAATCTTGTCCATAATAACACTCAAATAATCTGGCAACCAATCATTTGGAAAACTTGGTTCTGAAATGTACACTTTAGGTCCAGTATTGGAGCCGGGTGTGGGGTCAGGGCTCTCTCTCTCGCTCTCTCTTTTCCTCACTCCCTCGCCCTCGTTACCACCCACACCCCCAACCCCCCCCCCCCCCCCCCGATGAAGCTTTCCTACCACTCTGCAAAGGTGAAGTTGACACGAGTTTGCTTGACATAACATAATCACTTAGCCTGTGCGTCTACCCTAATCTAAGAACAACAGTTAACTAGCTATCCTCCTTAATGTAAAAAATAAGAGTAACTTGTCATAGCAGGCAGCGAGCTAGTCTCTGAGAAGATAAAAGTTTATCTTGTGACCTTGCAGGTGGCCTCATGATTTATTGGTTCCTCAAAGCTAACCCAAGCATTTTTCCAAAACACTTATTGTTTTAATAATAATAATAATAATACATTTTATTTATGGGCGCCTTTCAAGAGTCTCAAGGACACCTTACAAAAATTTAGCAGGTAGAGGAAAAACATGTAAGGGGAATGAAATAAATAGTAGAGACATGACTAGTACACAAAGTAAAGACAGAATTCAATACAAAACACAATATGAGGCAATTAATGCACAGATGAAAAGGGAGGGGGACGTGGGGCTAAGGATAGGCCGAGGTGAAGAGATGGGTCTTGAGACGGGACTGGAAGATGGTGAGGGACACAGAATTGCGGGTCAGTTGGCGGAGGGAGTTCCAGAGCCTGGGAGCTGCCGTGGAGAAGGCTCTGACCCCAAAACAACGGAGGTTGGACTTGTGGATGGAGAGGAGACCGGCTGATGTGGATCTGAGGGACCGTGAGGGTTGGTAGGGGGAGAGGAGTTAAGTGAGAGGGGGGGGCCAGATGGTGGAGGGCTTTGTAGGTGAGGATCAGGATTTTGTAGTTGATCCGGTGGGAGATGGGAAGCCAGTGAAGTTGTTTGAGGACTGGAGTGATGTGATGCCAGGATTTGGTGTGGGTGATGAGTCGGGCGGCTGCGTTCTGGACCAGTTGGAGTCGGTTGATGTAGGTGGAGCTGATGCCAAGGAGAAGTGAGTTGCAGTAGTCCAGTCGGGAGGAGATGAAGGCATGGATGAGTCTTTCAGCAGCGGGAGGTGTGAGAGAGGGTCTGAGTTTGGCGATGTTGCGGAGATGAAAGAAGGAGGTTTTAATGACATGGCAGATGTGAGGCTCAAGGGAGAGGGTGGAATCAAAGATCACGCCAAGGTTGCGGGCCTGGGGAGACGGTGGTGCCGTCGATGGTGAGAGTGGGGTTATTGACTTTGCTGAGTGGATTTGGAGCCTATGAGGAGGAATTCTGTTATCGCTGTTGAGTTTGAGGAAATTATGTTGCATCCAGGTTTTTATAGCTGACAAACAGGAGTTGATATGGGAGAGGGGGGGGGGTGGGGGGTGGGGGGGGGATTTGGTGCCGAGGTAGATCTGGGTGTCATCAGCGTAACAGTGGAAGTCCAGGTTGAAGTGGCGGAGTATCTGACCAAGGGGGAGGATGTAGATGATGAAGAGGAGGGGGCCGAGTACGGAGCCTTGGGGAACGCCTTGAGTGACTGTGGCTGTAGCAGAGGTGTGGTTGTGGAGAGAGATGAAGTGGGATCTGTTGGAAAGGTAGGAACGGAGCCAGCTGAGTGCAGAGCCTTCAATGCCAAGGTCTTTGAGTCTGGTGAGCAGGATGTTATGGTTCACTGTATCGAAGGCTGCACTCAGGTCGAGGAGGATGAGGATGTTGAGGGAACCAGTGTCAGCAGAGGTGAGGAGGTCATTGAGGACTTTGAGGAGAGCAGTTTCTGTGCTATGGAGGGGGCAAAAGCCAGATTGGAGGGGTTCAAGTAGGTTATACGCAAGGAGGTGGGAATGAAGTTGCGACGCAACGATACGCTCCAGGGTTTTTGAAAGAAAGGGGAGGTTTGAGATTGGGCGGTAGTTAATGAGAGAGGAGGGATCAAGACCAGGTTTCTTTAAGATTGGTGTAACAGCAGCAGTTTTGAAAGCGGAGGGGACAATTCCTTGGGACAATGAGGAGTTGAGATTAGTGAGGTAGGGGCAGAGAACGGGGAGGCAGGATTTCAGCAGGGTAGTGAGAGAGGGTCGAGGGAGCAGGTAGTGGGTTTGGAAGAGCTGATGAGTTTGGAGATTTCAATAGGGATGACCAGGTCAAACTGGGAGCGGATGCAGTGTGGAGGAGAGGGGTAAGGAGGTCAGTGAAGATGTTGAAAGGAGGGGCCTTGGTAGGTGGTGGAGTAGATGCTGGGGAGTCGGGTACAGGGGATAAAGATTGATAGATGGTGCTGATTTTATCAGCGAAAAAGTGGAGGAATGAGTTGCAGAGATCCGGAGTAGAGGTAGGGAGAGTGTTGGCTCGAGGCTTGAGGAGGTTGCCCACTGTGGAGAAGAGGGTTCTGTGGTTTAGGCAGGAATCGGTGAATATGGAGGAGAGGTTGGCAGATTTTGCAGCAATGAGGGCATCTTTGTAGTCAGTGAGGTGGAGTTTGTAAGCTTCAAGGTGGACTGTGAGAGATGATTTATTTGTGAGTCGTTCAAGTCGGCAACCAGTCTGTTTCAGTTTACGAAGTGCAGGTGTGTACCAGGGTGAAGATGTGTTGAAAGTTACGGTTCTTGTTTTGAGGGGGGCCATAGTGTTAAGGGAGGTAGACAAGGTGGAGTTGAGATGGTTTGTGAGATCATCAGGTGAGATGGGGGTTGAGTCCAGGGGGAGAGTGGTGGAGAGGAGGTCAGAGAGATGGTGGGGATCAATGGATTTTAGATTACGGAAGGTGATTTCTCGGAGGAAGCAGGGGCGAGGTGTCGGAGAAGGGATGGTGAACCGTATAAGCTTATGATCAGAGAGGGGGAAGAGGCATGGATGGAGGTCGAGTACCGGTTGATTTGTGGAGCAGACCAGGTCAAGGATGTGACCTTTGTCATGGGTGGGAAAGGTGACGTGCTGAGTGAGAGAGAAGTTGTCAAGTAAAAAGGCGAATTCAGATGCGAGCTTGCAGGTGGGGGAGTCCATGTGAATATTTAAGTCACCAAGTAGCAGCAGACGTGGGGAGAGGGATGAGGCAAGTGTGAAGAGTTCAGTGAAGTCAGATAGGAAGGAGGGGTTTGGTTTAGGTGGCCGGCAAATGAGGATGACTGTCATGGAGGAAAGGGCTTTGAAGGCGAGGAATTCAAATGATGCTACTGGGGAGAAGGTGAGTTCAGTGATCCTGAAAATTCTGGTTGAAAATAACAGCGAGGCCACCTCCATGGCGGGAGGGGTGGGGTTTGGAGATGTAATTAAATCCAGGTGGGGATGCTTGATTGAGGGAGAAGAAGACATTAGGTTGTTGCCAGGTCTCAGTGAGCAGAAGGAAGTCCAGAGTGTTGTCAAGGATTAGTTCATGGAGGGCAAGGGCTTTGTTGTTGAGCGACCTGGTGTTGAGGAGGGCAAAGTTGGCATTATGAGAGGGTGGAGGGATGGGGGCAGGCTGGAGAGATCTGAAGTTGTCCCGGTTGACAGTGGGTGCGGTCAGCTGGGATGGGGGGTGACACGGTTGAGGGGGGGCAGAGCGTGGTAGTGAGCAATGGATGGAATGGAATGTCCGTGGTTGAAGCAAACAAGCTTGCGTCGAGAACCTCTGTGGATGAAATGGGGTCGACGCATAAGTCCAAGCTGTTTAACGACCTGGATGCAGGATGGGATGTGGTTGTTGAAGAAACCAGTCATCTGCAGAGTTGAGTATTTGAGCATGATGAGGAGGGTGCAGAGAGGTGTCCAGCGGTGCAGCTGCAGGTGGGGAGAGTATCGTGCGGTGAGGGAGCAGAGAGGTTGTCCAGCAGAGCGGGTGCAGTGAGGTGTCGAGCAGTGAGGGAGCAAAGAGGTTGACCAGCAGTGCAGATGCAGCGAGGTGTCCAGCATTGAAGGAGCAGATAGGTTGTCCAGCAGAGCAGGTGTAGAGGTAGTCCAGTGATGAGGGTGCAGAGAGTATCCAGCAGTGCAGGTGCAGAGAGGTTGTCCAGGTGGTAAGTCAAGAGCTGGTCCATTATGGAAATAAACCGCAGTCGGCAATTGAAGCAGATGAAGCCGACTGTAAGGGACCGTTGTTAATTTGAATTTCCCGCCGCCACCAGTTTTTCCATTTTTTAGTTACCGAGTTGCTTGCTTTACCCCTTGCATTACAGTGTCTCAAAAATGCCAACCATAAACCAGCTCATCAAATTAGTATTTCATAAAAAATTGAAGTGACCTTGTTTTAGCTGCACGGTACTTTATTAAATTCTTGGGTCCCGCATACCCTTTAAGATCCTACCTGTACATCTGCCTGTCAATGTAAATCCCTTGCTCTTTTTATTCCTGTAACCTTTCTTTAGTTTATTTTACCTGTTACTTAGTTCCTCATTAAATTTAATAGTCACTAGACCAAGCGGGACCCGTTTCCTCAATGCGCAGTTGCGGGGGGAGGGGGGAGCCTGCGGTATCTCACACACACACACACACACACTAACGCCCCCCCCCCCCCCATCTTGATATTATATTAATATTATTAATTCGCTCCTTTTCCCCCATCCCCCGCCCCATCCACTCAAAGCCCCCAACTGAACAGTCACGGCTAGAGAGGGAGAGGGAGGGGGGGTAGAGAGAGAGAGAGGGAGGAGGTAGAGAGGGAGGGGTGGGGGGCATGCCACTCACCCTTTGGTCCCAATACTCACCACTCCCTAGAGAGGAAGGGGGGGGGGGGGGCAGAGAGGGAGGGTGGGGGCAGAGTGGGGAGGGAGTCAGAGAGGGGGGAGGGGGTAGAGAGTGAGAGGGTAGAGGGGGAGGGGAGGGCGTAGAGAGGGAAGGGGTTGAGAGGGAGGGGTAGGGATGGAGGGGGAGGGGGAGAGACGGAGGGGGGGAGTAAAGAGGGAGGGGAGTACAGAGGGAGAGGGGCAGAGAGGGAGGGAGGTAGAGACCCCACCCCATCTCACTCCTCAGTTCCCCCATCTTCCACCCCTCACTCCCATTCCCTGCTGCAGCACCTACCCAGGTCGTAGAGCAGCGCCAATCTCCTGATTGAGTTCTCTGCAGATCCTCTCAAGCTCTGTCAAGTTGGTTGGGGTAGAACTCGGCTTGGTTCTCGTTCTCAGCCTGGCCCTGGCTGTAGACTGCAGCCGTCAGTTCGGCCGCCACAGTCTCCAGTCCAGGCCCCGACTTCATCTCCGGGTTCACTGGCCTGGGTGAACAGTTTTTCAGTGCTGCATTCTCTAGTCAGTGTGTTAGCCAACTTTCTTTTTATTCCATGTAGCTATTGCAAATTTATATTTTGATTTTGGTCTGAAAATTGGTAATCAAGTTTGCTTATTTTTCTTGTGTTTATATCTTTACGGTTTCCCCATTTCTCATTGTTTCACATTTCTTGATATAAGGTGGTGGTCATTTGTGATTGCACCTTTTCTTTTTGAGCATACTGTGAAGTATTTAGAGATCATGTTTGTGTTTTATTATTGTTTCTTTTCACACATACAGAAAGAGCAAGTCCTGGGTAAATATAGCATTTAACATTTTTGTATAATTCGCAATGGGGACATGATGGTTATGAAAATATTTGTCCAATTTTGTTTGGTTAATTTAATTTCGATCATTTGAATTCTCCATCAGATTTCTGCCTTTGAGACTTTGTTGAGAACTCTAGATACGAGTAGCATGAAATACTTACATTTGTTTTCATTGCTAGATTACTCCTCAGACTGCCTTCATTTTTTTAAATCATTAGTGTTGACCTTGGTCTGGGAACAACTAGCATTCTGATGGATTAAGTGTTTATAATTGTCGACATTAATTAACAAAAAAGTGCCTCCAGTGGTTTTAAGGTATGGAACCATTCTGACAAGTACTGTTATTACATGGCTATAATAAAAGAATAGAAAAGCCACACTGGTGAGCTTGCATACAATAGTGCATTACTTTTGATGTCATCTCGTGTTGTCTTACTGTTGCTATCCTTCTGTACATGTAATCCTGTACATTAATTTATGTAACTTCAAACCTCTCTACACATTCATCTTCACACACTGCTTCTCAAAAAAGAGTTGTTACCCTTTTGATTTACCCTGGATGATATAATATACAAATACTCCACAAGTTGTGTGTTGAATAATCAGACCCACATACAGCGGTTATAATGAATAGTCTTTATTGCAGTACAAGCGGAGGGAACGTGATATGCTTTCATCCCCGTGGTCTGCATCAAATCTAAAGAGAGATAGTGATGCATTATTAACTTAACAAGACCGGTGTCCAGGGTAGGGATGAAGATCTGGACCGGACTACATAAAGAATGTGCAGCATGCATAATCTGTGTGGTGATATATATATGTAGTAAAGACAGACTAATCTACATTGTATTAGATAGCTCAAAAAATATATTGTCTCTGTTCCATTACACCTCATAGTATTCCTGAGTCCAAACACTCGATGCGCCTCTCTCGTATAGGTTTCCGATAGTCATAACAAACTTCCTCCATGTAAACACAAGCACCCAGCTGTCAACAATATAAAAATGCATTTTTGGCAAACTCCTTGAAAACAACATTTCCGCCATGGATTTTTCAAAAATAATTGCTGGAATAACAGTAGGTCAGATAACATCTGTTGTAAGAGATCTGAATTAACATTTCAGATTGAGCTTTTTTTTCCAGATCTGGTAACTGGAAAAGCCAAATCCTTTTTTTCCAACTCCACAAATTGCTCTGAGTACATTATTTTTTGTTACAAATAAATCTTCTCATTCTTTTTGATAATTATATTCAAAGCTTATTATAATTCTATTTACTTGATATGATTATGTCCCACTGCTGCTGGAGGCCCCACGATTTTCCAAAGTAACGCAGTCATTATTCTCCAAAATTATCTCGTGGCTGAGGCAATTAAAAATTGCAAAGTAAGTTTGAAATATAACATTTCAAATTAATGTGGAATGCAATTAAAACATCTTGCTTGTTAATGCTAACAAGCATTATACTAATAATGCTAACAAGCATTCTCCAATGAAAAATATTCTTCTTGGATATCAACATCTAATGGGTCTCAAATAGCAGAAAAAATGTATTCACTCGTCTTGTATTATTTGGCACAGGAGGAAGCTATTCCACCTATCTTTGTGCTCCTGCAATCTATTTATTCTCTCACAAACTATTATCTTCTGTTTGACTCGTTGTGCCATGAACTTGCACTGGAGGATAATTTGAAGTAACAATTAACTTTCCAGCTCAGCAGCCTTGTGAGGATCTGAGAACTCCCACAGATAGCACTCAAAATCAGGAACAAACCTGGATCCCTCAGCTGTAATGCAGCAGTGAAGGCAACTGCATCACTATGCTGTCAATTACATCTTTCATCTGCAGCTCTTCTTAATAACAAAGTCAATATTATGAATTAAAGAGTGTGGGAAGGAAGTGCAGATGCTGGCTTAAACTGAAGAGAGACACAAAAGCTGGAATAACTCAACGGGTCACACAGCATCTCTGGAGAAAAGGAACAGGTGACGTTTTGGGTCGAGACGAGTCTCAAGACGGGTCTTGACCCCAAACGACCCCTCATCTGTTCCTTTTCCCCAAAGATGCTGTCTAACCGGTTAGTTACCTCAGCTTTTTTTTTTGTCTATCTTATGAATTAAAGAAATGACTAAAAGTATTAAGCAAACATTTAATCACAGCCATATTTCTCTTAGCTCTATTTTGTTCCTGCTTTTATTAATAATCTACAACAAAATGTCAGTGGTATAATTCTCAAATTTATTATTTCAAAAGCACATGCAAGATTTTGTAATGGAGACTTATGCAGCTTTCTCAATATATGGCCAAGTAGGGTGCATGGACCCATGTACAGAGATGGCATTTAATGATGAGAACTGTTTGGCGATCGAAAACTAGATGTGCACGTGCATTTTTTAAAAAGCACTCCATTTTAAAAATATAAAGTACATTAATTAGTGAACTGTTTAAGAAAGAACTGCAGATGTTGGTCTGAAGAAGGGTCTCGACCCAAAACATCACCTATTCCTTCGCTCCATAGATGCTGCCTCACCCACTGAGTTTTTCCAGCATTTTTGTCTACCTTTTAATTAGTGAACTTGTTGGTAAATGTGCTTGTATGATATGAAGTGCCAATAAGTTAAACAAATGGGGTTTTGAAGTTCTGTGATCTTCCAACCCCATCAGCTGCCTGCTATCACCTCTATGGAGAAATCATTAGACTCTGGAGATTCAGTGAGAAAACAGGTCTTTCAGCCCACTGAGTCTGATTTACCGATGCCAATTAACCTACAAAACTGTATGTCTTTGTAGTGTGAATAGAAACCGGAGCATCCGGAGAAAATCCACGCGATCACAAGGATTGCGTACAAACTCCCTACAGATAGAATCCGTAGTCAGGATCGAACCAGGCAGCAACTCTACCCTCGTGCTACTGTGCCACCCTCCATTTCCACATTGGTCTTATTACCCTCAAAACAAGTCTTCCTTGATCCCGAGGGGGCTGCCAAAGAAGAATTGAATTTGTTCTAAATATGAATATTTTAATACTGTATGATAGAGCTTAAGTTCCTGAGAAAAGCAGGGCGATGGAGAGGGGGAGGAGAGAGGTGTGGGGGAGGGGGGAGAAGGGGTACCACCATGAGGTAAAACCTCCAGTTTAAATTCCATTTGGAATATTTTGGAAGACCAAGAAACCAAGAACCAAGAGTCTGTGCCGACCATCAATCACCCATACAATAGTTCTGTCCTACACACCAGTGACAATATACAGAAACCAATTATCCTACAAACCTGTAGGTCTTTGGAATGTGGGAGGAAACCAGAGCACCGGGAGAAAACTTGTGCGGTCACAGGGAGAACGTACAAACTCCATACAGACTGCACCCTTAGTCAGGATCGAACCCAGGTGTCTGGCGCTGTAAGGCAGCACCTCAATGCTGTGACTGTGTCACAACCTCAGCGTAGGATCCTGCCATCATTGAACAGTAACATTTTAAATCCTGTGTAACATCTTTTCACTGTTGCAGTGTTTGAGGATGAAACATCAGTGGCATTGACAAAAATGTAATGAAATGTGTTGAATTTCTTGATACAGAAAATGAAGATAATATGACCCAATTCAAATTTACAGTGTATATTGTGAATAAAGTATACTTTGGCCAAATAAGTTCTCAGTGACGACAATTGGAGAAGATGACATTGGGGTTGGGTCGGGTCATCAAATTTGCAGATGGCACAAAGCTGAGTGGCAGTGTGAATCAATCAATCAATCAATCAACCTTTATTGTCATCTTGCAAAGCAACAGTTGTACAGTGCAAAATGAAAAGACGTTTCCCAGGGAATACCGAAGCATCACACATGAAACTTAAAACATTTCACACATAATAACAGTAAAAACAATCCAGTCCCTGATGAAACAGTATAAATAGTTAAAAGCAGGTAAAACAGCAACATTAAAATACAGTAAAAACAATAATTAAAATGTCCAGGGCAGCTGATTTTAGTGGCCAGTGCCAGAGTTATTAAAATGTCAGTGCAAAGCCGCAGAATCAGGTGACTGTGAGTACAGAGTGACTGTTTAACAGCCTCACAGCCTGTGGCAGGAAGCTGTTTAGCAGTCTGGTAGTCCGGGCTTTGATGCTACGGTATCTCTTGCCTGATGGCAGGAGATCCAGGTGTGTGTGGAGGGGGTGCAGTTTGTCCTTAGCTATTCTCAGAGCTTTTTTCAGACAGCGGCTCTGGAACAGTTCTTGTACCGAGGGTAGGGAGACGCCAATGATCCTCTCTGCTCCCCTCACTACCCTCTGCAGAGCCTTCCTGTCTGAGGAGGGTGAACTGTGAGGAGGATGCTATGAGAATGCAGGGTGACTTGGACAGGTTGGGGGAATGGGCAGATGCATGGCAGATGACGTTTAATGCGGATAAATGCGAGGTGATCCACTTTGGTAGCAAAAACAGGAAGGCATATTACTATCTAAATGGCATCAAGTTGGGAAAAGGGGAAGTACAATGGGATCTGGGGGTCCTTGTTCATCAGTCTATGAAAGTAAGCATGCAGGTACAGCAGGCAATGAAGAAAGCGAATGGCATGTTGGCCTTTATAACAAGAGCAATCGCATATAGGATCAAAGAGGTCCTTCTGCATTTTGTACAGACCCCTAGTGAGACCACACCTAGAGTATTGAATGCAGTTTTGGTCCCCTAATTTGAGAAAGGACATTCTTGCTATTGAGGGAGTGCAGCGTAGTTTCACGAGGTTAATTCCCGGGATGGCGGGACTGTCATATGCTGAGAGAATGGAGCAGCTGGGTTTGTACACTCTGGAGTTTAGAAGGATGAGAGGTTATCTTATTGAAACATATAAGATTGTTAAGGGCTTGGACACGCTAGAGGCAGGAAACATGTTCCCGATGTTGGGGGAAATCCAGAACCAGGGGCCACAGTTTAAGAATAAGGAGTAAGCCATTTAAAACGGAGATGAGGAAACAAATTTTCTCACAGAGAGTGTTGAGTCTGGAATTCTCTGCTTCAGAGGGCGGTGGAGGCAGGTTCTCTTAATGCTTTGAAGAGAGAGCTAGATAGGGCTCTTAAAAATAGCGGAATCGGGATATGGGGAGAAGGCATAATGGGGTACTGAATGGGGATGATCAGCCATGATCACATTGAATGGCGGTGCTGGCTCGAAGGGCCGAATGGCCGACTCCTGCACCTATTGTCTATTGAAATGACATCTGTCCATTCCATCTTCAGCCTGGCCCACTGAGTTCCTCCAGCACTTTGTGTTTATACCAACCAAAAGGGGTTTTCCCAGGAAAAGATCGTGTGTTGGAGCTGCAATTTTATACAGATTATTGAATCTTGAGGATGATTTGTTTGATTGGCAACATGTTGCATTTTGATCTCAGTTTCTTTCTGTTATTTAGCCATTACTACAATTTGAAATAAATGCTGAATTAATTGATTAAAACTTGGGAGGCAAAGAACTGAAATAAAAATTTGAGGAGTTCTATCTTCTGATGTAATTGCCGCAATACATTGGAACTTTAGGGAACCTTTTTAATGTCACTTCTGCTCATTTGATTGTTTATTATTGCAGGTGGCATCCTTAGCTGGACCAGGAGGACGAGTGGAAATTGAACAGAATTTTCTCAATAACAAACTGAAGACCATCACTGCGTATTTTGGTGACTTAATTAGAGATGAATAGATCAAGGTTTTGTGATTTTTATTAAAAAATCTAATAAAGCCCTTTCATTTAATGGTGTGCAATATTAATTGCAGTGATCAACTGTTCCATCTCCCAATGTTTTTCTAGTAATTTTCACAATCCCTGGGTTAGGCTGACTGTCTTGTAACTGATTAATTCAACCTTTCTGAAGAATGGTGGCATATTGACATCTCAAATGTACAGTCATCTTTCCTGTAACCAGAGATGATTGAAAAATGATATCCAGGCCTATGATAAGGGAGGAAATAAAGAAAGATATGGCATACCAATTCATTTACTATGTATATACTAATCCTCCCATTTCTCTCACTTTCATTTTCTCTCAATTACCTCGTGCCTTATTTCCCAGTAGCTCATGACCAAAACATGTCTTTCTCTTCTACCACTGTCTACTGTTTCCTCAATTTAAAAGGCACAGTTATTTTCTTCATTTTGTTATTGTGCTTTCTTTCATTTCAATTGCCAACAATATATTCATCCTCTTTGCCATCCATGTGTGTTTATTAAGTAATTGCTTCTCTTTTTATAGATACCCAGACGTGGCGCCGACGGACGAGAAACCGAAGCAAAGAAGTGGAAGCCAAATAACCGAATGGAAACAAAATCGAAACGCCAAATAACCAAATGTGTACGAAGCTGAAACGCCAAATAACCGAAAGGGTGGGACGCCTAAAAGCCAACTTACCGAAAGGCTGCGTCGCCTAAAAGCAAACTCACCGAATGGGTGCTCTGCCGGAAAGCCACCTACCCGAAAGGCGGCGTTGCCTACAAGCCAACAAACCGAATGCCGCTCAACAGAAAAGTCAAGTAACGGACATGACTTTGCCGGGGGCGGGACTTGTCAGCGATTGGTCCAAACCCCCGCGTCCATCACATCACCATGGAGGGATGAACATTGTCCCACACCTCCGCTCCACCCGACCCACAGCCCGTCACAGTGCAGGCCGCATGCGGAAGATGAGGCCAAGGGTGGCCGTGGGAGAGTGGGAGCTGTCTCGAGGGATGCGCATCTTCGGCCGCTTACAACTTGGTGCTTGGGTTCAGATTGCCCAGTCACCTATGGCTTGTGTGGGATAATGACTCCCACCGGTGGAGACGGGAGGAATGGGTGACGTTTCCTGTCAAGACCATTCTTCAGACCTGAAGATTGAGTCTGAAGAGTCTCGACCCGAAACGCCAGCCATCCCTTCTCTCCAGAGATGCTGCCTGTTCAGCTGAGTTACTCCAGCTGTTTGTGTCCGGTGGAGACGGGAAGGTGGGGTTCATTTTCCCACACGCAATCTGAACCCAAGCATCAAGTTGTAAGTGGCCGAAGGTGCGCATCCCTCGGGACAGCTCCCACTCTCCCACAGCCACCCTCCGCCTCGTCTGCCCCATGCGGCCGCACTGTGGCGGGCTGTGGGTCAGGTGGAGCGGAGGTGTGGGACAATGTTCATCCCTTCGGTGAGTTTGCTTTTAGGCGTCCCACCCTTTCGGTTAGTTGACGTTTCGGCTTCGTACTCTTTTGGTTATTTGGCGTTTCAGCTTAGTTTCCATTCGGTTATTTGGCTTCAACTTCTTTGCTTCGGCTTCTTGTCCATCGGCGCCACATCCGCACATGCTTTTTATATGTCTTTTACCCCAGTAAGTGACACAAGCTTTTCATTTTCACCTTATCCTGCCTCAAGGCTCCTTGGTGTTGGATGTGTTGCTCTAACTTTAGTTTGGAATCTCACCTTTCTACTATGGGATAGCGTAAGAGTACTGTAACTGGATGAACTGCAACCGTTCAAGAAACAGTTCAAGAATGATTATTAAGGGTTTGGACACGCTAGAGGCAGGAAACATGTTGGGGGAGTCCAGAACCAGGGGCCACAGTTTAAGAATAAGGGGTAAGAACGGAGATGACAAAACACTTTTTCACATAGAGAGTTATGAGTCTTTGGAATTATCTGCCTCAGAGGGCGGTTGATACTGAGGGCTCTGGATACTTTCAAGAGAGAGCTAGATAGGACTTAAAAATAGCGGAGTCACGGGATATGGGGAGTAGACAGGAACGGGGTACTGATTGGAGATGATCAGCCATGATCACATTGAATTGTGGATCATCCGCCATGATCACATTGATCCGAAGAGCCGAATGGCATATTCCTGCACATTGTCTATTGTCTATTAAAGCTACTCAAGGGAAATTAGATGGACAATGGATGAAGACCTTGTCAATTATGCCTGTGCCCCATAAAATTAATTTCTTTAATCTTTAAAAGTAAAAACACAGTGCTGAAGTTACTCAGTGGGTCATGCAACATCTCTGGAGAACATGGATAGGTGACGGTTTGGGTCAAGACTCTTCTGAAGATATGCTGCCTGATCCACTGAGTTACTCCAGCACTTTGTGTCTTTTTGTGTAAACTAATATATGCAGCTCCTTGGGTTATTATTTTTCCATAATCCATTTCAATTCATCCAAACGTGCCAGCTTACGACACAATTTTCTTCCCCACTAATATTCTCCGCAACATATTTTCTCCACATTCCCATCAACCTTCCACAGGTTCCAACTTTCACCTACACAATAGGGACAACTTGAAGTAACCCCTTTTGAAAAGGAAATATTTGCATGTATATGGACAAACATAATTGTTCGTACATAAACACTGACTCAAACATCACTGGGTTTTATGACTCGAAACTGATCTCAGCTGAAGCAAAGTTTGCAATTTGACTAAACATTAGCTCAGTGATACATTTCCCTTATTCTGAAAGTAACCATTCATGGTAGCAACAATTCAGGATGATCAATTTCTGCCTCTTCTCTATTCACATCATTCGCATTTAGTAACAGTTGCCTATATATGAGAGTAAATGACAATGATTTTTTTTTTTTTTATTTTTCATATTTATTTTAATGGAAGCAATTGTACAAGGAGAAAGTAATCGACATAACAATTATACAATTTTCGTACAGCTTCAATTTAAACATTTTATAAACTAATAACTAAATCGGAAAAAAGAAAAAAGGAAAAAAAGGAAAGGAAGAAGAAAAGAAAGAATTTCGAAAAAAACACGAAAGAGAAAAAAGAAAAACCCCTGAACTAACGAAGAAGTGAAAAAAGCGGAGATATGTCCCACTAGCCTTCCCTACGCCCGCTCACCTGACAATGATAATTTTCACCTTGAATAAAATGTCCCCAACCTCATCATAATAAATAATTTGCCTCAAAGTTAAAGGAGGGGATGTAATGACAGCATGGTCAAAGGTGGATTTATAGCAAAGGATTGATGGAAGGGAGGCAGCAAGATTGCAACAAATACTTGACCTTAGGATCCAGCCAAAGGTACAGGAACCAAGTGCGAGATGACAGAAGCGAATATGGCAAATGTTAAGTAACAGACTTCTTGGATTAAAACTGAAAATAGGTCCAGCTGCATCTGCGAGAAAGAAACAGTAAATATTCGAAGTCAAAGGTCAGTTGACATTAAATTTATAAATAAAGGAGGTAAATTGTGTTACAGCACCATTATGTCTGAAGTTCTTTGGGTAAGTTAATGTTCCAATTGAAAGTTGGCATGAATTTTCTGAGGCTCTATTTGGTGAGCTGTAAAACAGCTGTAGGATTTGTGAGGACGAGTCAGACACAAGGAAAACACACAATCATTTCTGGCAGCAGATTGAGGGGTCGGGTAGTTGATGAGGGCAATCCCTCCCATTACTGGCTCCTTCAGATGCCACTTCCATTTAGGTCTTCTCCCAGGTCTTGTCAACAATGTTATTAGGCAACTAAACCATCCTATCACCAACTGGAGAGTTGGCCTGACCTACCATCTACATTATTGGATACCCTTAGACTATCTTAAATCGGACTTTACTGGACTTTATCTTGCACTAACCGTTATTCCCTTTATCCTGTATCTGTATACTGTAGGCTTGAATGTAATCATGTATAGTCTTTCTGTTGACTGGATAGCACGCGACAAAAAAGCTTTTTATTGTACCTTGGCACACATGACAATAAAGTAAACGTGTGTTTAGCATTCTCACTTCTTTTTGCTGGCATGTTCTTTGTGAAAAGTGCTCTGGAATGGCAATCCAGCTCATATAATATCACTTTACTTGACCACCTATGGAAATAAAGCATGTCACCCAAACCGCCTACCAATAGCTTTCAAATATTTGTATATCTACCTTTATTATGACAGCCATTATTTAGTGCTCCAAACTATCTTTCTAATAGTTTAAATCCTCGAAGGATGTGGGAAAATAAGTCAAAATATAAAGCTGTATTTTCACCAATTATCTTTTTTTTTTCATGTACTCTCATTTCCTTTTCTGAGTATTTGCTTCAAATCTTATGGTAACAAGTTCTGCATTCCATCAAATATCTGGGTTAAGAAATAAATGTTCTTCTTCCGAGGTGTTTTTATGTAATCATCATCTATTCACTGCCTCCAGTTTTGGAGTTTCCCGTAAGATAGTCTTTATGCGCCTTTCAGGAAATCCTTAGATGGGTTACTTCAAAGGCACACAATTAGCTGCGGGGTCTTGGTTTTATCATGTTACATACAGCATGAAATTTGAACACAATATCTCCAAAGAAAAGCAATGCAATAACAGATACCCTTTTCAGAAATATTAATCCCATATTTAAACTTATTCATGAAAAGTCGACAGGCAAAGCCAAGAAACCACTATGTTGCTAATCTTTTTGTATCTGCTCCAATCCTCACCTTTGCACCTGGCCCATTCACACACACAAAAACTTGATCTGATGTAATCAAACCTTTAAATGCTCCAACCCAATATGGAATCCTGCCAAAGCAACCCCCCCCACCCTATTATCAATATGTACCTTTACTTTAGACTTCATCAAGATCAGTCAACTTCTGCTGGAATGACAATTGTGGGGCCTCTTGGATGCCATCTGCAACATAAACATTGATTGTTGCCTTGGTGATTTTGAAATCTATTGTTGAAACAAACTCAGAGCAGATGTAAGCACTATATCCTAATCTTCTCACACTTCTGAATGAATAATTATACGTTACAATTATACTTGTAACACGTCACAGTGAAATTCTTGGTTTTGCGTACCATACACAAAGTATGCAAAGAGCCGCCACGTAAATGATTTTGGAGACCGTCCCGAACTGATCCTGTTCATATTGGAATCATACTGGATAAGTGTTGTATAAATTCTCTATGACAGTTCCTACTTTGGTGAGTTTGATGATCCCAAACTCCATCCCAAATAACCCCACCTTCAATTCACTCGGGTTTACTACTTAATCTCGGTAGCTTTACAAGACTTCCCTCCCTAGTTTCCCCAGCCCAGATCCCAGGCACCGACTGGCTCTCTTCCCGAGATGCATGCTCTCCCAACTCAGGCCTCTCCTCCCCAAGTGGCCATGGGAGTTTCAAAGGTTATTTTTAAAGGATCGCAAGGGAACCCTGCTTGGTTTGGGTCAGGTTGCTCCGGGATAACCTTCACGCCTTGGAGTTATTGCTGTCCTATCCAATCTGTTAATCAGGAAGATGTGAACCCGATTCACTCATCTACTTTTTGATACATTTTTAGAAATGGCTCTGATTCAGGTGATTTGTGGAAGTTGCGTGGGGGAAGTAGATTTCACTGAGGAACATACGGCCACCACAAAGAAACCAAATTGCAGAAGGTGCAAGTGATTTAAATCTTCATTCTATGAACACGGAACATAACTACTGCTGGGCCACGTAATATTGTTTAGATGCAGACATTCATGCTTCTGTGTTATTCACCACTCATGCTGTAGCTGGGGGGCACATTGAATGGCACAAACAAGAAACATACATGCCAACATACTGTAAATGTCCTTGCACACCTCCCACTTGGCCACAAAGATGCGTTCTCCCAGGCTTTATCCAAACCTCCACATACCGATATGGATTCACAGTTTCAGCCAGAACAAACAATGAGTATTTGATGCAAAGGGCTGAGCTGGCCAAAAACCAGGAGCTGTTGACCTTATGCAATAAATCATTCATATAAAAAAAAATGAATTGCAATGTGGTATGAGGCAATATACCACATTTAAGATAAATGAAGGTGTGGATTGAGGATTCACACATGACACATTTGAAGTTGTTTGTTCTCTCCACAGGTAACAAGTATTTCTAGTTTCAGTTTACTTCAACTGGAAACATACACCATTGTTATTAATTATTCCCTTGATTGGACAATATTGAACTGAACTTGAAACAGTCCAGTTTACCCATCAGCAAGTTTATCCTGTGACCAATTTAGTTCACCACTTATACAAATAATTGTTGGGATTAGCCTGTACAAATTCACTCTTCTAGTGAGAGGGCAGATCAAGTGGCAGCAATGCAACATTGCGGATGCCGGCTGCCGTAAAACTCCAAAGAAGAAGAAGAGGGCAGATCAATAGGTCTAGTTCTTAAACTAACATAGGCAATCTCCCTCCTGCTGTTTAAAAACAAAACTGAAGGAACTGAAATTCATCAGTAGTAGTTCTAAAACAACATCAGTGGGTTCTCTTATACTTTTTCAATATAATAGGTCTTAATGTTCAAACTTAGCATAGGTCCTTTTCTCAGAGCTATGGTCTTAGAACACAGCACTTTAGGGATTGCAGCACAGTGCGATTTCTTTCAGCTCTGAGGGTGTGTTGCCAAGGGATGAGAACTTGCTCTGATGATAGGAGGAGGGATGGCACAGTCTCTCCCAGGGAACAGAGTGACCTTTGCAGGCCGGCTTCCAAGAACAAAGAGCACAGTCGGCAACCTCTTGTGCAAGTGTAGAGACACATTTGTGAATGCTTCTCTTGCATGGTAGCCAATGTACATGAAAGCAAAAAGTTGCATTGACTGAAGGTCAAATGTTACCTACTTTGCTGATAAAGCTTTTTTGAAATTCTGGAACATGGCCACAAGCAGCAAAGAGGCAAGTTGCGCATCTCAGCAGAGAGAGCAAGCAGATCTTTGGGCCAGGTTTCTGAGTGTGAGGATGTTTCTGCTTTGATTTTGAGAGCACTCGCAGTATCCAGATAAATTTGTACTTGAGATTTTCAAAGCACACAGATACGTAATAATAATCTTAGAGGCATATAGCAGGAGCAACCCTTTGCATCCCCAATCCCCTGATTTTATTCTCTGCATGTTTTCATCGACTTTCCCCAGATTCTACAACAAGTGACAATTTACTGTTTCTAATTAGCCTACCAACCTGCATGTCTTTGGCATGTGGGAGGAAACTGGAGCATCCAAACAAAACCTGCATGATTTTAGGGAGAACATACAAACTACACACGCACAGAACCCAAGGTCAGGATTCTGCAGTTGTGCAAAGTGTTGCCATTAGCTGCACCTCTGGGCATGGTGAACATGGAACCACTTTACATTTTGCTGGAATTCATCTGTCATTTAATATTGATGACTAACTAGCCATGGTAGGGAAATTGTCGGAAATGGTCCAGGTGTATTTGAGTGCCATTGAGTGTATTTCCGACATTTCCCTACCATTTCTGGACCTCATTATCTCCATCGCAGGTGATAGACCTCTTACCGACATCCACTGACTCCCATGGCTATCTGGACTATACTTCTTCCCACCCTGCTTCCTGTAAGGACTCCATCCCCTACTCCCAATTCCTCTGTCTACACCGCATCTGTTCCCAGGATGAGGTGTTTCACACCAGGGCATCGGAGATGTCCTCATTCTTCAGGGAACGGGGGTTCCCCTCTTCTACCATAGATGAGGCTCGCACCAGGGTTTCGTCGATACCCCGCAACACTGCTCTCTCTCCCCATCCCTCCACACGTAACAAAGGCAGAGTCCCCCTGGTCCTCACCTTCCACCCTACCAGCCGTCACGTACAACAAATAATCCTCCGTCATTTTCGCCACCTCCAACGTGATCCCACCACTCGCCACATCTTCCCATCTCCTCCCATGTCTGCTTTCCGCAGAGACCGCTCAGTTCGCAATAACCAACCTGATCTCCTGGTGGCTCAGCACTTCAACTCCCCCTCCCATTCCGAATCCGACCTTTCTGTCCTGGGCCTCCTCCATGGTCAGAGTGAGGACCACCGGAAATTGGAGGAGCAGCACCTCATATTTCGCTTGGGCAGTTTGTATCCCAGCGGTATGAACATTGGCTTCTCTAATTTCAGGTAGTCCTTACTGTCTCCTCCCCTTCTCAGCTCTCCCTCTAGCCCTCTGGCTCCTCCTTTTCCTTTCTTCTTCCCCCCCCCCCCCCACCCTCACATCAGTCTGAAGAAAGGTTTCGGCCCAAAACGCTGCCTATTTCCTTCGCTCCATAGATGCTCACCCGCTGAGTTTCGCCAGCATTTTTGTCTACCTTAGAGGTTTGATGAGGTGTGAATTGGGTAGGGATGCAGGAAAAGGGGAGGGGAATGGAGGGATGGTTACAAGGTCAGCAAGGGCTCAGGGGGAAGAACAGGGTTTCATGGCAGAGAAGGGGTGGGGGGTTGTTTTGTAGAGGTTACCTTAAGTTGGAGAATTCAATGTTCATAACAGTGGGTTGAAAGCTACCGAAGCAGAACATGAGGTGATGAACATTGATCATGTTCTGCTTGAGAAATAGGACATCAATATTTATCCAGGATCGTCCTGGCATTTTCTCTGTACATTATTTTTCCCAATAATTCTCATGTTATCAGGAAAATGGAAGGAAACCGTACAGAAATAAATGTGTTTTCAGATCTTTACACTCTTCATGTTGTTACAAGGACAACTGTGTTTTTTTACCCCAGATTGCGAATGCCTGTAATTAAGAACGAGCTCCTGTAATATTATTAAATTCAATAGTCCATATATGTACGTCCATTCATTCATATGTGGTCTGAATTAGTGGTCTGAAGAAAGGTTTTGGCCCGAAACGTTGCCTATTTCCTTTGCTCCATAGATGCTGCTGCACCCGCTGAGTTTCTTCAGCACTTTTGTTTACCTTCGATTTTCCAGCATCTGCAGTTCCTTCTTAAGCAGAATTAGTTCCCTCTCTTTCTCTCCCTGCACTATCTTATCAGTTTTTGTGATTTTGATTTATTTACAAATGTGACAAGACACAGTGAAATTCTTTGTATATATTGTGGCAATATGGTTATTATATCGAGTGATTTTTTTGTTGTTGTATTTTCCCACATGGACAAATTGACTTATGGACGTCTATAAAAACATCACCCGTTTAGTACCCAAGGATTGCCTGCCTGCAGATATTGATCAAGCAGTGAAGATTAAGGTCAACACAAATGATTTTTCCTTTTTTTTTACTGTTTTCTTTGGAGTAGTGTCTTTGACTTTAAATGCTGGTTCCAAATGAGCAATATCAGATCAGCCACCCATGATTAGCTCTCCCATTTTTTATTTCTATGACTTCAATGGAAATGAAATCCAGGAGACGCATCTAATGAACACTTGATCCAAAATTTGTTATTCTATTCAAGCCCCCATATTCCTGTTTATCACCTATAACCAAGCTACTTTCCTCTTGTGTTCCACTGAAATCTAAAGTTTCCAAGATTCTCTTGTAATGGAGTAACGATGTACTGGCATAGATCCCACTCATACTATATATCACTATTCTTCAGAGGCTGCTCATGCGGAGAAGCTGAGTAGAACTCCCCTAGCCCCCAAAAAAGGTATTGTTTGCTTTGCATGTTGTAGATTTACCTGTGCGTATTCTTGACAAACACAGAATTTACAGTTTCAGTGACAGTGTAACTGTTCGTGCTCCTTGCCATTACTGTGTAAAACCAGCATCTGCACTGGCACATTCAGAGGTCTGTTGTCCATGCTCTTTGTCTATTGTGGTCTGCATTGATGCTATCAGAATAGAGGCAGTGAGTGAACATGAACTTCATTTTCTGCGCTATTCTCACCAAATAAATCACATAAAATGATTTGCCTTGCTGAATGACGTGAGATATTTAAAGTATGCTGATTGCAACCAACCAACCATTTTCACAGAGAGAAATTAAATGTAAATGTGGAGGTTGTCTTAACTAACATTTGTACATTTATTGGGTGTAACAATTTTGAGATTATTTTAATATTTTGGAGCTTATGATATGTCAACCTGCATTGATCTCAAGCTGATCTTATATTTGATAATCTGTATATTTGATAATCTTATATTTGATAGTCTGCAAAATCTTAAAAAATTAAACTATTTTACTATTTTTTATTACTTTCGAGTTTGTTGTCTACCAGAACTTTTCAGTCTGATTTGTTGCTTGATCACTTCACTGTTGCTGGATGTCACGCATGCTGAACAGATGGCATTAATTGCTGTACTGTATCTTTAAGCATGGGGTGTGCCATTTTTCCTGTATCCATGTGTTTTTATATTGTGACCCGATCAAATAACAATGTTATGTGGTGTGCCTGGTTTTCTATGCCTGGCATTCAGCTTTCAGCAAGAGCCTAAACATTCTACAGTTAAGCATTTAACTTGATGTTTCTTTTTGGTATCAAACGTGTTTTTAACTGTTGATGATTAATGACCAGTTTACAATGCTCCACCCCATTCAATTGGTTTCAGGTGCTTGTCATTCCATTCATTGAAAGAGGTGGACATCCAGGAAGATACATTGTCAAGCAAGCTGAAGGGAAGACAAAATAGAAGGAATTTTAAATAAATAAAAAAACAAGGTAGGCACTCCATATGCTTTCTGATGGTGTTAATGTGCATTAACAAATGTGTAAACTTCGATGTATGGAGCCTCTTTGAAAAATGACACTTGTGATCTAATGTTCTTGCTGTGATAATCTAACAGTTTATCATCATAATTGTTAACATGCTTCAGGGGAGATATAAATAAATTAAAGACATGAGAAAAGTTGTAAATGTTCGACCATGACTAATGTTAAGCAATTAATAAAACCTTAGCAATTGGACAATGGGGAAAAAAAAACAATTGCACAAATATTTGAACAAATGAATAGGAATGAAGAATTTAGCCACCCAAAACTGTTTGGCATTCAATGTAAATGTGACTGATCTGCATTTAACTTGCCTTTGTCCCCTAATATCAAATGCCTTATTGTAAATTTACAATTAACATCTGACCGAAAACTTGCTATTTATAAAAGACACAAACTTGTACAATCCTTTGCTTTAATGTTTCTTTTCCTCCTGGGTGTTTCTCTTCCTCTGGAGCACCCTGACTCAGTTATCGGAGGCCACAACTACTTTCTTTTTTCCCTTTTCTGGGTCCCCATAAGAGCTTGGATACCATAATGAAGTTGTCCGTCATATCTCTCCAATCTGGTAATATTTCCTTGTAATTTAATCAGTTCAGCCAAGTTATTGTTTTGTTAGAAATCAGAAACAAAAGCAGGAATAGGCCTTTGAGCCTGCACCACCATTCATTATTGCACCTTTCTGCTCTTTTTCCATCCCTTGACTCGTTACAAAATTCTTAAGGGGTTGGACAGGCTAGATGCAGGAAGATTGTTCCCGATGTTGGGGAAGTCCAGGACAAGGGATCACAGCTTAAGGATAGAGGGGAAATCCTTTAGAACCGAGATGAGAAAATCTTTTTTCACACAGAGAGTGGTGAATCTCTGGAACTCTCTGCCACAGAAGGTAGTTGAGGCCAGTTCATTTGCTATATTTAAGAGGGTGTTAGATGTGGCCCTTGTGGCTAAAGGGATCAGGGGGTATGGAGAGAAGGCAGGTACGGGATACTGAATTGGATGATCAGCCATAATCATATTGAATGGCGGTGCAGGCTCGAAGGGCCGAATGGCCTACTCCTGCACCTATTTTCTATGTTTCTATGTTTACATCAAGTATCTGTCAGTCTCTGCCTTAGGTTTGATCACCTACACAGCTCTCTGTGATAGATAATTACAAATATTTATTCACATTTGTTAAAAATGTACAATCCCTTATTCTGAAATTACATGCGCCAGTTTTAAAAATCATGTTTTTGTTACTTTTGGGATGCATTACAACTTATTTGACAACTGCTCTGCCTAGGACTTAAAGAAATTGCAGGGTGTTGTGAATGCACCTAGTCCATCACATATTCCATCCTCCCCTCTCCCCTCTCTCCTCGCTCTTTCTCCTCTCCCCTTCCCTCCCACCTATATAAAATATCTTCTAACCCGCCATTGTACCTCCAGGTCCCTCAGGTCAGCCAACTTGGGGCTACTGACTATCCCGCGGTCCAGATTTAAGCTCAGGGGCGATCGCACATTTGCCTTTGCAGCACCTAGATTGTAGAACAGCATCCCATCTCCCATCATAACTGCCCCCTCCATCGACTCCTTTAAGCCTAAACTTAAAACCTATTTCTACTCACAAGCATTTCATGAGGTCCTCTGAGGGAGCACTGTGTATGTATTTATGTATGTATTGTTAGATCTGTGTACCATTGTATGTAACACGTTAGTACCTGCACTGATGTAAAGCACTTTGGTCAACGAGAGTTGTTTTTAAATGTGCTATAGAAATACAATTGACTTGACTTGAACATAAACTCCATCTACACCACTGCCTCAGGGAAGCAGCTAACATGATCATGGACCAGATACACCCCGATCATTCCCAATCCTGTCCGGCAGAAGATAAAAGAGCTTGAAAGCATGTACCACCAGATTCAAGAAGATCTTCTTCCCTGCAATTGTTAGACTCCTGACCAGACCTCTCATAAAATAAGAATGTAGTCCCTCTCTCCCCAACTACCTTGTTATAGACCTTAGATGTTTTCTATGTGCCCTTTCCCTGTATCTATAACACTATCACTCTGTCTATTTTCTTCTTTTTACTACCTGGTATATTTTTGTAGGGCTTTGCTGTGTTTGTGCATCACATGATTTGGCTGGATAGCATTTAAAACAACTTTTCACTCTCTTGGTACACGTGACAATAAGAAACAAATGCAAACACCGTACCTTCAAACTGGATTTGTAGTTCTACAATGTAGTTCTTTCCTTGGGGATCCTTCACAAACAAAAATACTGGGGCAGAAAATGGAAGCAGATATTTCTTACTGCAGTAACTCGCATCGAGACCCTCCTGCTGAATTTGATGGCAATTACTGTAACTTCTGGCCAATTTAGATTCTTATAGAAACATATAAAATTATTAAGGGATTGAACAGGCTATATGCAGGAAAAATGTTCCCGATGTTGGGGGAGTCCAGAACCAGGGGACACAGTTTCAGAATAAGGGGGAGGCCAATTAGGACTGAGATGAGGAAAAACTGTTTCAACCAGAGAGTTGTGAATCTGTGCAATTCTCTGCCACAGAAGGCAGTGTTGGCCAATTCACTGGATGTTTTCAAGAAAGAGTTGGATGTGGCTCGTGGGGCTAACAGAATCAAGGGATATGGGCAGAAAGCAGGAACCGTGTACTGATTCTGGATGATCAGCCATGATCACATTGAATGGTGGTGCTGACTTGAAGTGTCAAATGGCCTACTCCTGCACCTATTTTCTATGTTTCTATGTAATCCTGTACCACAACTGTCTCTGCTTCATATCCAAAGTGGTTTAATGACTGTGAGGCATTCGAATGTTAAAGGCATCCTGAAAAATCACTGATGATGAGAAAGCTCTAAATTTCATATGATTAGATTAGCTGATAATTCAAGGAATACTTGAAATTAAAATTCCCATTAATTCAGTTGAACAAATCCGGTACTTGGCACCAAAATGGCGTTGATCTCTATCTTGCACGAAAAGTTATACCCTTTAATCCTGTATCTATACAATGTGGATAGTTTGATTGTAATCATGTACAGTATTTCCACTGACTGGATGAAAAAGCTTTTCACTGTACATGTGAACATCGGTACATGTGACAATAATAAACCAAACTAAAGAAAACCTAATCTGATGATACAGACTAGTGTGACTGATCAGTATCACACAGTGTGCTTAAACAATCTAAATTGGCCAGAAGTGTTCTGAAACTGCCGGCAAATATGTCAGGAGAGTATTACTGGCAGTTACTGCATATAAAATATATTCTTCCATTTGTTGCCCACGTATATATAGATTTTTTTGTGATTTTTCATATTACAGGGTGTAGGCTTCACAAGTAAGATCAGCATCTATTGGTCACCCCCTGATTGCCCCAGAGAAGTTGGTGGTGAACCACATCCTTGACCTGTGGAGAACATGTGCAGAATTTACAGTTACCAGCCCATGCCTGAATGCCTTGTTCATCAGTCAATGAAAGTAAGCCTGCAGGTACAGCAGGCAGTGAAGAAAGCGAATGGCATGTTGGCCTTTATAACAAGAGGAGTTGAGTATAGGAACAAAGAGGTCTGCAGTTGTACAGGACCCTAGTGAGACCACACCTGGAGTATTGTGTGAAGTTTTGAATGAATTAATAAGTTTGGTCCCCTAATTTAAGGAAGGACATTCTTACTATTGAGGGAGTGCAGCATAGGTTCACAAGGTTAATTCCCGGGATGGCGGGACTGTCATATGCTGAGAGAATGGAGAGGCTGAGCTTGTATGCTCTGGAATTTAGAAGGATGAGAGGACACCTTAATGAAACATACAAGATTATTAATGGTTTGGACACACTAGAGGCAGGAAACATGTTCATGATGTTGGGGGGAGTCTAGAACCAGAGGCCACAGTTTAAGAATAAGGGGTAGTCCATTTAGAATGGAGATGAGGAAACACTTTTTCACACAGAGAGTTGTGAGTCTGTGGAATGCTCTGCCTCAGAGGGCAATGGAGGCCGGTTCTCTGGATACTTTCAAGAGAGAGCTTGATTGGGCTCTTAAAGATAGCGTAGTCAGGGGACTCCTGCACCTATTGTCTATATTGCGGGCATGGATGTCGCATTTGCTGAGGAGTTGTGAATGGAAGTGAACATTGTGCAATGGTCAGCGAACATTTCCACTTGGTTTTTAGTTTTAATATTTTTATTATTTTATACAATTTTTTATAACAAAACAGAACAAAACAAACAAACGAAAAAAAAAATTTAAATAAATAAAAACTGAAAAAGACAACAGGAAAAAAAAAGGAAGGAAAAACAAATGATTATAATTTTTAAAAATAAATAAATAAATAAAAACAAGCCGCCAGACATAACAGTATTGGTACAATCCACATGGTGCTACACAGTCATGCATTGCAAAAGCAGAAGTAAAGGTCACAGGACTACATCACTGCAGATAATATGAAATTATGAAATTATTGGACTTTGAGATGGTTCATAAATGGTCCCCAAACACTTAAAAAGTTGTTTGGTACCTTGGAGTTGTAGAAGCGTATCCTTTCCATTTGTATGATTACATTTCCACTTGTAATGGAAAGAAAGTAGCTGAAAGTGGTTGGGCAGAGGCTACCGCCTTGAGGAACTCCTGGAGTGGGGTGACAGACCTTTAAACACTATCAGTTTGATCTGTGACCTCACTCATTTGTATTGTAGTCTAAACTAAAGCTGCAAATTTTCACCATCTGACCATGCCTCAATAAAAATAATAGGATTGTAATTTTGGCTTTGTGATAATCACTATGAGTTTAGTTTAGAGGTACAGTGTGGAAATAGGCACTTTGATGCCGAGTCCACGCATATTAATACTACATTAGAGACAATTTACAATGATACCAAGCCAATTAGCATACAAACCTATACGTCCTTGGAGTGTAGGAGAAAACCAGAGAAACAAGAGTTGAGTATAGGAGCAAAGAGGTCCTTCTGCAGTTGTACAGAGCCCTAGTGAGACCACACCTCAAGTATTGTGTGCAGTTTTGGTCCCCTAATTTGAGGAAGGACATTCTTGCTATTGAGGGAGTGCAGCATGTGTTCACGAGGTTAATTCCGGGATGGCGGGAGTGCCATATGTGGTAAGAATGGAGCGGCTGGGCTTGTACAAGCTGGAGTTTAGAAGGATGAGAGGATATCTTGAAACATATAAGATTATAAAGGGATTGGACCCGCTAGAGGCAGGAAACATGTTCCCGATATTGGGGGAGTCCAGAACAAGGGGCCACAGTTTAAGAATAAGGGGTAGACCATTTAGAACGGAGTTGAGAAAAAACTTTTTCACCCAGAGTTGTGAATCTGTGGACTTCTCTGCCTCAGATGGCAGTGGAGGCCAATTCTCTGGATGCTTTCAATAGAGAGTTAGATAAAGCTCTTTAATATAGAGGAGTCAATTGATATGGGGAAGAGGCAGGAACAGGGTACTGATTGTGGATGATAAGCCATGATCGCAGTGAATGGCGGTGTTGGTTCGAAGAGCTGATTGGCTTACCCTGCACCTATTGTCTATTGTCTAGGACCCATGCAGGTCATGGAGAGAATGTACAAACCAAAGATCCTATAGCGGAGCAAGATGGGTTACTCTCACGCAAATGTGAGGTTCGCTCATGGGTGATTATAGGACACATTTTAGCAACCTGACTCCGCCATCTTGCTCCGCTTTCTTGCTCCCGCCTTCTTTCTTCCGGCCAAAGATTGGATCCGCAGTGGGGAGAGAGAGTGCGGGGCCCGGGGCAGCGGGGAGAAGGAGTGTGTGGCCTGGGGCAGCGGGGAGAAGGAGTGTGTGGCCCGGGACAGCGGGGAGAGAGAGTGCGGGGCAGCGGGGAGAAGGAGTGCGGGCCAGCGGGGAGAAGGAGTGCGGGGCAGCGGGGAGAGAGAGAGTGCGGGGCAGCGGGGAGAGGGAGTGCGGGGTCCGGGACAGCGGGGAGAGAGAGTGCGGGGTCCGGGGCAGCGGGGAGAGAGAGTGCGGGGCCCGGGGCAGCGGGGCGGGGAGAGAGAGTGCGGGGCCCAGGGGAGAGAGTGCGGGGCAGGAGAGAGTGCGGGGCAGCGGGGGAGAGAGAGAGAGAGTGGGGGCAGCGGGGAGAGAGAG
Source organism: Leucoraja erinaceus (assembly GCF_028641065.1). NCBI lineage: Eukaryota > Metazoa > Chordata > Chondrichthyes > Rajiformes > Rajidae > Leucoraja > Leucoraja erinaceus. The sequence goes on along the minus strand of NC_073380.1, from coordinate 37,680,696 downwards.
AGTGCGGGGGCAGCGGGGAGAGAGAGTGCGGGGAGCAGGGGGAGAGAGAGTGCGGGCAAGAGAGAGTGCGGGGCAGCGGGGAGAGAGAGAGTGCGGGGCAGCGGGGGGAGAAGGAGTGCGGGGGCCGGGGGCAGCGAGGAGAGAAAGTGCAGGGCCCGGGCAGCGGGGAGAAGGAGTGCGGGGCCCGGGGCAGCGAGGAGAGAGAGTGCGGGGCCCGGGGCTACGGGGAGAAGGAGTGCGGGGCCCGGGGCAGCGGGGAGAGAGAGTGCGGGGCCCGGGGCAGCGGGGAGAGAGAGTGCGGGGCCCGGGGCAGCGGGGAGAAGGAGTGCGGGGCCCGGGGCGGCGAGGAGAAGGGCATAGGAGGGGGGACATTGTAGTAAGGGGGGCAGGCGAGAGAGTGCCGGGGGGGATAAGGCCTAGTGTGTGTGAAGTTGCAGGGAGGTTTACAATGTTTCTTATTTAATATCCCTTGTCTAGTCTGAAATAAAGTTCATTATTGGATTAGAAGAAATATAATTGTGTGTGTTATATACATTTATATAATTTTCATGTATGTGTGTTTATAAACATTTTATTCCTTAACAAAAATCAACAGAATTATGAACTAACAGAATTATGAATCTAACCCTATAATCACGCACAAAAAGTCCCCCCCTGTCAATCACCCTGCGAGTCGGGTCGGTTCCGGTTACTACAAAATCAACTCAAACACTGCTTGTGAGCCATTTAAAAAGAAATGATTTAAAAAACATTAAAAAAGACAATTACCAGAATCAAAATTTATTCTTGACCAGAAGTTTGAACTGACAGATTTATGAATCTGACCCACACAAACTGTTGCCCTGCAACATTGATTACAGTGCGAGTCGGGTCGGGTTAGGTAGGCTCAGGTTGCTAAAATGGGCGTGGAAAAATGCTCATGATCCCCTCCATAGCATACTACACGTCAGTCCATTGTATTTAGCAGGAGTAGCCTATCTTGCTCCGCTATAGGATCTTTGGTACAAACTCTGTACAGACAAGCACCCATTTTAAGAAAGGCTTAGACAGAGTGGATGTGGAAAGGATATTTCCAGTGGTGGGAGAATCTAGGACCAGAGGTCATAGCCTCAGAAGTAAAAATAGTAATTATTTTAGAAAGGTGGTGGAGAGGAATTCCTTTAGTCAGAGGGTAGTTAATCTGTGGAACTCATTGCCCCAGAAGGCTGTCGAGGCCAAGTCAGTGGATATTTTTAAGGCAGAGATATACAAATTCTTGATCAGAACGGGTGTCAAGGGTTATGGGGAGAAGGCAGGAAAATGGGATTAGGTAGCAGAAATCAGCCATGATTGAATGGCAGAGTAGACGTGATGGGCCGAATGGCCCAATTCTACTCCTTTAACTTGTGAACCCGGGTCTCTGGCGTTGTAAAGGGCCTGTCCCACTTCGGCAATTTTTCTTTGGGGCAACTACAGGCGATTGCTGCAAAATTTTCAACATGTTGAAAATTTTTCAGCAACGCTGGCGACAATATTTGCTGTCGTAGGATACAGGCATTGTTGTAGGTTGTAGTCGGGTGTCGTAGGTGAATTCCATTAAAACTAGTCGTGGCAGTCGCCTAAAGAGTCGTCTAAGTGGGACTGTCCCATTAGACACCAACTCTACTGCTGTACGTACCATAGTGTCGCCATACAAATTAAACAATGCATGATCAAATTGTCCAGTGACATTTTTATGTTACAATTTGCGAGAGATGTTATCAGAATATGCTGCAATAAGCATTTATTTAATTAATTATTTATACCTACAATAATTTGGATCTGTCTTAGGCCACAGGTTTGATCCCCCAATTGCTCCCCTTAGTTCAAATCAGTATTAATGCTTTCTGCAACTTTGTTTTCTTTCATTTCCCCTGTGCATTTGCTTGTGCTGCTGTCTCTTTGTTATCCAGTAAAAGGAAATAATTCTCATTTCTTTTTTAATAAATGTTTTTTACACATCCATAATAGCCCTAATAAATTCAAAGATAAGGAGCGTCTAAGAAATAGTCACTATTTTTTTTTTAAGGAAAAATTTGGCTGCCAATCGAATAGTGCAGAGAAAGTTCTAAAACTAATTGAAACAAATTTTGTTTTTGTCACTGGTGTTGATGTCCCTACTTTTGTTTTGAAGTAGTATTGTGAGGTCTTGTGCACCCTTTCTGTGAAGGCAAGGATGCCTCCTGAAGGGAAACATCTCCAACAAAAGAAGTTCTCTCAGATTACTGGACTGAAACATCGGCCTCCAGACAGTGTTTGGTTGCTACCTAATTTTGGGGTGAGACCATTGCCACTGGGCCCACTGTCTCACCACCATTATCCTTTTTGTAACCAAGTTTACACTGCTTCATCCACTGATAAAACATGATGAGACTGAACATCATTTCCCATGCCCCCTTGCAGACTCTCAGCCACAAAAACTCGTGACAGAGGCTAAAGAGGGGACGAAAGTTATGACAAAAGGTGTGGAAGTTTGGGTGGGGTTGCAGATGGGGGGGGGGGGGCAAAACTGCCACTGGATTATTTGAGCATGCATAGTCTCACTTGCACATTGCCTAATGTACTCACTGTAATTAACTCACTGTATATTGCGCTGATAGCGGATGCCAGGATCTCCTGTGTCATTTATAGGATGTGTGTATTGCTGCAAGGCCAGCATTTATTTCTCATCCACACTTACCCTGAGAATGCGCTACTATCTTGAACTGTTTCATGGTAAGGTAGCTCCACGATGATACAATGAAAGGAGTTCCAGGATTTGGACTTATTGATAATGACAGACTAGTTGTTTTGCATCTAAATAATGATGAAGTGATACTTTGGAGTAACTTATCGCTACACATGATTACAGTGAATCTATGTTTTCTGCATGTGCTGACGGTGTGTGCCAAATGTGATGGCTCATCAGAAATGAAAATACCATTCAGCATCTTACCTGGACCAAATTTGTTGATATTTTGTAATCTGATTGTAAATTCGTACAATTAGTGACCATCATTTGATTTCATTCGTTATGAGGGAGAAGGACGAGCCAAGATGAAGTCAGACATACATTGAACTGACTACATTGAACTTGATTGAGTAGTTGATGGGGAAATCTCCAATGTGCACTGATAAATATTCAAAATAATATTTGGTAAAGTGCATCACTTCTAAAAAGAAAGGTCCCATGTGTGTTAGTCACCAAATTATACAATATACAGCACCAATATCAAATAAAGACAAGTGGGTAGTAATCTCGGATATAAAGGGGGGAGGGATAGGTAACATGTATTAAAGAGTGATAAGCCATGCAAAATGAACAGTAAAGTTGAAGGAACAATTTATGTAAAAATACTGAGAAACTAGATAGTTAAGGAAAGTGTAGCTTCATTAATAACAGACACTAGAGGGGTTATACTGAACAAATAATAAATGCCAGGTTCATTAAATGATTATTTTATATAACAAAACAGAAGAACAAAATATAGCTTTCTAAGTGTCACTGTTATACAATTTTCCAACAGAATAAAAAGGCCAGCAGCTCTTTTGCAGCTATCGGATTAGATTCCTGATAATTCTTTTAAATCATTGTGCCTACTGTTTGGGAGAATTTAAAATGCATATTGTTAGTTGAGAAAGGTGGAAAGGAGAAATCAATAACTAAAGGCTCCCATCAGCTGGGGAAATGTGATTGGTATTTCTCACCAGTAGCAAAACAAGTATAAATTAATCAGACCCTTGGCATGGATTTATGAAAACTCTTATATCGGACTAACCTAGATGACTTGATTGAGGCAAGCAAAAATTGAAACTAAATTAAAAGTTCTGTCTGACTAAGGCCTGAGATTCATCAATGCTGAGTCATAACTTTCAAGAAACAACTGGGATTTCCCACATCAGTAAGTTATGACCACTGGAGATAAAACACAGAGTGCTGGAGTAACCCAGCAGGTCATACAGTATCTGTGGAAGGAGTGGATAGGTAACATTTTGGGTCAGGACCCTTCCTTGGACTGCACCAATTGAATTACTCCAACACTTTGTGTTTTACTCAAGACTTCACCAGTTCCTTGTGCGTCCACTGGAGATGATGGCTTCCGCAACATTGACAGTCAATCCCATGAAATCTGGTTGTCAGTGGCTGGGGAAAACCTTGCGCTGATTGCAGATTACGGGCCCTTCTTCAGGTGACAATTCCATGTTCGACCATGTTGATCACTACTTGGAAGATATACCGAGCTTGCACTCAGCTTTTTACATGGGTCAATGTCCATTGCAAAGTGGCTCGATGACAACAGTGCCAACCATCATGAAAGAAAGTAAGATCAACACAAATGGCAAAAGCTTGTTGTTTACTCGTGCCAATCTGGATGTCACATGCAGATAGTCATACAGCATGGAAATAGGCCCTTTGGGCCAATTCATCCATGCTAACAAAGATTCCCTAAGCTAATCCCATCAATAGGCATTGTTTTCTATATCTCTCCAAACCTTTCATAGAAACATAGAAATTAGGTGCAGGAGTAGGCCCTTCGAGCCTGCACCGCCATTCAATATGATCATGGCTGATCATCCAACTCAGTATCCCGTACCTGCCTTCTCTCCATACCCTGCGATCCCCTTAGCCACAAGGGCCACATCTAACTCCCTCTTAAATATAGTCAATGAACTGGCCTCGACTACCCTCTGCGGCAGAGAGTTCCAGAGACTCACCACTCTGTGTGAAAAAAGTTCTTCTCATCTCGGTTTTAAAGGATTTCCCCCTTATCCTTAAGCTGTGACCCCTTGTCCTGGACTTCCCCAACATCGGAGCAATCTTCCTGCATCTAGCCTGTCCAACCCCTTAAGAATTTTGTAAGTTTCTATAAGATCCCCCCTCAATCTCCTAAATTCTAGAGAGTATAAACCAAGTAATTTCCTATCCATGTACCATCCAACTGTCTTTTAAAAATGTTGCTACTGTACCTGCTTCAGCTACTTTCTCCGGCAGCTCATTCCATATATCCATGTGAAAATGTTGCTGCTCAGGTTTGAATTAAATCTTTCCCTTCTCACTTCAACCCATGCTCTCTTGTTCTTGAGTAGCCTACCCTGGGAAAAAGACGATGTGCATTCATCCCATCAATTCCCCTCATGATTTTATACACACTTTTATAAGATCACTATGTTCCTGTGCTCCAAGAAATAACATTCTCTAGCTACTGCTCAGGCCCTCGAACCCTGGTAACATCATCGTAAAATTCCCATGACGCTTTTCAACTAAGTAGCATCTGTCCTACAACATGGTGACTAAAACTGAACACAGTGCAAAAACTGCGGCCTCACCAATATTTTGTACAACTGTAATCTTTAAGGGCCTGTCCCACTTTGCCGTCATTTGCGCGCCATTTACGCGACCTCCAAAAAAAATGTGGTCGTCGCGTTGTGACGGACGGGTAGCGTGTGGGTAGCGTGGGATGGGGCATGGAGAGGCGTGGAGGAGTGTGGAGTTGCGCGCGGTATTGCGCGGCGCTCCAGGATTTTGTGCTGGCATCGCAGGCTGGTGCCCCGACGTCTCACGTGTATAGCGTGGTGACGCATGGTTACATCACCGTGCGTAACCATGCGTCGCCGCCCGCCGCAGGGTATTCCAATGACGTCACGCGCACCAGGTGGCATGATGACGCGTGATTATGTACTTTATCTCCTAGATCCCACTTGTCTACAACACTCCCTACCATTCACTGCAAAGGCCCTGTCTTGGTTTGACTTCAGGTCAAAGCAGATATCTGTGGGGTGTGGCATAGGTGCAAAGAAGATTTTTGACGTGTGTAATTTCTGTCAAGAGAAAATCAGATTTTAATGTAATTGTCATTTATCAAATGCATTGTCACCAGTCAGAACCATTACTGGGGCAGCTGCAGAACAGCTGTTACTAGGAGAGGAAAAATGGAGGCTTAGATATGTGAGGAGTGCATCACTTCTCGGCTCCCCAAAGCCTTTTCACACTAGCACATCAGGAGTGTGAAGGAATGATTTCCACTAGCCTGGATGAGTACATCTCGACCATCACCCAGGACTAAGAATCTACCACCTAAGATATTCCCATGCTCTGCTATGAACACTGTGGCTACTGAGTGCACCATCTGCAACTTGCACTGTCACAACTGATCAAGGGTTCTTCAACAGCACTCCCTTTATTAGGGTGGCAAATATTCTTAGTAACTATTATTTTAACTTGGAAATATACTGCCTTTCCTTCCTGGCTGCTTCAAATTCCAGCTGAATTCTCACAGCTGCATTGGGAATGCCATAATTCCATTACCACAAGAAAGCAGCAATCACCGAGGGCAGATCACCACCACTGTAAGGTGGAAGCAATAACACATCCTCTGAATACAAATAAATTTGAAATGGGTTGAGATTATATATATTTTGCACTTCCATTATTTGTCAATGAAACGTTCCAGCTGAGAACTTTTTGGTCCCAAGACCTCATGATCTAGGAAAGCATTGTATGAGTGGTATGGATAAAAGGACAAAATCCGGTCGGTTTAGAACAAATCTTGGGAGGTCACCAGCTTTGTCTCATAGTTTCAATAATCCCAGAATCATTTAAAATCCTCTTTCCACCACTGAATTTAGTTTAGTTCAGAGATACAGCATAGGAACTGGTCCTCCAGCCCGGAGTGAGTCCACACTGACCAGCGATCATCCATACATTAGTCTATGCTACACATCAGGGAAAATTTACTGAGTCCATTTAACCTACAACCCTGCATGTCTTTGGAGTGTGAGAGGAAACTGGAGCACCCGGAGAAAACCCACGCGGTCACAGAGAACGTACAAACTCCATACAGACAACACCTGTAGTCAGGATCGAACCCGGGTCTCTGATGCTGGAAGGCAGCAACTCTACTGCTACGCCACTGTGCTGCCCCGAATTTCAAATTAACTTAGTATGAATTGCCAATGGCCATAAGCTGTGACCTGTTGTCCATATTCAGTTCCTGGTGTAGTTTCCACCTCACTCCTCCAGCATCTCTCACATTATCTCTGGAGCTTGCTGGTATCTGCAATCTCAATTGTTTCCGACTTCTTCCTTTGGTCATGTTGCTATGGTGATTTTGTGCTGTGGCATTTTGCACAAATGTTGTAATGGCACCTGTGAATAAACCACTTATTATTTCCTCTTTTTTTAAAGAGTGTTGAATTATTCTTCAAATTGGCATAGATCAACCAGATCAAATTATGGCGAGGCTTATAGGCTAAACTATTTAATTTTTAGCTGTATGTTTGGTGCTACAGTATGTCTGCAAACTCAGCATAATGACATAAATATCTGGACTCTGCCTTGAACTTTTTTTTTAAATCTTCTTCTTCTGGGAACACCACCATCTCCTTTAGTCTCCAATCTATCTCACATTTTCCCTATTGTGCTCACTCCCTTCTATTACCATTGTTGTATATTTTATCTCTAATTTGTTGTAATTTTGCTAAAATGTCATCTCTCTGAAATATAAATCTCTCTCTTTCCATAGAGTTACATGATCTGTTGTGTAGTTCCTGTATTTTGTTTTAATCTCAGCTTTAAAGCATCTGCGGTAGTTTGCTTTTCATCCACAATTGTGAAGGGCCATAATCTGCTGGGTTACAGACCTGGTGTTAGAAAGCAGAATTAGACTGGCTAGCTCTCTTACCACTCACACAAGTATGTGAGGTTGAAGGGGTTGCTTTGGTGTCATATATCTCTTTATTTGACATGGCAGCATCTCTGGAGAGAAGGAAGGGGTGACGTTTCGGGTTGAGACCCTTCTTTTGACTGAAAGAAGGGCCTCAACCCGAAACATCACCTTTTCCTTCTCGTTTAGTTGGAGGAAGTTCTGGGCCATCCAACACTTTATATCCTCGAGGCAGTGCAAAAGGCTGAGTAGATTTGATCGGTTGTTGGGTTTCAGGGGAAGATAGAGCTGTGTATCGTCTGCATAGCAGTGGAAGGAAATGCCGTGCCTTTGAATGACTTGGCCTAAGGGGAGCATATACAGGGAGAAGAGAATGGGGCCTAGGATGGGGCCTTGTGGAACCCTGCAGCAAAGGCTAGCTGGGGAGGAGAAAGAGTTGCCTATGTTTGTAAAGAAACTCCTATCTTTGAGGTAGGAGACAAACCAGCTCAGGGCAGTACCATCATACCAACCCCATACCGGAGATGGTCAATTAGGATGGTGTGGTCAACTGTATCAAATGCTGCGCTGAGGTCGAGCAGGAGCAGGATTGCACAGTCGCCCGAGTCAATGATGAGAAGCAGGTCGTTATGTACCTTCAACAGAGCAGACTCTGTGCTGTGCTTGAAGCAGGTAGGAACAGTGCCAGTGGCCAGAGAACTGTTGATGATAGTGAGGATGCTGGGACCGGCTATTGCAATGACATCCTTCAGAAGGGCAGTGGGGACAACGTCAATGGGGCAGGTGGCAGGTTTCATAGTGGAGACCAGCTTTACAAGGGAGGGTAGAGTAACGGGTTGGAAACAGTCTAATTTAGAAGAACAGACCAATGAGACAGCAAGGCATGGATGGGAGGGGAAATATTCATTCTGATTTTCTAAACTTTGCTGGTGAAAAATGTTGAAAGTTACACCATTCAGCCCATCAATTCTACTCTGCCCTTGAACCATGGCAGATTTATCTTTCCCTCTCAACCCTATTCTCCTGCCTTCTCCCCATAACCCCTGACACCCGTGCTAATCAAGTTTAGTTTTTTTTTTAATTATATATAAGGATTGTGGTGGAGATGTGTTGGAGATTATGCGTGATCCACAGTTACTCCAGTATTTTGTGTCCTTTTGTGTAAACCATCATCTGCAGTTCCTTGTTTCTGCAAAAGTCCTATGGGCTTGTCTTGCTTATATGGTTAGGGATATTGTGGAATGACTTGAGAGGAGCTTAGAAAGTATGGGAATTAATCCACTTGGCATGGTGCATCTGGAGAAAATGTCACAGGCATGAGGCAAGCTGATGAAGAATCTCAGAGGGTAATAATTTCTGGATTATTGCCCAAACCATATGCAAATTGGCACAGAGGTTGATAGGTCAGGGGAATTAATTTGCAGCTGAAAGTCTGCTGTAGGAAATAAGGGTTCGTTTTCATGGGATTTCAGAATTGGGTGTTGAACAGGAAGGAGTTGTGTTAATGGGAAGAGCCCCACCAGAATCAGGATGGGGCCTGTTTCCTAATGGAAAGTGTAAATAAGAAGTAATAAAGGCACAAAACTAGCAAGATGTGTGGGGCAGGAGACAACAGCCTAAATGGATATGAATACAGAAATGTACATCAAAAAAATAAGATCAAACATTTATACCAAGCAAGTACTGTAAATAGAATTGAGGAACAGGTCAGAAAAGATGGTTAACCAGACAGAAAGTAGCAAGCCCAGTTAAAATTAACTAAACTGTCTAAACAGTATCATTAAATAGAAATGGGAGGTGGGATGATTGTGGTATGGTTACAAAAAATCAGGACTGAGAAGTATTTGGCACTAATCTGCACCAAATTTATGGCAGTAGAGAAAAATGTCCCAGCTATTTGGAAGACAAAAATAGAATGGAAAAAGGCAGTAAAAAAAGAGGTAAAAGCTCCACAGATGATGCCTGACCCATGGTGCTTACCAGCAATTTGCTTCTTGTTCCAATTCCAAAGCGTGCAGATGAGATTTACCAGAACATTTCCTGGATTAGGGGATGTAAATTACAAGGAGAGTTTAGACAAACTTGGATTGTTTTCTCTAGAACATCAGAGGGTGAAGGGAGGTTACACAGAAAAGCTGGAGAAACTCAGCGGGTGCAGCAGCATCTATGGAGCGAAGGAAATAGGCAACGTTTCGGGCCGAAACCCTTCTTCAGACTGATCAGGGGTGGGGGTGGGTGGGGACAAGAAAGGGAAAAGGAGGAGTAGCCGGAAGGCTGGAGGGTGGGAGGAGACAGCAGGGGAGCTGAGGAAGGGGAGGAGACAGCAAGGACTAACAGAATTGGGAGAAGTCGATGTTCATGCCCCTGGGGTGCAGACTCCCCAAACGGAATATGAGGTGCTGTTCCTCCAATTTCCGGTGCTGCTCGCTGTGGCCATGGAGGAGACCCAGGACAGAGAGGTCGGAGGCGGAGTGGGAGGGGGAGTTGAAGTGCTGAGCCACCGGGAGGTCAGCTAGGTTATTGCGGACCGAGCGGAGGTGTTCGGCGAAACGATCGCCCAACCTCCGCTTGGTCTCGGACCCGACCTACCGGGCAGCGCCGCCGGACCCGACCTACCAGGCATCACCACCAGACCCGACCCCGACCCACCGGGCATCGCCGCGGGACCGGGGCCTTCCCAGCATGGCCGCTGCACCGCACCCCGCTCATCTCGTCGCGTTCCCGGGTTGGCCGAGCCTTGCCGCCGCGCCGACCATCCGCCCACCGGGACCTCCCACACATCGCCCGCGGACCCCGACTCAACCGACCATCGACGCCGAACATCCGATCCGCTGACCCGCGCCACTGGACTCTTACCATCGGGTCCGTTGACCCACGCCTCTGGACTACCGCCATCGGGTCCGCTGATCCCCGCCACTCCACCTCCCCCCAACAACCCACAGCCGTCGCCTTACCTGGAGCCTGGACTCTCCACTGGGCCTGAAGCCCTCGCGCTGCTAACTCCCACTCTCCTGGGTTTGACTCCACTGGGTCCTAGTGCCAGTCGACCCAGCCTTGCTCACCTCAGTGGCAGTTCGACTGAGTCTCCTCCCCCCACCCCCTCTAACTGTAAGTCTCCTCCCCCCACCCCCTCTAACTGTGTGGCCCCTGCTCTTCCCCACCCACACCACAGCCCTCTCCACCCCCCCACCCCCTGACCACCCACCACCCCCCCCCACACACCGCCTCGTCCCCACCTGCCTTCCTCCGGACCCAACCCCCATCCCTGTCGAGTGTTCACCATCCCCCCCGACCTCCCCCTCTCCAACACCGAACGGTCCGTCCTCAACAGAGGTCTTACCTTTGTCCCCCTCCGTCCCCACCTCAATGAATTCCGCGCCCACCACGACTTGGAGCGCTTCTACCGTCGCCTCCGCCTCACAGCTTTCTTCCATGGGAAGGAGTCCTCGCCCCCCACTGATGACCCCTTTTCCCGTCTCCAACGCACCCCCTCCTCGTGGAACCCCCCTCGTGGCCAATTTCCGGCTTTAGAACTTTTTATCAATAACTGCCGTCGCGACATCAACCGCCTCAACTTCTCCACTCCCCTGTCTCACTCCAATCTCTCACCACAGGAACGCTCTGCCATCGACTCACTCCGCAACAACCCAGATTTGGTTATCAAACCCGCTGACAAGGGAGGTGCCGTGGTAGTCTGGCGCGCCGATCTCTACAAAGCTGAGGCCACGCGCCAACTATCGGACACCTCCTCCTACTTACCCCTGGACCATGACCCCACTGACGAGCACCAGGCCACCATCTCCAGCACCATCACCAACTTCATCCACTCCAATGCCCTACCCGACCGAGCCTCCAACTTCATCGTTCCCCAGCCCCGCACAGCCCGATTTTACCTTCTCCCTAAAATCCACAAACCTGATTGTCCCGGAAGACCCATTGTCTCCGCCTGTTCGTGCCCCACCGAACTCATTTCCAAATACCTTGACTCCATCCTATCACCCTTGGTTAAATCCCTCCCTACCTATGTCCAAGACACCTCAGACACTCTCCGTCGTCTCCGCGCATTCAATTCTCTAGGCCCTCACCCCCTCATCTTCACCATGGACGTCCAATCACTATACACCTCCATCCCCCACCACGATGGTCTCACAGCCCTCCGGTTCTTCCTCGACCAGAGAAGCAACCCATACCCAGCCACTGACACTCTCCTCCGCCTAGCGGAGCTGGTCCTTACCCTCAATAACTTCGAGTTCGACTCCTCCCACTTCCTCCAAATACAAGGCGTAGCTATGGGCACACGCATGGGCCCCAGCTATGCCTGCCTATTTGTAGGTTACGTCGAGCAATCCTTGTTCAATACATACCAGGGCCCCATCCCCAACCTCTACCTCCGCTACATCGACGACTGCTTTGGTGCCACCTCCTGCACCCGCACACAACTGACTGACTTCATCCACTTCACCACTAATTTCCACCCGGCACTGAAATACACCTGGACCATCTCCGACACTTCCCTACCATTCCTTGACCTCACTATCTCCATTGCAGGTGATAGACTTATAACCGACATACACTATAAACCCACTGACTCCCATGGCTATCTGGACTACACTTCTTCCCACCCTGCTTCCTGTAAGGACTCCATCCCCTACTCCCAATTCCTCCGTCTATGCCGCATCTGCTCCACGGATGAGGCGTTCCACACCAGGACATCTGAAATGTCCTCACTATTCAGGGAACGGGGGTTCCCCTCCTCCACCATAAATGAGGCTCGCACCAGGGTCTCTTCCATACCCCGCAACACTGCTCTCTCTCCCCATCCCCGCACTCGCAACAAGGGCCGAGTCCCCCTAGTCCTCACCTTTCACCCCACCAGCCATCACATACAAAAAATAATCCTCCGTCAGTTTCGCCACCTCCAACGTGACCCCACTACTAGCCACATCTTCCCATCTCCCCCCATATCTGCCTTCCGCAAAGACCGCTCCCTCCATAACTCCCTTGTCAATTCTTCCCTTCCCTCTCGGTCCACCCCCTCCCCGGGCACTTTCCCTTGCGGCCGCAGGAGATGCAACACTTGTCCCTTTACCTCCCCCCTCAACTCCGTTCAGGGACCCAAGCAATCGTTCCAGGTGCGACAGAGGTTTACCTGCATCTCTTCCAACCTCATCTATTGCGTCCGCTGCTCTAGATGTCAGCAGATCTATATCGGTGAGACCAAGCGGAGGTTGGGCGATCGTTTCGCCGAACACCTCCGCTCGGTCCGCAATAACCTAGCTGACCTCCCGGTGGCTCAGCACTTCAACTCCCCCTCCCACTCCGCCTCCGACCTCTCTGTCCTGGGTCTCCTCCATGGCCACAGCGAGCAGCACCGGAGATTGGAGGAACAGCACCTCATATTCCGTTTGGGGAGTCTGCACCCCGGGGGCATGAACAAGGCAAATTTAAAGGAGAAATGGGGGGCAAGTTTTTTGAAACACTGGTTAGTACCCAGAAAATGCTGCCAGATACAATGGTGGTGTTTATGAGGCCTTTACATGGGCAGGCATATGTGCTGTTCTATGTACTAGAAATTGACTGGTTAGGCTGAATGGTCTGTTTGATCTGTATATCTCATATCATCATTTAAAAAAAAATTCCATGCCTTAACCCATCTTCATAAAACCTTTGACCTTTTTTGTTTATCTTTGGTATGTTACATAAGCACTAATGGAACATGCAACTGCAGATGCTGATTTACAAAAGATTACTGTGCTGGAGCAATTCAATGGGTGAGACATCTTCGGCTGGGATTTTCCTTTGGACTGAATATGGTAGGGAGGGGAGAAAGCTGGACGAGAGGAAGGCAAGGCAAGTTTATTTGTATAGCACCATTCGTGCAAACAGCAATTCAAGGTGCTTTACAGGAAAGAAAAAATAAAATAGTCAGTAATTAAAAATTGCAAAACAAGCAATACGACAAATGTATGAATAATAAAACAACGTCAATAAAACGATTTTAAAAAGCACATAAAAGGGTTAAAATTAGATGGTTAAGATTACCTGTATGTTGGGTTATGGACAAACTATAGTAAACAACAGTGTTTTTAGGCCTGATTTAAATGCGCTTACAGTCTGTGCACACCTCAGGTGTTCAGGGAGCTTGTTCCACAGGTGTGGAGCATAAAAACTGAATGCTGCTTCAGCCTTTTCAGCCTGGGAACACAGAGCAAACCTGTCCCTGAAGACCTGAGGAGTCTAGGCGCCTCATATACAACAAGTAGGTCAGAGATGTATTTTGGACCTAGACCATTCAGTGCCTTGTAGGTCAGCAACAGAATTTTTAAATCTATCATCTTACACACAGGGACCCAGTGCAAAGATTTAAGGACAGGTGTAATGTGGTCCATTTTCTTGGTGTTGGTCAAGACTCTGGCAGCGGCATTTTGGATAAGCTGCAGTTGTTTAATTGATTTTGTATTGAGACCTGTAAAGATGCCATTACAATAATCTAACCTACTAAAAATATATGCATGAACAAGTTTTTCAGTGTCTTCTTTGGACAGAAATCCCTTGATTCTTGCAATATTTTTTAGATGATAATAGGCAGATCTGGTAATGGTCTTTATATGGCTGTTAAAATTCAAATCCGAGTTCATAACTACACCAAGGTTTCTGGCTTTATCTGTGGTTTTCAGTGCAATTGAGTTGAGTTGAGCACTCACTTCTAGCCTTGTTTTTTTTGGGACCAAAGACAATAATTTCTGTCTTATTTGCATTGAGCTGGAGGAAGTTCTGGTTCATCCACTCATTGATATGTTTGACACACTGGCTCAGTGAGTGTTGGGGACTATGGTCATGTGGTGACACTGCGATATATCGTTGTGTGTCATCGGCATAAGTGTGGTAGGATATGTTAAAATGCTCTATAATCTGAGCTAGGGGTAGCATATAAATGTTGAACAAAATGGGTCCAAGAATGGAGCCCTGAGGAATCCCGCATGTGAGTTTTGTACGTTCTGATTCAAAATTACCAAGGGAAACAAAATAATCCCGATCTTTCAAGTAAGATTTGAACCAGTCCAGCACAGAACCAGAGAGTCCCACCCACTTCTCCAGTCTGTTAAGCAGTATGTTGTGGTCCACCGTATCAAAAGCAGCACTGAGATCTAGAAGTACCAAAAACTGAAGCTTTTGATGCATCACTGTTTAGATGTATGTCGTTTAGGACCTTAGTGAGTGCAGTCTAGGTGCTGTGATGTGGCCGAAATCCCGACTGGAAAACATTAAAAATATTGTTTTGGGTCATAAAACAGTAAATTTGTTGGTAAACTACCCTTTCAATAATCTTTGCCAAAAATGCTAAATTAGATATGGGCCTGTAGTTGCTCATAGCTGAGGCATCCAAATTAGGCTTCTTCAATAGGGGCTTGATCACTGCTGTTTTTAAGGCTTCGGGAAAATGCCCCAATTGAAGGGAAGTGTTTACTATGTTCAGTATTTCTGGTGCAACACTGTTAAAAATATTTTTAAACAAGTTTGTGGGCAGCAGATCAAGACAGCAGGTAGTGGACTTTAGCTGTTGAACAGTTTCAGTCAGAGATGCACAATCTAAAAGTTTAAAATGTTGTAGATTCATTAGTGAATCTGGAGGCACAGGTGACAAAGCCATGTTCCCTGAGGTGGAGCTAGACATTGTTTGTCTTATCTTCAGAATTTTATCGGTGATGAAATCTGTAAAGTCATTGCACGACTTGCTGGACAGGAGCTCAGGCGGGACTGATGATGAGGGGGTTTGTATTGTATTGTATATCTTTATTGTCATTTCCTGAGTATTCACATACCCAGAGGAAACAAAAAAACGTTGCTCAACCAGTGTCCATTCAGTGTGCATTAAAAATAAATAGAAATAAAAATACATGTATCATGAACAAATTTAACACTCCACTAAACATTCAACAGGCGTTCCGATCGGCAGCGGCACAACAGTGTTGCAGTGTGTCCAGGTTGGTGGTTGGTGTGCGATACTTGGCAGGGGGCAAAGTCCATTTAGCAGTCTTATAGCCTGTGGGAAGAAGCTGAGGAGCATTCTGCTGGTTTTGCAGCTAATGCTCCTGTACCTCTTCCCAGATGGCAGGATGGAGAAAATGTCATGCGATGGGTGGTAGGGGTCTTTGATGATGGAGATGGCTCTGCTGATACATCTCTTCCTGTATATGTCCAGCAGGAAAGGGAGTGGAGCACCAATAATCCTGCTGGCGGTCTTCACAATCCTGTCTAGTTGGTGCCGTTCGTACGCCTTGCAGCTCCCGAACCAGGAAGTCATGCCGTAGGTCAATGTGCTCTCGACAGTCCCCCTATAAAAAGGGCGTTTGTCAGTCTATCGACAGCAGCAAACAGGGTGCGGGAATTATTAGTTTTGTTGATAACCTCTGAGAAAAAGGACTGCCTTGCCCCTTTCAATTCCTGATTATAGATACGGAGGTTGTCTTTGTAGATGTCATAGTGGACCTGTAGTTTGGTTTTTCGCCACCTACGTTCGGCCTGTCTACACTTTGTTCTTTGGGATCTCACGGCTGTGGCATTTCTCCATGGTTTGGCAGATGCAGTTTAATGTGGATAAATGTGAGGTTATCCATTTTGGTGGCAAAAACGGGAAAGCAGATTATTATCTAAACGGTGGCCGATTGGGAAAGGGGGAGATGCAGCGAGACCTGGGTGTCATGGTACACCAGTCATTGAAGGTAGGCATGCAGGTGCAGCAGGCAGTAAAGAAAGCGAATGGCATGTTGGTTTTCATAGCAAGAGGATTTGAGTATAGGAGCAGGGAGGTTCTACTGCAGTTGTATAGGGTCTTGGTGAGACCACACCTGGAGTATTGCATGCAGTTTTGGTCTCCAAATCTGAGGAAGGACATTATTGCCATAGAGGGAGTGCAGAGAAGGTTCACCAGACTGATTCCTGGGATGTCAGGACTGTCTTATGAAGAAAGACTGGATAGACTTGGTTTATACTCTCTAGAGTTTAGGAGATTGAGAGGGGATCTTATAGAAACTTACAAAATTCTTAAGGGGTTGGACAGGCTAGATGCAGGAAGATTGTTTCCGATGTTGGGGAAGTCCAGGACAAGGGGTCACAGCTTAAGGATAAGGGGGAAATCCTTTAAAACCGAGATGAGGAGAACTTTTTTCACACAGAGAGTGGTGAATCTCTGGAACTCTCTGCCACAGAGGGTAGTTGAGGCCAGTTCATTGGCTATATTTAAGAGGGAGTTAGATGTGGCCCTTGTGGCCAAGGGGATCAGAGGGTATGGAGAAAAGGCAGGTACGGGATACTGAGTTGGATGATCAGCCATGATCATATTAAATGGCGGTGCAGGCTCGAAGGGCCGAATGGCCTACTCCTGCACCTAATTTCTATGTCTATGTTTCTATGTGACTTTTTCCTTCCAGATAAAACCTTGGTCTTTAGTGGTGCAATAGCATCCATAAGAGTCATAACATTGGAGCTAAAACCATCCACAAGGTCATCGACAGAGGCCGAGGGCAGAGTTGGTGGTGGTGTACAGGCCTGAGTAAACAATGCGCTGGTGTTTTCATTGATACAGCACCTTTCGATCACCTCTGGTTCTTTTCTGATACTGCTAGCAGAGATGGTCGTTTTAAAAAATACACAGTGGTGATCGGAAAGAGCAACATCAGTCACCATAACATCAGAAATGTTGAGACCCTTGGAAATAATCAGATCCAATATATGCCCCCTATTGTGAGTTGGCTCTGTTACGTGCTGATTAAGTCCAAAGTTGTCCAAAATGTTCAGGAGCTCTTTTGTACCTCCATCCTCTGCATTATCTATGTGAATATTAAAATCACCCACTGAGACAACACAATCAAAATCAATGCATACAATGGACAGTAATTTGGCAATCTCATCAAAAAACTGTGCATCGTATTTTGGTGGCCTGTAAATAGTTAAAAGTATTGTTTGCTGAGAAGAACTCAGCTGAGCAGCGACATATTCAAAGCAGTTGAAATTTCCACATGACATTTTCTTGCATTGTAAAGTCTCTTTATATAAAATGGCGACTCCACCTCCTTTTCTGTGTATTCTGGCTTCATTTATAAAAATAAAACCGGGAGGTGCTGATTCAATCAAAACTGTGTCACTATTATTTACACTTAACCATGTTTCTGTTACAAAGATAAAATCAAGATTGTGCTTAATAATAAAATCATTGATTAAAAATGACTTGCCTACTAGGGATCTAATGTTCAATAATGCCATACTTATATTAAAAGCATGATTTGCAACAGTTGGTAGAGGTGTGTAGTCCACCGACCGCAGATTGTCTACACAGACTCCAGCGCCCCTGTTCCTCCTCTCTCGGGTACAGTGCAGCTGGAACGCCGGGCAAACTCGGTCAGGGACGGCCAGCTGACGCGACATGTCTGGGAAGAGTGGATGTGAGGTGCCCCGGGGAGCCAGCTGGAGGAATGACACCCCCGCACCGGGAGTAGCCGGCAGCCAGAGTGGAGGCGAAGGGTCTGGGTAAACCAACCGGAGGCACGACGGCCTCGCAGCGGGACCAGGAAGCGCTAACAGCCATGGTGCAGGAGATATGCATGCCGAGATCGAGCAGGAGTGAGAGCGGGCGAGCCTTCTCGTCCTCACCGAGACACCTGCCCGTTTTCCCCGTCTCCTGGTTCGCCTGTGCCTGCGGGGACAGCTGCAGCACGCATTCACGGCTCCCTCAGGAAATCTCCGATGCACGGCACGATGGAAAGTCCTCGCCCCGGGGCCTCGAGAGCACGCCACCGAGGCACCAATGTCCAGTAGTATCTGGCTTCTTCCACCAATGTCCAGCAGTGTCCGACGGTCGTAGGAAATAAATGACTGTGCACTATGCACACACAGCGACACGAACAGAGACAGAGACAGAACAAACACAAGTGGCAGTGAGCAGAGACGGCGAGCAGCCGGGAACAGGTGAGGCGCGGCCATTCATACTCCTGATTACACACGGGTCTCCTGATTAACCTGGCTCTCAACACCAGCCATTAGAAAGGGGCAGGACAAAGCATGACAAGTGATAGGTAGATATGGGTGAGGGGGGGAGGTGCATGAGGGGGTGATAGAGAAGTGTTTGGACAAAGGACAAAGATGAAACAGGAATGGGTGTGAGATAAGGATAGCAGAATGTAAATTGTGAAGACAGAGGGAAGGAATATAGCTGGAGGAGAAAAATGGGTGCATGTCCAGGTGGGACACAGGGTAGGGGAGGAACTGGTTTATTAGTAATTCATATTCTAATCTAGATAAGAATTCTTCTCAGTCTCTAAAATGATACCACTGATTTATCTAGGGGGCGGGGGATCTGTTTAATTTGGTTTTGGTCCATTTAACAATTAATGTATATTTAAGGTATTGATTTGTAAAACCACCCCTGATATGCCGAACATTAACCATTTATATTTCACCTTTAATTCATTGGCATATCATTAACCTCTGATCCTTGCTAAGAGTCCTTATCAAAGCTTTTACAAAGTTAAGTATTTTGTTTTTACTCATTGCATTGCAATTCATCTGCTCATTAAGCCTTTGAGAAAAGGAGTGGCAGTGAACAGTAACATTTCCTCATTGTGTGTCTGGAACAAAATGAACATAGAGGCAGGATTTCCTTTTACATGTATTCTTTCAGAGCAGTTTACAAATTTGCCAGAAATAGAGAATAGAAAATCAGTCCTATGCTTATAACATCACGAACCCAGACTTAAAAATTAACTCAAACGTCCCTGCCTCCTCTTCATCATATCATCATATATCATATCATATCTCATATTTATATACTTTTAAAACTCTGTGTGTGTGTGTGTGTGTGTTATTTTGCATGTGAAACGTATATATCTCCTCGAAAACCAGACGCAAAAACGCGAAGATATTTATCATTTCGGTAGGGATTTAACTTATGAGTTCAGAAATCAACAATAACAACAATACAGTTTTATTCGTCACATTGCACATAAAAGTGCACATGAAATGAATTTGCCAGCAGCGGTACAATGAGAAAGAACACACAAAAACACAATAAAAATTTAACACAAACATTCACCACAGCATTCATCGTTGTAGTGGAAGGCACAAAAGTTGGCCAGTCCTCCATTATCCCCCGTGGTCGGGACCTCAACCCTCCGCAGTCGCTGCTGCGGGCGTCCAGATGAATGAATGTCAAGGCAAGTCCTGAATCCACTCCTTGGTAAATTATTTCCGCACATTTTGAATAAAATTGATCACAAAACTCAATTTTTTAAATCTAAACGGCTCTCACCAGCTGCTGACGTCACAATGCCCACATGCCGACCAATCCAGGCCCACCTGCGTCCTGGCCCCGTCCCCCTGCCGCTGTGGATTAAAGGCACAGAGATATCGAGAAAGTTCTGCAGAACAAAGATTCTACAGCTGCGTTCCGCTGTAGCTTCTTTGTTCTACAGATCTCGGGGCAGCGACTCCTCACGAGCTGAACTGAACCTTACCATCATTCCAGCTGTGGGTTTACAGAGTCAGAAGCCGCTTCTCTCTCTCTCTCTTCATTTGGCAGCCCGGCTCTCCTACACCCCCCCCCCCCCCCCCCCGTTGCCCGCGCCCAGCCCAAGTACGCTCGTGCCACGCCTCCCGCAGCTGGACTCCCACGCCCGCCCGCTCCAACCCCCTCCACCCTCCCTCCATGTTGTTCAAATTGCGCAGAACGAACCAAAGATCCAATAGCGGCTATAGGTTCTTTGGAAAGAACGATCGTTCTGCAGATCGGGAGGTCACCGGAGGTCACAGCAGGTTACAGCCGGTCACCGGCTTGCTTCTGAAACCTCTCCGTCTCCCCGGCCCGATGGTAGAACATGGCGGCCGTTAAGAAACCAGCGCTGTGCATGCGCAGTGCTGCAAAGGCAGAATTTCAGCTGCCTTCAGCCCCGCTTGAAATTGACGGCTTGAAGCAGCGCTGATGGCACATGGGCTGCACAGACCTTCAAGGGTTACATGCGCTGCAGATGAAAGGCATGGAGAATTATGCCTACCTAGGAGCTCGATCTCTTAGAAAGGCATAATTCTCCCATGCCTTTACTATTTATATTTAGTAATGACTATGTTATAATTTTAGTCAGGGTAGGCATTGCCTACCTTGCTTATCCTGCCTACCCTGGCGGCACGTGCCTGATTGACAAGCTAGGCCAGAGGGTCTATTTGTATGCTGTTTGACTGAATCTAAAATTACATTTGTTTTAGGAATAATACAAATGTTTTAAATTACTGCAAAAGTGACACGATTACTATTTGAGAGAGACTGTAGTGGGATTCGTGAGCTGTTTGGTTTGATAATAAGCCACAAATTTTGAAGGATTAGTTAGTGACATGGATTTCACTGACATGGAAATCATTGCCGTGATTTCTCAATGCGTTTTCTTTTTACAATCTTAGCTTTTCAACGTGTATCTGTTTTAAAAACCTAAACATTTATGATTTACTTGGTTTTGGATCTTGCCATTCTTAACTAAATTTGCATGAGTAGAACAAAATTTATACAGGTCTTGATATCTTCAGTTGACTGAGATAAGACAGTGAACTTCAGCACCAGGAAGCTGCATAAAAATAGCCCAGTTCATTCCCAGATGTATGAATGTAATCTCGCCAGCATTGTATCAGCCTGTTGTACTTTGTTGTCCACTTAGATAGGACAAACAGTACCATGGAACATTTTTGCCCCAGCAATAAAATATGATTGAATGTCGTCTCAGAGCGAAAAACAAAATGCGAAGAAGGTCCAGCAGGTCTGGTGCAATCTCTGGAGAAATAATAGGTTGCTGTTGCTGGTTAAAGTCCACAGGGAAGGGGGACTTCTTTACTCAGAGAGTGGTGGCTGTGTGGAATGAGCTTCCAGTGAAGGTGGTGGATGCAGGTTCATTTTTATCATTTAAAAATAAATTGGATAGTTATATGGACGGGAAAGGAATGGAGTGTTATGGTCTGAGCGCAGGTATATGGGACTAGGGGAGAATACGTGTTCGGCACGGACTAGAAGGGTCGAGATGGCCTGTTTCCGTGCTGTAATTGTTATATGGTTATATGGAAGGAAAGTTGCAGAAAAGATGATGCGTTCAGTGGTCACGAGAATAGGGGATTTCCTTCTCGGCAATTTAAAGCATTGGTGACGCCAGAGTACAGAGGAGATCAGCTGACTGACCGAATGGCACCAGAACGCCAACCTTGCTCAACATTCGTAAAATCAAGGAACTGATTGATAACTTTGAAAGAGTAAAGCTGAGGATCCACAATCCTGTCTTCATTGAAAGGACGGTGGTGGAGAGAGTCGAAAATCTCAAATTCCTGTGTGTGCAAATCTCTGAAAATCTTTCCTGGATCCTGCACATTGATGCAGTCATAAAGAAAGCCCATCAATGCCTAGAGCACTGGAAGACTAGAAGACTGAGAAGATTTGGTATGTCAATCAATACTCTCTTGAACTTATACAGGTGTACAGTTGAGAACATATTGACTGGTTGCATCACGGCCTGATTCGGCAACTTGAATGCCCAAGAACAAAGAAGATTGTAAAATATGGTGAACACTGCCCAGCCATCATTGGTACGGACGTCCCCACTATAAAAGGGATCTACAGGGGTCGCTGTCTCAAAAAGGCAGCCGGCATTATCAGAGACCTACACCACACTGGCCTCACTCTCATTTCATTCCTGTCATTGGGAAGAAGGTATAGGATCCTCAAAACTGTAACGTCCAGATTCAGGAGCAGCTTCTTCCCAACAACCAACAGGCAATTAAACACTACAAACCCCAAATTTTTAATTTTTTTTTTTTTAGTGAACAGATTTTTGTTCTTTGTTATGGTATTTACAGAATACTATGTTTACATATGTGGCATGCTATTGTAAGTAAGAATCTACTCGTTCCATTTTGGGACATATGACAATAAAACACTCGTGACTCTTAACTACCATTTTTATCTCTGTCATCACTTATTCTTCAATCTGAAGCATTAACTCCGTTTCCCCCTCTGTGGATGTTGTCTGACTTTCTGAGTGTTCCAACATGTTTTATTTTATTTGGGTTTCAAGTATCTGCAAATATTTAAAAAAAAAAACTTTTTAGAGCAATTATTTCATGGTCCCTATTTTAACATTTCCTTGAATTTATGTAAGTGTAAAGGCCTACTGGTGTGCACGAGTCACTTTGTGCAAATCACAGCTATTTCACAATATGAGGCTCAATCTGTATATTTAGCACATGGTCATACGGGGGGGGGGGGGGGGGGGGGGGGGAGGGAGAGAGAGAGATGTGCTGATATTAACAATAATATTCACTTGCAAGATTATTTATTAGATTTAGGATATTTAAATAAATATTTTGTAACATTTCTCAAAAGGTGATGTATAATTTAGATAAGACGTAGCAAATGTTTAGTTTGGTCTAGCGAAACAGCACGAAAAGAGGCTCTTTGGCCCACCGGGTCCATGCCGCCCAGCAATTCCTGCACACTAAAGCTATCCTGCATACACTAGAGATAATTTCTACCAAGCCTAATAGTCTACAAACCTGTACGTGTTTGGCATGTGGGAGGAAACCGGAGCTCCCGGAGTAAACTCACATGGTTTCGGGAAGAACGTGCATATTCCAAAGAGTCAGCATTCGTAGTCGGGATCAAGCCCGGGTCTCTGTAAGGCAGCAACTCTATTGCGGCTCCATCATGCCGCCCTATTAAGGTACTTCAAGGGAAATTTAGTTCATACTTGGAGGGAAATTGAATGTGAGATTGAATTGAATGAATAGTTGAATTGAAAATTCAGCTTAAAAAAATAAAAGGCCAGAAATTACATGAATCTTTTAATGGAAGTAAGGCAACGGAATAGAATCCTCTATCTCTGTTTGTGAAAATCAACTAAAGAGCCAGGATTTCAATTGAGGTTTGTAGAATGGTATTTTCAAATTACCTTGTGGAATTGTTTTATTTCCTACTAATGTTTTGTGAGTTCTTGATGTGTCAGCTTTCAGGCCAGCAGTTGTGATCTTGCAGCCAACACAAAAGGACATTTCATAATGCAAAGCATTTTGACCTTTAAGGTACAGCTCAGGAACCTGACAGAATACTTTTGGCCCGAATGAATTCAGATCCAACCACGCTCAAGAAATTTGACACCATCCAGGACAAAGTATCTTGTCTAATTTTTACCCCATCCACAACAGTAAATATTTATACTTTCCACCACCAGCACTGTATATTTGCTGTGTACAAAATGTACTGTCATTATTTGTATCAGCTACTCTGACAGCACTGGACAGCACTGCCAAAGTTCTCAACCTCTAAAACCAAGAAGCAGCAAATGCAGGTGAAGATCATAACCTGGGTTTAACCCTTGGATCTCCTAACTGATATGTGCTCAAACCACTAGATTATGAATGCTTGTTTATAATGGTAGTTTGGACAGTGGATGAAGCAAAATGATGAAGCAAAATGCGTGGTGGCCGCGCTGGCTTGTCTTCACATTTGATCAGTAAACATCCTGTTGCTATGTTGTACGATCTATTTGGCTCTTGTATATTGGAATGTATGATTATGCCAACTTCAAGGCATTCCTGTTGCCAAATTAAATTCAACTCTTGAGCTATCTCACCTGAGATAATAACTAAATTAGAATTGAGATGCTATTTTCTAGCTGGAATGCTGCAAATAATACATTTTGGTCTCGACCTGAAACGTTACCCATTCCGTCTCTCCAGAGATGCTGCCTGTCCCGCGAGTTACTCCAACATTTTACAATACAATACAATTTATTTGTCATTTGAACCCCATTGAGGTTCAAATGAAAAGTTGTTTCTGCAGTCATATACACACAAGAAAGAACCAAGACACAACACAATTTACACAAACATCCATCACAGCGCATCTCCTCCTCGCTGTGATGGAAGCCAAAGACTTATCTCTCCCCTGCACTTCCCATTCCCCGGTCAGAGTCAAAGCCCCCTGCGGGCGATGGTAATTGTCCTGCGGCCATTTACGCCACGCCGGGTGATGCAAGGCCATGCTCCGGGTCTTGTTGTTGGAGCCCCCGGCGGGCGCTAGCAAAGTCCCACAGCCATTCCAAGCTGTGCGGGGCGATGATGTAAGGCCCCGCTCCAGGTACTCTTCAACCCCACAACTTGGGCGGGTGAAGTCGCCATTGCGGAAACCCCAAAAAGCGGTCTCCCAGCAGGGACCCGCGGGCTCCCGGTGTCACTGTCTACCAGACCTGCGGTTGGAGCGTCCGAATCCCCGGGGTCGGGTCGCAGCAGCTCGCCACCACCGCTCCTCCCGCTCCAAACTCGGCCAGCTCTGCGATGGTGAGTAGGTCCGCAGCTCCGCGACTGGAGCCCTAGGTCGTTCCTGCTGGAGGCCGCTCCACGGTGCTAGGCCCCAACGACAACGGAGACCCGACAGAGAAAAGGTCGGGTTCTCCGTGCAGGGGATAGATTTTTAAATTTTCCCCCACCACCCGCCTCCCACACCCCACACACACATACACACACACATACACAAAAAAAATTAATAAAACCTACATTCAAATGAGACAAAAAATAATAAAAAGACAGATGGACTGCAGAGGCCGCTGCGACGTGAGTTTGTGTCTATCTTTGGTTTAAACCAACATCTGCAGTTCCTTCCTACACATAAATTTTGATAAATTGGATTCAATGGTTATTGCCATGAAATCTGGCTCAATGTAGTTACATCACTCATTCAGCAGTGAGAATTGGATTCTGATGTGATCCCACATTCTGGAGTCAAAATTAATAAAACTGAAAGAAGAAATGAAAGCAAAAAATGGTGAAAATGCTGAGCAGCAAACCCTTTGAGCGGGAATGAAAGAAAACAAGTTAATTTAGCTTGCAGAGAAGGTGGTGGGGGGGGGGGGGGGGGTGAAAGGATAAATGAAGGGAATATCTTTAAGTTTTGTTTGAGATACAGCATGGAAACAGGCCCTTTGGCCAATGGAGTCCACGCCGACCAACAATCGCCCATACACTTGTGCTATCCTACACACTGGGGACAATTTACAAAAGCCTACAAATCTGCACGTCTTTGGAATGTAGTAGGAAACCGGAGCACCTGGAGAAAACCCACATAGTCACAGGGTGAACATATAAACTGTACAGTCAGCAACTGGAAACTGGATCGAACCTGTGTCCCTGACACTAAGGCAGTAAATCTACTGTTGCGCCACTGTGAAAGACCAAATATGATATTGTAGCAATAAGAATCTGAGAAAAAAGCTGTGTTTACTTAGGTCAACAAGGTAAGCTTTACTTTGAACTCTGAAATGAAAAAAAAAAAATCATTTTTTCTGATCGGGAATAAAGCAGAAGAGTGAATTCAAGAGTGATTTTCTGTATAGAAAGCCTGCTGAAAGATCCTTAATTCTTTAGTTGATTCCTTTGGTAGTCATGAGGCTTATAAAATATCCAGCTGCTTGATCTACCATTGTCACATCGCCACAACAAAATGAAGTTAATAATTTTAAAAAATTCCATTTCTTTTCCTAAAGAGGACGCATTGTTAGAAGCCCCTGGCAACGCTATGAGTGGATGCTGGGCAATTAAAGTCAAATTGAGCATGCAAGACGTGGGGTCTATTTCAGGGAGCAGCCAAAGCTGTGGAACACGAGGATAAATGAGTCTGAATTTGAAGCAGTGAATATGATGGGAAATAATATTCATACATTTTTTGCATACTTTCTTGATAGCTTGACATGTATTCTTTACACTTTAGAGAGACGGTGCAGAAACAGGCCCTTCAGCCCACCAAGTTCATGCTGACCAACGGTCCCCGTACACTAGCACTATCCTACATACTAGGTACAATTTTACCAAAGACAATCAACCTACACACCCGCACATCTGCACATGGAGTGTGGGTGGAAACCTAAGTACCATGAGAAGATCCACGCAGTCATGGGGAGAATGTACAAACTCCATACAGACAGCACCCATAGGATCGAACCTGGGGCTATGAGGCAGCAACTCTACCACTGCACCCCAGAGCCACTCTTTTTTTTAACTAAGTGATGTCTCTGTTGAAGCAACTAGTTAGTTAATAATTCCAACTTATTTTTTTTTCAGGCTTCCAAAAAGCTTCTGAGGGCTGCTCTTGCAACATGTTTAACATTGAAAAGTTAGTGGCTTCTGTAAAGGCCAGACTTCACAGACCTGCCACATTCCCACAAACTGAAGCGTGTTAAAGTGAAGCTGTTGGGACTCTAGACTACAAGGAGATACGTTAAATTGTTCACCACAAATCAAAAGGAAAAGCTGTAAACATTGAACAGGTCAGATAGCATCTGCCGAGAGGTCGATGACTTGGCAATGTAACGTATCAAAATGCCCAGAAGCTGCATGACAATTGGGGGTTGAGAGGAGAGTAGAGGCGGAGAGGTACAAGTCTGTGCTGCAATGGTGTGTAATGGGTCCATCCCATTCCTCCTCTGGTTGAATTCATCTTCACATTGAACAGTTTCTTTAATTCTGCTCACTTCCTCCAAATCAAAGATGTACTGATGGATCCAAGTTATGCCTGTCTCTTTATTTGATACATATCGCCACCCAAGCACATGGTTTATTTTGTTTTTCAATGTATTGGTGCTGCTTTCTACCATTATTCTTCAAAACCTGTGGTGCCAAATTTCACCATATTCTCATTTTAGCAGGTTCTACCTCTGACTCGGGTTGAATTAGTAACCAATATCTATTTCAACCCCACATGCTCCCACACCTCTCTTGACTGCACCTTCTGCTTCTACAAAACCTCCTGTAAGGATTCCGTTTCCATTCTCCCAGTTCCTCAATTGTATCTGATGCTTTCCTCATGTGCTTACTGATTGTCTTCCTTTTTTTTTAACAACATATTTCCTCTGCACCTACTGTAGTTGATAGGCCTCTGAATTGCAACTCTTCAATTTCCTGCAATCATCCCAGCAGCCTCCACTTCTTAAGGATCATCCCCTAAAACCACTGTCCAAATAACACAATGCCGCCATCAAACACATCCTACCCTCTCCTTTCAACATTCCCAAGGGATAGTTCCCTGCAACTCCCTGACTCGTTCTTCCATCTTCTCCACTGTCCGCTCTTTGTGACGTCTTCCATTGCACCTGTAGGCGATACAACACCCTCTTTTACTTGTTTCGTTCCCACTATCAAGGTGCCCCATCAGTCCTTCCTCATAAAGCTGCAATTCACCTGTTGTACTTTCATCTTAGTGTACCATACTTAGTGGCCCTAGGTATCCAGTTACTTGTCTCTTTCCACCTCTATTTCCATTTCCACTCTAACCTCCATATTTGGCACATTATACTGTTCCAATGAAACCATGCACAAATCTCAAGGAACAACATCTCGTAATAAATCCAGGAATATTTCAACCAGGCTGATTCTCTGGATGCTTTCGAGAGAGAGTTAGATAGAGCTCTTAGGGATATAGTGGAGTTAAGGGATATGGAGAGAAGACAGGAACGGGGTACTAATTGTGGATGATCAGCCATGATCATTGAATGGCGGTGCTGGCTAGAAGGGCTGAATGGCATACTCCTGCACCTATTGTCTATTGTCTAAAACAATCCCAGAGGGAAAACTGTATTTTAAAACGTGTTAATTTAACTTGAGGGGAGGATAAAATCAAATAGCCTGCTTTTAATGTAAAGTTGTAGACCCGAGAAAATGTGCAGATGTTGGTTTACAAAAAAAGACACAAGGTCCTGAAGTAACTTAGCGGATCAGACAGTATCTCTAGAGAACATGGATAGGTAATGTTTCGGGTTGGGACCCATCTTCAGACGCGATATACGTAATCTATCCATGTTCTCCAGAGATGCTGCTGACCCACTCAGTTACTCCAGCACTTTGTGTCTTTTAATGTAGAGCCATAGCATTTCCAAACTGTCTTTTTTTGCGGGATGCACAAGTGATAGTGTGAGAACTGGAATTGCCAACTAGCAACATGTTGTCAATTCAGTTCAAAGTTCAAGGCATATTTTGCTTCAGATAGGCCAATAGAGACGTTTCCAATGAATGTGACCTTTGTTCAGTTTTTATGATGATTTGATATATCAAGCTTATGATGATTAATGCTTCCTCATGATCTGCACATCATAGGAGCCCGTCATCAACCACTTCAGCTCACTCAACATAACATGAAATGGCTAAGGGCACAGCAAAAATTACTGGCCTTCCAACATCCTCCATGTAGTGCTGAAGTCCTAACTCCAGAACTATTTTGTCTTAGCCAAGCCCTTTCAGTACAAAACATGTTTTAATTTAGTTTATTATTGTCACGAGCACTGAGGAACAATAAAGAGCTTTTTGATGCGTACTTTCATGGGATTGTATTTCAGCACCCATCCCTCCTTTGCAAATAGTCCACATGAACAAATATGCAGGGAGATTGTAGACAGCTGTAGAGAATAATAGGACTGGAATAGCACATGGTTTCAACTTCCCTCGTTTGGCCTGGAATTTGATAGAGCACAGGGTTTGGATTGGGCGGAATTTAATAAATGTGTCCAGGAAAGTTTTCTCAAGCAACATGGGGATGGCCCCACTTGAAAGGGGGCAACACTGGACCTCTTATTGGGAAATGAGGCAAGGCAAGTGACTGAAGTAGGGAAGCAGTTTGTAGAGTTCAGGGACAGCATGTTCCTGTTAGAATGAAGGGCAAGGTTGGCATGAGAAGGGAACCCACGTTAACAAAGGACATTGAGGTTCTAGCCAAGAAAAATGCATATTTGATTAGTAAAGGCATTAAATTCTCTAGGTGCTATGCTGGGATTTGAACTTCTGTTTCTGACCCATCACTCGTGGGCTTTGGTTTAGCTGTCCACTAATTTAACTCTAACACTGCCATTCATTTCCTCAGCTGCAATGAAAATAATGTTCATTAAATAATTTGTCTTCCTCAAAATAAAAACAAACAAGGCCACACCTCCCTTAATATTAGCTATAGACTGAATTGAACCAATCAGTTAAGTTTCCATTAATTCAGATGTTTGCAGGAGAATCCAGCTAAGTGGGATTTTTTTTCAGGCACAAGGACAAAAAATTAATCCCCTTTTAAAAGCCTTTTATAAAAATGCTGTAGAACAAAACTGGTAAATAGATCCATTGAATATTTTAAATAGGATTTCTGAGTGTGACTTTTTTTTTTAAATGGATAATTGTTGTTCTCAGCTGAAATAAAGAATCCCACATTATCCCGTTTAAACTTTTTAACCAAAGGTTTCTGAACAGGAAGGAAGAATACATTTTCTTAAACATTACACTGATACCCATGTTCCTGGAAAAATACTATCTAGAGTGATATACAAATGCTTGAGTGGGAACTGGAACAAAAGAATCAATTTCTTATAATGAGCATAAATGTTCGCACAATTCGTGCCCGAATTATCAATTACACCCAGCGGAAACCCTACTCCACTATTTTAAGGATACTGTAAACTTGCTTTTCCTGCTTTTGTCATTGTTTCCATGGTTGTAATAAAGATGGCCAATGAATACTAAGCAGACTTGCATTGCATGTAGAATACCTAAATATCTGCAACATGAATGGTGTTTTTAGTGTTAAAAGTAGCTGAACCAAAATGCTAATGGGGCATTTTCCTTCATGTTTGAGTAATTTCCGAATTACAAGGTTGCTTTATGTCCTTTCTAGTTCATGACTCAATTCTACAAAGGCCCAGGAGTCATTTCTATCTTAGTGTCTTGACATCACATGATAATGCTTTTATCGCCTTTCTTTCCGAGTACAGTTTGGCATCAGAATCATGTGTGTTTCTGTTAATAATTGCTCTTTTGAGTCCTAAAATAATTGGAAGTTAAGCAAAAAGTTATTACAATGGGAAATGTTGTGGCAAACAATAATATTTCTGACAAATATTTTAAGTAAAACTTTGAACAGAATTCTCCTACCCTTATTTACTGTTTCACTGGTTTCTTAGCCAAGTAACTGGATTGAAGACCTCTTGTTTCTCAGCCTGTCAAGGTTTGTGTCATAGTAGAGAGCAGGGTGGGAAGTTTACTGTAGGCTCATGCAAATTGTGGGCCAGTCCGAATTTGATTTATGTAAACACCAGGAAGTAGTGTTCGGGGAAAAAAAGCACCAGTTAGTTCCTCAATTTTAGCTGTGCCACGGAGTGGTTTAAGTAGCTGTTACTTTTATCTGAATTTTCTTCTCAATGTCACACAAATTTTGGTGTGTGTTTTTTAAATAATAGGAAGTCTACATGAGGAAATTTTCTCTTGTATTCATTGAAAATTAACACAGTACGGCTCCAAGACCAATTCTCTCTGGTTCCCATCTGTACACCAGGGAAGTAAGTAAATTTTACTATTTGAACAGTTTCTGTATGATTTTTGTATGCAAACAAGGATTGAACTTTGTCCCTTGTGTAAAATGTTCAGCACTTTAATGTTAAAGGATTAACAAAATCGTTAAAATAATGCACAGTGCAATTTATTATGGATACTTAAATTACTATATTACCAGAGGAAGTAATTTTTTTTTAAATGTTTATCTTTGGAAGTCTGAAGCACAGAAATCGTTAAAGTGCTACTTCTGGTAGTGACTAAATGCTGAAAAAATTTATTTTAAACCACATGGGTTTTACTCTAAAAGGGGGATACTATAAACATTGGGTGTCCTGCAGATCTGACTTTTTAAGGACAAAAAGACAAAGCTAGAAGCTTGCAAGGAAATTGCAAACTTCTACTTTAAAAAACAAATGATGTCAGAACTATAAATACAACCATATCTTCTGCTTAAGAATGATGATTGGAATTTGATCTTTATTTTAATAGAGATTAAAGTAAAGATCAAATTCCAATCATCATTCTTAAGCAGAAGTTGGTAAACTTGTAGAGCAGATTGGTAGGTTTTATGATGTTAAAGACAAAGGGAGCAAGCTACTGTTCTGGACAATTAATCTTGAAATGCATATCTTTCAACTTTCAAATATTTCAGTTATGTTGCAAACCTAATGCCGATGAGATGATTAAAATATAATAGCTTTAAAATCTGGTATTAAAGTGAATATAGTACAGCATCTATTTTTCCTTTACATGGCTGATATTTTATAATACTGAACCATTTTGTGAAGGCAAGTATCAAAATGACAGTCAAATAACATTGGTGCATAGTTTCTAGCTGAGAGAAGAAAGACTAACCAGGGCAACTTTTTCAATCAGAGGGTGGTGGGTATATGGAACAAGCTGCCAGATGACTTAATTGAGGCAGGAACAATAAGAATATTTCGAATATTTAAAAGATGTTTGGACAGGAAAATGGATAGGAAAAGTTCAGATAGATTTGGACAAATGCAGGTAGGTGGGACTAGTCTAGATGGGGCATCTTGGTCGGCATGGATGAGTGGGGTTGAAGGGCCTGCTTCCGAGCCGTATGACAGACCATTTTTCACTAAATGGTTTTATCCCCTTGAAAGACTATGTCACACAGTATCTTTGGATGGTTAGGGTGCAGAGGACTTTTTGTTTGTCCAGCTAGTTTCCGTGCTATTGTTTTGATAGAGGGAAAGCTTCCTGGGTTAATCTTTCCGAATATGTTTGAGAATGTCAAATGAACATTTGGGAGAGTCACTGTCAGTTAAATCTGGATTTCAAATATATTAAACGGCAGGTGTAACAAAATGTGAAAGGATGCCTTTAACAGTTGAGAGTACTTCATGGTAAGGGGATTGAAAAAAAGTAAAATGGAAGTTGAATCACTCAGAATTGCATGTTACATGTGCTGAAGTCTTATAGCAATGTCCATTACATTCTTATTAATGTAGCTAACTTTGCACCATGAATCGTTGGAATATTTGAGGACAATTATTTTAGAAGAAAAAGTACACAAGAAAAATTATTTGGTATTTTTACAGATGTTCTGTTTTCTGCTTAACTATCATCTGGTAATTAAATCCTACAACAAATCGTATTGGCTGCCATGGATCTATTTAGGTTATAACACCTACCCCAATGCCTCTCATAATACAGATAAATGGGTTTTAACATAAGTAAGTAGAATTGTAAACATGATTTAATAAATTTTAAAAGGATTTTTAAATGAGATGGGTATGATATTTTAAGGAAGCTAAATGTGATGGTTGCTCTACTGTTAAATTATCAACACCTCATCCCACTTACAATTTCATCCACTGGAAATCAGACAGAAAAACTGAAAATGCAAGTCAGTTGGAGAGGCAACAGTAAAAATGCTACTAACTAGTGTTCATGTCACTCGATCCGTTAAGCAGTATACAACTGAAATGTTCAGCCACTTGGAATTCTTATGCTTGTATTTTTCCTGTATTGGTTTGATTCACCGGGTGCATCCTGTACTCTCGGTTTACGGATTATAGACACAAAATGCTGGAGCAACGTAGTGGGTCAGGCAGCATCTCTGGAGGAAAAGGATGGGTGATGTTTTATAAAACAGAAAATAGGTGCAGGAGGAGGTCATTTGGCCATTCATTGTGATCATGACAGATCATCCACAATCAGTAACCCGTGCCTGCCTTCTCCCCATATCCCTAGAGCTCTAAAAGATCTAACTCTCTTTAAAATTCATCCAGTGGCTGAGAATTCCACAAATTCACAACTCTCTGGGTGAAGACGTTTTTTTCTCATCTCAGTTTTAAATGGCCTCCTCATTATTCTTAGACTGTGGCCCCTGATTCTGGACTCCCCCATCATTGGGAACATTTTCCTGCATCTAGCTTGTGCAGTCCTTTTATAATTTTATACGTTTCTATAAGATCCCCTCTCACCCTTCTAAATTCCAGTGAATACAAGCCCAGTCTTTCCAATCTTTCCTCATATGACAGTCCCGCCATCCTGGGGAATAACCTCGTAAACCAATGCTGCACTACCTCAATAGCAAGGATGTCCTTCCTCAAATTAGGAGAAACTGCACACAATACTCCAGATGTGGTCTCACCATGGCCCTGTACATGGGACATGTACATGGCCCTCTTTACTCCTATACTCAAATCCTTTTGTTATGAAGGCCAACATGCCATTAGCTTTCTTCACTGCCTGCTGAACCTGCATGTTTAATTTCAGTGACTGGTGTACAAGGACACTCAGGTCTTGTTGCACTTCCCTTTTTCTTAATCTGACACCATTTAGACCACTTCACCACCAACTTCCATCCGGCACTCCAATACACCTGGACCATTTTTACCATTCCTTGACCTCACCATCTCCATCGCAGGGGACAGACTTCTGACTGACATACACTACAAACCAACTGACTCACATGGCTATCTGGGCTACACGTCTTCCCACCCTGCCCCCTGTGAAGACTCCATCCCCTACTCCCAATTCCTCCGCCTACGCCGCATCTGTTCCCAGGATGAAACGTTCCACACCAGGGCATTGGAAATGTCCTCGTTCTTCAGGGATGGCATGAACGTTGAATTCTCCCAATTTTGCTAGCCCTTGCTGTCTCCTCCCCTTCCTTAACCCTCGAGCTGTCTCCTCCCATCCCCCCCGCCCTCGGGCTCCTCTTCCCTTTTTCCTTCCTTCTCTCCCCCACCCCCCATCAGTCTGAAGAAGGGTTTTGACCCGAAACGTCGCCTATTTCCTTCGCTCCATAGATGCTGCTGCACCCGCTGAGTTTCTCCAGCAATTTTGTGTACCTTTGATCTTCCAGCATCTGCAGTTCCTTCTTGAACACCATTTAGATAATAATCTGCCTCCTTGTTCTTGCAGACAAATTGGATAACCTCACATTTATCTACATTATACTGCATCTGCCCACTCACTCAACCTGTCCAAGTCACCCTGCAGTCTCCTCGCGTCCTCTTCGCAGTTCACAATGCCCCCTAGCTTTGTGACATCTTCAAATATGCTAGTGTTACTTTTAATTCCATCATTTAAATCATTAATCTATATTGTAAATAGTTGCGGCCCCAGCACCGAGCCTTATGGCACTCGACTCGCCACTGTCTGCAATTCTGACAGGGACCTGTTTATTCGTACTCTTTGTTTCCTGCCTGCCAACCAATTCTCTATCCACGGCAATACCCTACCACCAATACCTGTGCTCTAACTTTGCCCACTTATCTCCTGTGTGGGAACTTATCAAAGGCTTTCTGAAAGTCCAGATACACTACATCCACTGGCTCTCCTTCATCCATTTTACTAGTTACATCCTCAAAAAATTCTAGAAAATTAGTCAAGCAAGATTTCACCTTCATGTTGACTTGGACCAATCTTTTTACTGCTATCCAAATGCGCTGTTATTACTTCTTTAATAATTGACTAGCATCTTCCCCGCCACCGATGTTGGGCTAGCTGGTCTATAATTCCCCATTTTCTCTCTCGCTTCTTTCTTGAAAAGTGGGATAACATTATCTACTCTCCATTCCACAGGAACTGATCCTGAATCTATAGAACATAAGAGAATGATCACCAATGCGTCATTTCTAGAGCCACCTGCTTGAGTAGACTGGGACAGTCCATCAGGCCCTGGGTCTGGGCCATCAGCCTTCAGTCCCATCAGTCTACCCAATACTATTTCTCATCTAATGCAAATTTATTTCAGTTCCTCTGTTTCCCTAGATCCTCTGTCCTCTAGTACATCTGGGAGATTGTTTGTGTCTTTCTTAGTGAAGACAGAACCAAAGTACCTGTTACCTCTTCTGCCATTTCCTAGTTCCCCATAATAATTTCACCTGTTTCTGCCATCAAGGAACCCACATTTGTCTTTACTAATCTTTTTCTCTTAACATACCTAAAGAAACTTTTACTATCCTTCTTTATATTCTTGTCCAGCTTCCCTTCGTACTTCATCTTTTCATCCCGTATTGCCCTTTTTGTTACCTTCTGTTGTCCTTTGAAAGTTTCCCAATCCTCTGGCTTCCAGCTACTCTTTGCTGTGTTATACACCTTTTTTTAAAGTTTTATTCCACCCCTTACTTCCCACGGTTGCCTCTTATTCCCCTTAGAATCTTTCTTCCTCTTTGGAATGAAAAATTATCGTGCATCTTCTGGATTTTGCCCAGAAATTCCTGCCATTGCTGTTCCACCATCATTCCTGCTAGGATCTTTTTCCAATTGACCTTGGCCAGCTCCTCTCTTATGCCTTCATAGTCCCCTTTATTCAACTGCAACAGTGACATATCTGATTTACCCTTCTTCCTTTCAAATTGCAGATTAAAACATATCATATTATGGTCACGACCTCCTTGCAGTTCCTTTTCCTTGAGTTCCTTTATTAAATCTGATTCATCAGACAACACTAAATCCAGAATTGCCTTATCTCTGGTAGGCTCCAGTACAAGCAGCTCTAAGAATTTATCTTGGAGGCACTCTACAAACTCCCTTTCTTGGGGTCCAGAACCAACCTGATTTTCCCAGTCTACCTGCATTTTGGTCAGAACTTCAGACTGAAGAAGGATCCCGAGCTAAAACATCAGCCATCCTTTTTCTCCAGAGATGCTGCCTGGCCGCTGAGTTACTCCAGCCCTTTGTGTCTATCTTTAGTATAAACCATCGTCTGCAGTTGCCTGCTTCTACATTACGCCTACGGATTGTCGGTTCAGTTGAATGACTGAAGAATTATTGCTTTGCTGAAATACTTTACTTTAGAAGGGGTATTAAAACAAAGGCTTGTCCACCTTTATCAGTTGGACATAATTTTTCTGTCACCCTCTTAAAAAGGTGTTTTTTTCTGAACAGCAGCCAATTTAAAATATTGCCATAAAACAAACTGCCTGGCCACTCGTGTTGTTGCCATTTCAGATGCCTCTGTGGTGCGCATATTCACTATTCCAACTGCTTGCACAATAATACATATTGAAATGCTGATAAGCACAGCCACAAACCTTTGTTCCTGTACCAGCTGCTCAGCGAAGCTATCCACTTAATCCCCAGACTGTTCTTTAGCTATGACCTGTAAATTCTTTCCTTCAATTATGTAGCCAACTTTCTTTTGAAAGTTTATACTATGATTTAAAGGAAATGATTTTTTTTAATGTTTGCCTTGTTTTTATCTTGTTGATGATCTGGAATGTGTGGCGTCTGTTTGCTGATCTGTCTGACAATCGAAATAGCTTTGATTTACATAATTCATAATTCTGAATAACTCCTTCAAATCTTAACCTTCATTGAAAGTAATAAAACAGCAGAAATCTGAAAAATAAAAAGGCTGGAAATACTCAGCAGTTCCTGCAATATCAGTAGAAAGGGAAAAAAAATGGTTGAAGTATCTAGTCCAGACCCTTCCGTTGTGACTGAGGTGGTTCAACCTAAAATGTTAATCTGCATATGTTGTCAAATCTGCTGAAAGCTTTGTTTTTACTCCACTTAAGCTTCTCTTCTCTGAGGAGGGTAATTCCAGTCTAGTCATAAAGTTATGGTGTGGAAAGCCTGCTTTTTCCCCATATTCCCTCTATCCTGTCCTATCCATGTACCTGTCTAAATGTTTCTTAAACGTTGTGATGGTAACTGCCTCAACTACTTCCTCTGGCAGCTCGTTCCATACACCCCCCACCCTTTAAATAACAAAAAAAGTTAACCCTCAGTCTACTAAGTCTTTCCCCCCCTTACCTTAAACCTATGGCCTCTGGTTCTCGATTTCCCCTACTCTGGGCAAGAGACTCTGTGCGTAGATGTACCAGATCTGTACCTCTCATGATTTTTTTACTCGTTCATAAGATCTCCCCTCATCCCCCTGTGCTCGAAGAACTGTGTGTCTCCTCACAGACTCCACTTCTGGAGCTTCTCTTTAAATTTGCCCGCAAGTTAAAACATTATTCCAGCTGCTTTTTTGATTAGTAAAGGTGTCAATGGTTAAGGGGAGAAGGTAGGAGAATGGAGTTGAGAGGAAAAGATGGATCAAGTTCAAGTTACATTTATTGTCGCATGCACCAATTGGTACAGTGAGATTTGAGTTATCATAGAGCCATACGAATAAAAAGAACACAATACCTGTTAGGATTTAACATAAACATCCACACACAGCGGAATCAACGTTTCCCACTGTGAAGGAAGGCAATAAAGTTCAGTCATCTTCCTCTTGTTCAGCCACGATTGAATGGTGGAGTAGACTTGTCTTATGAACTTATAAACCTATTACAAGGGTTTTATAATTGTTTTCATTTATTTCCTTGCATTTGTCGTCGGGTGTAGAAATTGTCCTATATCTCAAAATGTGCTGAAGTCCAAAAGAATAGATATTGATGGGAAGTACACTCAAAATCTTTGCCTTCTGTAGATCTCCCAATGTGGAGATGGTACAAAAATGTAGCGAGTCTGTGATTTGTGGCAAGGTGGAGGTATGCACAGAGTTAAGGTGGTAGCACAAACCAAATTCAGAACATCCTCGAGAGGGAAGGTGAACAGCCGGCAGTAGTTGTGCACGTAGGCACAAACAACGTCGGGGAAAAGGGACGAATTGACCAGGGAGTTACGGAGGGAGCGGTCTTTGCGGAAAGCAGACGGGGCGGAGATGGGAAGATGTGGCGAGTGGTGGGGTCATGTTGGAGATGGCGAAAATGACGGAGGACTATTTGTTGTATGTGACGGCTAGTGGGGTGAAAGGTAAAGACAAGGGGGACTCTGCCCTTGTTATGAGTGGGGGGATGGGGAGAGAGAGCAGTGTTACGGGGTATTGAAGAGACCCTGGTGAGAGCCTCATCCGTAGTAGGGGAGGGGAACCCCCGTTCCCTGAAGAATGAGGACATTTCCGATGCCCTGGTGTGGTCCAGGTATATTTGAGTGCCGGATGGAAGTTAGTGGTGAAGCGGATGAAGTCAGTCAGTTGTGTGTGGGTGCAGGAGGTAGCACCAAAGCAATCGTCGATGTAGCGGAGTTAGAGATCGGGGATGGGGCCCTGGTACGCCTCGAACAAGGATTGTTTGACATACCCTACAAAGAGGCAGGCATAGCTGGGGCCCCATGCACGTGCCCATACCTACGCCTTGTATTTGGAAGGAATGGGAGGAGTCAAATGAGAAGTTATTAAGGGTAAGGAGTGTGTGTTTCAATATGATCATGTCTGATCATCCTAAATCAGTACCCCGTTCCTGCTTTCCCCACATATCCCTTGATTCCGTTTGCCTTAAGAGCTATATCTAACTCTCTCTTTCAATCATTCTACATGATTAACCATTTCCAGGCATAACCTACCATTCCCCTGACTTAGTCTGATGAAGGGTCTCGACTCGATACGTCACCTTTTCATTTTCTCCAGAGATGCTGCCTGATCCACTGAGTTATTCCAGCTTTTTGTGTCTATAACCTATTATCACTTTTTTTATTATTACATTTGCAGCATTCTCCTTAATAAATTATAACAGAGTACCATAAAAAAAAGTATATTCTTTATTGCAGAGGTCTTTTGGAACTTGATATTAAGAGCAGCACAGTTGCAGGCTACTTATATTTCTCTCTGTCGTTTTCCTAGCAGTTAAAACCACTTGAGTTTGTTCTGCATGACCCTTGGAAAATACTCAATGTTCTTGTAAGGCCCAATAAATTGATTAGCCCTCAAGTCAGTTTCTCTATCTTCTGGATCAAGGGATCTGCTTGACCAGCAATGCCCAGGTCTGCATTTTGAAGGCAAGGAAATTCACTTTTATTTTATTTCCAATTATTTCTTAAAACAATTTTACTCCCATTTACGTTATTTATCCAGGACCGTAGTAAAAATGAATTATACAGATATTTTCCAACCTCATCGCCGGTTACCGACTGAGTTTGCAAAACTATGTTGCTTTGTGGTAAAGTTGCAAGTGACGATGTTCCGTAGCATTAAAAAGGAAATGGCACTAATTCTTCTCTCAATGCCTTCTGAGGGCAAGAATCCCACAAGAAACTGTCTTTTGTAGCTAATTGTTCCTGTTTCAGTATTACTAACAAATAGCCATTATTTGGAAAAGCTTTAGACCTCTGTGGATATCATTTTCAACAGGAATAATTTGAGAAAATTAGTTTCAGACACAAGAAATTGCAGATGCTGGAGTCTTGCAAAGAATGCAAAGCACTGGAGTAACTCAGTGGGACATACATCATCCCTGGAGAGCATGGACAGTCTGAAGATGAGTCCCGACCCAAAACGTTGCCCATCAACATCCTCTACAGATGCTGCCTGGCTCGCTAAGTTACTCCAGGCCTTCATTTTAGGTAGTGAGATGATCTTCTGTTGAGGACATGCTTCATTTCAGTTCACACTTTCAATTCCCCATTCTAGCTTTATTTATAGTTTCTAGGCAAAGTTCTGTCATTCTCTGGAGGTTAAAATTGATTATATATTTGGTGTTTTGTTTTAACTTGATGAACGACGATTTCCACTTTGATTTGAATACCCTCAACAGTGGAATCAACGCATGTGATTCTAATATGAATCATTGCAGTAGATTTATGTTTAAGTAGGTGAATTATATTTAGAGACATTGGGCCTTGCAGCCATTGGGACTCTAGTGCAGTTTTACCACATGTCCTGTGCAAGGAGGCTGTTGTGGCTTTACTATTGGGATTTTGGGATTTTGCGAAGACAATTTGTCCCCAAAGACTCTCAAGCAGGTGATTTTCTAGTAATTTTCCTTTTGGGATCTGTAGGAGTGCTGACATGTCACCCACCCTCCCCAACATCTCTAAAGAGTGACTCTCACTTTATGGACAAGGAAGTTTATCAGTCCATCATGGATTAAGAATGCAACGCATATATATCACGTGATCCTCAATACCACTCTCGTGCCTGGGATTCAAAGCAACTCGAGACTAATTTCTGCAGCAGTGCTCCTAAAGATAAACAGGAGATAATTAATATCTTTAAGTTGAGATAAATTGGGTTTACTTTTCATATTTGTGTGTGCTGGATATAAATGCAAACATCCCAGATGGAGGAACAGCAAGGACTTTGGGGTTTTCACTCCCCCCGCATCCTTGCTCTCATCCATTATGACACCCAGTGGGGGGGGTCATTGCCTCTGCCAGTAGCCACAAATTGCAACCCTGACCACAGGGAATAAATATATGTGGGGATTGGGTGAGTGGTGTGGAGGGAGTCCAATGGTAATGGTGACTTGTGCAGGAAGGAATTGCAGATGCTGGTTTACACCGAAGATGGACACAAAATACTGGAGTAACTCAGAGGGACAGGCAGCATCTCTGGACTTGGTCGAAATAGCCTCTTTCTATGCCCTATGGAAATACAGAAAAATTCAGTGCAAAATTAGTAAAAGTTTTCTTAATTTCCCTGACTCTCTAGGAGAGTCACGTACTCTCCTGTGCAGGAAGGAACTGCAGATCCTGGTTTAAATCTTAAATAATTACAAAATGCTGGAGTAACTCAGCAGTACAGGCAGCATCTCTGGAGAGAACGAATGGGTAATGTTTCGGGGTGAGACCTTTAGTCCGAAGAAGGGTCTTGACCCTAAACTTCACCCATTCCTTCTCCCCAGAGATGCAGCTTGTCCCGCTGAGTTACTCCCGTATTTTGTCTATCAAAAACTCTCCTGTTCCACAAGACAACTTAAACACAATTGAAATCTACTTGTCCTCTACTGAATTCCTCCCTTTGAAGTCTTGAGTCAATATCATAGACTTATTGGCATGTCCCACCTAGGCGACTTTTTAGGCGACTGCAAGAGACTATGCAGTCGCCACATGGTCGCCACATGTTCGCGGGTGGTTGGCGGGGAGTCGCCTTCATGGTTGTAAGGAGTTCCCGCATTCTGGGAACTAGTCACGGCCTCATTATGGTCACCGCATATTTTTCAACATGTTGAAAAATTAGTGGTGACTAAAATGAAGCCGCCATGGAGAGTAGTGAGAATTCTCGTGCCCTAGGTGGGTCGCCAGGAGGTCGAAG
Source organism: Leucoraja erinaceus (assembly GCF_028641065.1). Classification (NCBI taxonomy): domain Eukaryota; kingdom Metazoa; phylum Chordata; class Chondrichthyes; order Rajiformes; family Rajidae; genus Leucoraja; species Leucoraja erinaceus. The sequence continues at coordinate 37,639,155 of NC_073380.1, read as the reverse complement.
GTTCTCGTAGGTTCTTGTAGGTTGTAGCCAGTGCTGACCCGAATTTCATTGGCTCAATGGGGAAAAAAAATCGTCAGCGGTAGTTTTCAGAACCAAGGATAACCAATCGGTAATGTTAATGTCTGCCGAGCATCACAGCCATGTATCTCTGGCTTCTTAAAAGTTAACCTTTCCAACTCTCATTTTTTCCGCTATCTCCAAATTAGGCACTACGTTAAAGATCAAATTGCAAATTTTCAAACCATGCCTGCCAGTTGCCCACTCTATGAGCTCCTGCAGCTTCCTCCAGACTCCAAACATCTAATATCTCGCTTTATGAGTCTATTCACCACCTCTGTATCCACTACCCATCTGAAAGAAGCCTGGTCTACTGAGCTGAATTTCGAGGTGTCTGACGACACTTGGAATGAAGGTCTGACCAGAATCCAAACTTGTTCGATCAATGTCAGGTATAAACTGATTCAGTTTAAAGTCATCCACAGACTCCATTACTCAAAGACCAAATTACATCGAATCTACCCTGCTATTTCTCCATTATGTGACAGATGCAAAAGTGCAGATGGTTCTTTAACACATATTTTCTGGCTCTGTCCTCATATACAAAGATACTGGTCTAAAATATTTAAGTGGTTTTCTGGGGTCTATGGAAAAGATATTCTCACTGATCCAGAACTGGCACTTTTTGGATGCTCAGAGACTGCTTTGTACTTCACGTCTGAAGAACAACAAGCACTGATGCTTGGTATGGTGGCAGCCAAGAAAATGATCCTAACAGACTGGAAATCATCTACACCCCCCTGCTTCGAAAAATGGCTCAATGAAATGATAATAATCATACAGATGGAAAGGATACGCTTCTACAACTCCAAGGTACCAAACAACTTTTTAAGTGTTTGGGGACCATTTATCAACCATCTCAAAGTCCAATAATTTCATAATTTCATATTATCTGCAGTGATGTGGTCCTGTGACCTTTACTTCTGCTTTTGAAATGCATGACTGTGTAGCACCATGTGAATTGTACCAATACTGTTATGTCTGGCGGCTTTGTTTTTTTTGTTTTTTTTTTTTATTTTTTTTTTCCCTTCCTTTTTTTTTTCCTGTTGTCTTTTTCAGTTTTTATTTTTATTTTTTTTGTTTGTTTTGTACTGTTTTGTTAAAAAATTGTATAAAATAATAAAAAATATTAAAACGACAAAAGTTGACACGCACACACACACACCCACACCCCCCCCCCCCCCCCCCCCCCTCCTCCTCCTCCTTCACCAGCCCGTTATGCAGACGGGGGACAGGGCAAGCAGGGGAGCGCTGTGTGTGTTTTCTCCATTCTGACAGTCGCCTGTAAAATCGGCTAAGTGGGACAGGCCCATAAGAATCCAATTTGCATCTTTATCAGACACTACATGTAATCCACATTTAAATCCGAGTAAAGAGTGTTTTATTGTCATATGTCCCAGATGGAACAATGAAATTCCTACCTGCATAAATAACTTTGTACAAGAGACCCCCAAGTTAAGGGTGGTTTTACCTAAGGGTGGACAACATCGCAGTTTTCCATAAAGGGAAGCCATGTCATCTGTGCTTGCGCAAGAAACACATGTTGGAAAAAAAAAGTGTATTTCATCATTTTGTGCACGAATTTCATGACAAAGAATTTTATTCCATATCTCAAATTTTTGGGTACTGATTGTGAATTCTGCTGGGCTGAATTTCCGTTATCCGAACAACCACATTGTGGGGGTCGCTTGTATTGCTCTTTGCAAAAACATCCAAGAATAATCAATACATACTGTAAAGAAATTCTGAACAATGTTGGTCTGAGAAATGTAGAACTTCAATAAATTATTCTTTGTAAACTGGGGTGCCAAAAATAGATTGCAATAAGGTGTTTAGTAGCACTTTTCATTTCATTCAACAGAACTGGCCATTCAGCCCATCGGGTTTACTGCCATTCAATCATGGCTGATCCATCTTTCCCTTCTCAATCCCATTCTCTTTCCTTCTCCCCATAATCCCTGACACCCATGTATACCCAGTTTAACTTTCTGGACAAGGAAAGAATGGAAGAGGAAATAAGGAATGACAAATCAATAGGAAGCATTGGTTTAGCTCCAATGACACTGTGCAATGTTTCTCTTGCATTACATATAGACACTAAACCCATTTATTCATGAGGCTAATAAGCACTATAAGGAGGGTCGACAGAAGTTGTTCTTTCTGACTGAGATAAGGTTCAATGAAAGGCCATCCCTTCCGGTGGGATGTACGTGATGGGAAATGTGGTCATTAGTTTACAATTATCCAATGTGAACTATGAGCATCTAGTTTCCTTCTCAATTCACAGAGCCCTTTTGCAATTGCCCTAAAATCTTGGCGACCTTTAGGAATTACTACTCTAATTCATTGATTCAATTCAAAGTAATCAATGTATGAAAAAGCAGAACCTCGAGGGTAGTAATCACTGGATTACTACCAATGCCACGTGCTAGTAATAGGAGGATAGAACAGATGAATGAAGGAGTGTGTAGGAAAGAACTGGTTTGAATCGAAGGTAGACACAAAATGGCGGAGTAACTCAGCGGGCCAGGCAGCATCTCTGGAGAGAAGGAATAGGTGACGTTTTGGGCCGAGACTGAAGAAAGGTCTCGACCTAAAAAAAGTCACCTATTCCTTCTCTCCAGTGATGCCTCCTGTCCAGATGAATGATGGAGTTATTGCAGGAGACAGGGATTCAGATTTTTCGACCTTTGGGATCTCTTCTGGGGCAGAGGTGACTTGTACAAGAGGGATGGGTTGCACTTGAACCCGAGGGACATCAATATCTTCGCAGGGAGGTTTGCTGTGCTACTCGGAAGAGTTTAAACTAGAGTGGCATAGGGGTTGGAACCGGAACAGCAGGTCAGCAAATGCAAGGGCTGGTGAGAAAGTGATTATGACAAGAAAACCTCAAAGGAAGGACCAGCAGGTAGTTGTTTATGAATATGGGGGTAATGAAGGCCTGGTGTGTTTACTTCAGTGCAATGAGTATTGTGGATAAAGCTGATGAATTTAGAGTAAGCATCAGTGCTTGGAATTATGATGTTGTGGCCATTATGGAAACTTGGTGTAATGGCAGTTTCTATACCTTCTCAAAGTCCAACTTCGATAGCCATTACTTCTCAGGAATGTGATGGAGCTATTGTTTACGCACTCACCAAAATCTTATGATAGCAAAAACGAATTCTCCAGACGTTGCTTCTTGATTAATTGGTCATTATTGAAGTATTACATAACAAAGAAATAACTCATAACTTTCCGTTCTCAATGGCTGTTCCATTCGTGGCATATAAATCATATAAGAGTATCTTCTTATAAGAGTGTGGCGTCTCGTGTCTCGTGAGATTGTGGCAAAAACTGTTAGCCTTTACATCCTTCGAGACAAACTAAAACTCAATTCTATGAGTCTGCGCTCGTCTCCTCCAAAGTAGACACACCCCTCTACGTATCAAATCCCACCTACAAAGTACAGACAGATAAAAACTAAAAATATTAGACATGGCTATAAAATACTGACAAGCTTAATGTCTCCTATGCATGTTTACAAGAGGGATACAACTAGCAGCTCAATGTGTGTTAATTGTCGATGTTTCAGACAAGATATTGAGAGGAGTGGGGATAAAAAGTGGTGGAAGACTAGGTCACACAATAGCCAGCGAATATGTATGTAGACACATTATGGAAGGATGCAAGACCACAGGGTAGTGGGAGATTTTCTTCCCCAATATTGGCTGGGTCTTGGGGCAAGAGGATTAGATGGAGCAGAATTTGTTAGGTGTATCCAAGGTAGTTTATTTAAACGGTATGTGCGGAGTCCAACTCGAGGATGGAACATATTGGACCTTATATTGGAAACGAGCATGGCCAGGTGACTGGTGTTATGGTGGAAGAGCATTTTGTAGATGGTGATCACAACTCCATAAATGTACTGATTGATTTGAATAGGGACAGTCTGGATGTTGGGGGAAGGTACTAAATGAGTGCAAGGTAGGTTACAATGTCTTTTGGCAGGAGCTAGAAAGGATAGATGGTGAGCAGTTGTTATTGAGTAAGTCCACAGATGACATGTGGAGATCATTTAAAGGTTATCTGATCAAAGTGCAGGAGGAGGGATAACGATGGCACGGTAAAGAAACTGTGGATGACTTTGTCTTATCGTGTCCACATCACAAGAAATTGTTCAGCCAGAACTGAACGCACTCCTCGGCATCTGCATACAATGGTGTCTAGCGCTTCTTGTGCTTCTTGGGCGTAGTGGTAGAAAGATTGTTGGAAACAGGGCCGTGACATGAACGCTCTTTCCGTGGATGAGTAAGGAGGTTGTAAACTTGGTCGGGAAAAAAAAGGAAGTGATGTCAGGATTATAAGCGATACAAAGCGAGTGGGAAATAAATCAAGCGGGCGATTAGAAGGGCCTAAAGGGGCCACGAAATGTCATTGGTGAGTAGAATTAAGGAAAATATCAAGGCTTTTTATACGTATGTTAAAAATAACAGTGACCGGGGGAAGGTAGGACCTCTCAAGGATAAAGAATGGTATCTTTGCAAAAGAATGTAGGTGAGGTTCTAAACAAATGCTTTGCCTCTGTATTCACTGAGGAGCAGGACTAGGAAGACAGCGAGAACGCATCCTTGCGGGGCACCAGTGTTGAGAATTATTGTGGAGAAAGTGTTGTCACCTATCCTCACTGATTGAGGTCCATCGATCAGAAAGTGGATCCAGTGGAAGGAAGGGAGCTGATTCCTAGTTCTGGAATTTGGAGAAGAGTTTGGATGGGCCTAGTACTATAATTATTAATATATTGTATCATCACTATACATTTTTCTGAGTGTTATTGTGGTGGTAGGTCTGTTAAGTTGCAATAAGTAGGAATTTCATTGTTCCATTTCCAGCACATGTGACAACTAAACTCTCCTGACTCTTGATCCAAATCCCTATCCCTTCCATCAGAATAACCCATCTCTTAAATTATGCTGTTCTTTTCTGATCAGCCCTCTGAGCTACATTGATTCACGATTCAATAACAAACAAGGTTCATGCTCCCAGTCGTGCATAGAAATTATTTTGTGGCATCACAATCTCAGTAGTTCCTCAACAGTCCTCTACTGTTGGACATTTCCACCCTGGGATAAAGATTCTGACTGTCCAGTCTACAAATTTTATATACTTCTAACAATTCTCCCGTCAACCTCCGATGTTCCAGAGAAAACAATCTTGTTTGGGCAGATGGTTTATTTTACCAGAATGAATTCAGATTGAGCTGTCACCACTCAGCCTTCAGTGTGTGAGGAGTATAGGGTTTTGTTATGGATGATATCCAGTCAACACAAGTTCAGGCAATGCTTTACTGGAACTATTTGGATGCACCAAGATTTCATTCTAACCTTAAAGGGCCTGCCCCACTTGGACGACTTTTTAGGCAAGTGCAGGAGATTCTGCGCTCGTCACATCAAATGTATCAAAGGTATCAAAGGTATTTTATTAGTCACATTCATATACACCCAGGTGTAGTGAAGTGAAATGCTTTTTGCCATTTTGCAGCACACAAAAAAAGAATACAGACATAACACCAATGAGAGTTGCGACATGTTCGCTGGTGGTCTCTGGAGAGTCTCCTTCATGGTCGCAAGGAGTTCACACATTCTGGGAACTAGTCGCAGCCTCAGTATGGTCGCCGCAAATGTTTCAACATGTTGAAAACATTTCTGCAACCAAACATTGGGCCCCAAGGAGAATATCGATAATCCTGTAGTCGAGGTAGTCGCAGGTAGTTTTAGTTAATCGCCTTTGCTGACTGGGCATTTTCATTGGCTCATTGGGGGGAAAAAACGTAAGCACGAGTTTTCAGAACCAAGGATAACCGACCGGTAATGTTAAATGCCCGGCAAACCTCACAGCTGTGTATGCATGGCTTATTAAAAGTCGTCTAGCTATTTAAAAGTGTCCACTCCTTCTCCCTCCTCCCCCCCTCTTCTCCCTCCTCCCCCTCTCCTCCCCCCCTCTCCCCCCCCTATCCTCCCCCCCCTCCTCCCCTCCCCCACCCCTCCCCACTCCTCTCCTCTCCACAATATCTCCTCCCCTCCCCCACCCCTCTCTACTCCTCTCTTATCCACCCCCCTCCTCTCCTACCCCCTCCCCGCCCCTCCTCCTCCCTCACCCTCATCTCCTCCCCCCCCCCCCCCTCCCCCCCCCCCCCCTCTCCTCTCCTCCCCCCCCCCCCTCCTCCCCCCCCACCCATCCTCCTCCCCCCCCCCCCTCCCTTTCCTCCCCCCCCTCTCCCCCCCCCCCCCCCCCCCCCCCCTCCCCCCCCCCCCCCCCCCCCCCCTTCCCCCCCCCCTCCTCCCCCCCCCCCCCCTCTCCTCCCCCCCCCCCCCCCCCTCCCCCCCCCCCCCTCCCCCCCCCCCCCCCCTCCCCCCCCCCCCCCCTCTCCTCCCCCCCCCTCCCCCCCCCCTCCCTCCCCCCCCCCCCACCCCCACCTCCCACCCCCCCCTCCCCCCCCCCCCCCTCTCCTCTTGCTTGAAAGCTTGAATTTCTCCAAGAGTGACTTGTACACTTGTGGTTGAGCATTGCAACATTATATGAACGTAGTGGCCAGTGCGATATCCGTGCGATATCCGTAATAACTCTTGCGGTTACCGTGGGAACTCCTGCGAACGGTGAACCCGGAAGCTGGACAGAGGGGACAGAAGGTGAGTAAAAATTGTCTTCTGTGGGATTGAATTTAAAAAATAAAGATTTGCATCCGCATATGGACATCAACTTATTAATTAGTTATGTTAAGAAAATAACTATAAGCTTTAAAAGGGACTTTACTGAAAGGTCCCGCATTTTTATGGTCCGTGATAAATTTTCCGAAGCAGGGTCCGGAACGCTACCAATCAATGTTCTCCAGAGACCCGTGTAAAGGAGTGAACTGCACATGCTGGTTTAAACCGAAGACAGACCCAAAAAGATGGAGTAACTCAGCGAGTCAAGCAGCATCTCTGGAGAAAAATAGGTGATGTTTCTAAACGAGACACATCTTCAGACTCAATTCCGATTAGGATGTCTGAAGAAGGGTTCCGATTCGAATCGCCACCTATTCTTTTTCTCCAGAGATGCTGCCTGACCCGCTGACTTACTCCAGCTTTTTATGTTTTTCTTCCCAGATCTGACTTGGGTAACTTAGGTAACTTACACTCTCTCTCTCTCTCCCCCATGGTCAGGATCAAACCCCGGTCTCTGGGGCTGTGAGGCAGCAACTCTGCCACTGTGCCGCATGTAGTCAGATTTAATAAATTGCTGGTGTTGTTTCCAAAGACAGAGGCATTGATAATATTAGATCAGAATTGCATCTTTCCACTAATAGAGTCAATTATTAGTCAATTAATAATAGAATCAATTATTGTTGGTGACATTTCACCTACGAATATCAGACTATTTTCGCAGAGGTAAGGGCCAATTAGGCATAGCAAAAGGTATGAACACTTTTAAACATTTTTTTCCGACTATTTTGTCAATTGCAAATACAGGGAGAATGATCAAAGTGCTCACATGGCTCACCCTGTTAGAAGCGTTCTGAGTTTAAATGTTCCGTGTATTCCCTCTTAAAGTATAAATTTTTGTGTGGCCAGGGGTGCGATTGAGAACAGCTGGGAAAGGGCAGAGGGGGCATCACGAATAACAGCGTTTCCCTGGCCATATTATGGCCCATTCCCCAACCGTAACATTAATCAAGCTCTGTCTAACTCCGCCTTCACACCATCCCCCTGTGACATGGGTTAGTCATCGCTGGGCGGGCTGTGGGCCGAATGGCCTGCCAACGGGAGTCAGAGACTTGACACTGAGATCCATTGTGCAGGAAGGAACTGCGGATGCTGGTTTTTACCGAAGATAGACACAAACGCCACCTGTTCATTTTCTCCAGATATGTTGCCTGACCCTTTGAGTTACTCCAACATTTTGTGCCTGTGCTCACTATGAACATTGAATTATTTGATTTTAGGTAACTTACACTCTCTCTCTCTCCCCCGCCCACCCCCTCCTGCACCCCCCCCCCCCCCCCCCCCCCCCCCCCCCATGCAGTAAATGTCGGGTAACCAGTCCAATGTTTGCAACGATGGTCCCCTCTTGGGATCACACTATCCCTAGCCAACACTTGGCCTATCAGGGAACCAAATATAGACATAAAGTGCTGGAGTGACTCAGTGGGTCAGGCAGCATCTCTGGAGGAAAGGGTTAGGCGACATTTCGGGTCGGGACCCCTCTTCAAAATACCCTGCTGAGGTCATCTGTTGTTGGCCCTGATTTGTCCCGGTCTTTTCTTGCTTCCAGTTTCCCCCTACAATCATCTCGAAGAAGGGTCCCGACCAAGAATGGAATATATTCCTTTTCTCCAGAGATGCTGCTTGGCCTGCTGAGTTACTCCAGCATTTTGTGTCTAACTTGCTGATTCAGACAGTTTTTGATTATCAAGGATTCTGCACTGACTCTTTACAAGTACCACAGATCCCCACCTTTATAAATTTCTATCTGGCAGTGTTTCCTGTCTCAGGAATTTCAGCCCTTTGTCTGTAGTTACTGTCATCAAATATAGACAAAGGGCTGAAATTCCTGAGACAGAAAACACTGCCAGATAGAAATTTATAAAGGTGGGGATCTGTGGTACTTCTGAAACACACATTGGAAATTTAAACTTGGGCGCAACTAACATCGTCTAAGTAATGTGGCATCTTCCTGCAGTAAAGTCACGGCATTAGTACAGGCATGTCTCCAAATGAGCCAATTCAACCAAGGGAGGATATTTATAGTGTGTGAAAAAAAAAGTGACATCATTTGTGCCACGTGACACTTCACAGTTCACAATGTTCATTCAAGATTTAACGGGAAAGCTCGGGAGACAGACAAGTCACTCGCACAAATAACAGAAATGCTGAGTACCGTGGGAACTCTTTATCTACCCCCCGTTATATTGTGTGATATCGTGCTAGACCACGACCACTTTACTCTGGTTACATCTTGCGTTAAGTCGCCCCGTGAGAAAGCGCTTTAAAGCAATGTAATCTCTGCCATTTCAGTATTCAAATGGGCAAACTCCAGTCTAACGTATGCAATTGAGTTTTGGACAGAGTATGTTAAAATGAAATGGAATAGCTCTAAATTGTTTGACAAATTTTCTGTAATTTGCCACACTTATCACATTTGTTTTAATTAGTTCATTGTCACCTTTTTTTGATGCATGCTATCCAGTCGGCTGAAAGACTATACATGATTACAGACACAAAAAGCTGGATTAATTCAGCGGGACCGGCATCATCACTGGAGAGAAAGAATGAATGACATTTCGGGTCGAGACACTGAAGAAGGGTCTCGCCCCGAAATGTCATCCATCCATTCATTTAAGAGATGCTGCCTGTGCCGCCGAGTTACTCCAGCCTTTTGTGTCTATCTTTGGTTTAAACCAGCATCTGCAGTTCCTTCCGATACATGATTACAATCAAACCATCCACAATGTACAGATACGGGATAAAGGGAATGATGTTCAGATGAAGTCCAGTAAAGTCTGATTAAAGATAGTCCGAAGCTTTCCAATGAGGTACAGTAGATGGTAGCTCAGGACCACTCTCCAGTTTAGTTTTAGTTTAATTTATTATCACATATACAAAGGTATAGTGAAAAGCTTTTGTTTCACTATAGTGAAAAGCTTTCATCTGACATAGCTAATCAGTCAGATGAAAGACTCTACCAAGAGCGGCCATGGTGGTGCAACGGTAGAGTTGCTGCCTTACAGCGCTTGCAGTGCCGGAGACCCAGATTCCATCCCGACTACGGGTGCTGTCTGTACGGTGTTTGTACATTCTCCCTGTGACACAATGGGTTTTCTCCAAGATCTTCGGTTTCCTCCCACACTCCAAAGATGTACAGGTATGTCGGTTAATTGGCTTGGTGCATGTGTAAATTGTCCCTAATGTGTCCAGCATAGTCTTAATGTGCGGGGATCGTTGGTTGGTGAGAACTCGGTGGGCTGGAGGGCCTGTTTCCACGCTGTATCTCTAAACTAAACCTGATTACAATCGAGCCATCCACAGTGCGCAAATGCATGATAAAGAAATAACATTTTGTGAGGTACTTAAAGTACAATTAAAGATAGTTCGAGGGTCTCCAATGAGGCAGATGGTCGTTCAGGACTGCTGTCTAGTTGGTGATAAGGTGGTTCCGTTGTTGATAACAGCTGGGAAGAAAGTGTCCCTGAACCTGAAGGTATGTGTTTTCACGCTTCTGTACCTCTTGCCTGATGGCAGAGGGGAGAAGAGGGAACGTCCAGGGTGAGACTTGTCCTTGATTATGCTGGTGGCCTTGCCAAAACGGCATGGTGTGAATGGAGACAATGGAAGGGAGGTTGGTTTGCGCGATGGTCTGAGCTGCGTCCACAATTCTCTGCAATTTATTACAGTCTGGAATGGAGCAATTCCCGAATCATGTGCCTTGGAAATATGCTTTGTGGCATATTTTGGATTTTTTTGTGAAAACTATTTGAGGTGGGCAATAATGTGATTTACAGCTATCAGCAATTGCAAATGACAAATGAAAACCTAAAAAGTTAACCCAGCTTGTGGTGTATAAATTTACCTGGACAAGGTTTATGTCCAGTATTGGTATTGGGGGTTCAGTATTGATGTGGATAGAGAACTGGCTGGCAGACAGGAAGCAAAGAGCAGGAGTAAACGGGTCCTTTTCACAATGGCAGGCGGTGACTAGTGGGATACCGCAAGGCTCAGTGCTGGGACCCCAGCTATTTACAATATATATTAATGATTTGGACAAGGGAATTGAATGCAACATCTCCAAGTTTGCGGATGACACAAAGCTGGGGGGCGGTGTTAGCTGTGAGGAGGATGCTAGGAGTCTGCAAGGTGACTTGGATAGGTTGGGTGAGTGGGCAAATGCATGGCAGATGCAGTATAATGTGGATAAATGTGAGGTTATCCACTTTAGTGGCAAAAACAGGAAAGTAGACCATTATCTGAATGGTGGCCGATTAGGAAAAGGGGAGATGCAACAAGACCTGGGTGTCATGGTACACCAGTCATTGAAAGTAGGCATTCAGGTGCAGCAGGCAATGAAGAAAGCGAATGGTATGTTAGCATACATAGCAAAAGGATTTGAGTATAGGAGCAGGGAGGTTCTACTGCAGTTGTACAGGCTCTTGGTGAGACCACACCTGTAGTATTGTGGGTACACAAAAATGCTGGAGAAACTCAGCGGGTGCAGCAGCATCTATGGAGCGAAGGAAATAGGCGACGTTTCGGGCCGAAACCCCTCTTCAGACTGATGGAGGGTGGGGGGGAGAAGGAAGGAAAAAGGGAGGAGGAGGAGCCTGAGGGCGGGGGGATGGGAGGAGACAGCTCGAGGGTTAAGGAAGGGGAGGAGACAGCATGGGCTAGCAAAATTGGGAGAATTCAACGTTCATGCCATCCGGACGCAAGCAACCCAGGCGGAATTTGAGGTGCTGTTCCTCCCATTTCCAGTGTTGCTCATTCTGGCAATGGAGGAGACCCGGGACAGAGAGGTCGGATTGGGAATGGGAGGGGGAGTTGAAGTGCTGAGCCACCGGGAGTTCAGGTAGGTTATTGTGGACTGAGCGGAGGTGTTCGGCGAAACGATCGCCCATCCGCCGCTTCGTCTCCCCGATGTAAATCAGCTGACATCTAGAGCAGCGGATGCAGTAGATGAGGTTGGAGGAGATACAGGTGAACCTTTGTCGCACCTGGAACGACTGCTTGGGTCCTTGAATGGAGTCGAGGGGGGAGGTGAAGGGACAGGTGTTGCATTTCTTGCGGTTGCAACGGAAAGTGCCCGGGATGGGGTGGTACGGGAGGGAAGGGAAGAATTGACAAGGGAGTTGCGGAGGGAGCGGTCTTTGCAGAAGGCAGACATAGGGGGAGATGGGAAGATGTGGCGAGTGGTGGGGTCACGTTGGAGATGGTGGAAATGGCGGAGGATTATGTGTTGTATTTGCCGGCTGGTGGGGTGAAAGGTGAGGACCAGGGGGACTCTGCCCTTGTTGCGAGTGCGGGGATGGGGAGAGAGAGCAGTGTTGCGGGGTATGGAAGAGATCCTGGTGTGAGCCTCATCTATGGTGACGGAGGGGAATCCCCATTCCCTGAAGAATTAGGACATTTCCGATGCCCTGGTGTGGAATGTCTCATCCTGGGAACAGATGCGGCGTAGGCGGAGGAATTGGGAGTAGGGGATGGAGTCTTTACAGGGGGCAGGGTGGGAAGACGTGTAGTCCAGATAGCCATGTGAGTCAGTTGGTTTGTAGTGTATGTCGGTCAGAAGTCTGTCCCCTGCGATGGAGATGGTGAGGTCAAGGAATGGTAGGGAAGTGTCGGAAATGGTCCAGGTGTATTGGAGTGCCGGATGGAAGTTGGTGATGAAGTGGATGAAGTCAGTCAGTTGTGTGTAGGTGCAGGAGGTGGCCCCAAAGCAGTCGTCAATGTAACGGAAGTAGAGGTCGGGGATGGGGCCCTGGTACGTATTGAACAAGGATTGTTCAACTTACCCGACAAAGAGGCAGGCGTAGCTGGGGCCCATGCGTGTGCCCATAGCTACGCCTTGTGTTTGGAGGAAATGGGAGGAGTCAAACGTGAAGTTGTTGAGGGTGAGGACCAACTCCGCTAGGCGGAGGAGAGTGTCAGTGGCTGGGTATAGGTTGCTCCTCTGGTCGAGGAAGAACCGGAGGGCTTTGAGGCCATCCTGGTGGGGGATGGAGGTGTAGAGTGACTGGACATCCATGGTGAAGATGAGGGGGTGAGGGCCTAGAGAGTGGAATGTGCGGAGGCGGCAGAGAATGTCTGAGGTGTCTAGAACATAGGTGGGAAGGGATTTGACCAAGGGGGATAGTATGGAGTCAAGGTATGTGGAGATGAGTTCGGTGGGGCACGAACAGGCAGAGACAATGGGTCTGCCGGGAGAGCCGGGTTTGTGGATTTTGGGGAGAAGGTAAAAACGGGCCGTGCGGGGCTGGGGGACGATGAGGTTGGAAGCTTGGTCGGGCAGTGCAACCAATTGCCTTCAGAAGTCACCTAATTAGTAAATAGAGTCCACTTGTGTGTAATCTAATCTCAGTATAAATACAGGTGTTCTGAGAAGGCCTCAGAGGTTTGTTAGAGAACATTAGTAAACAAACAGCATCATGAAGCCCAAGGAACACACCAGACAGGTCAGGGATAAAGTTGTGGAGAAGTTTAAAGCAGGGTTAGGTTATAAAAAAATATCCCAAGCTTTGAACATCTCACGGGGCACTGTTCAATCCATAATCCGAAAATGGAAAGAGTATGGCACAACTGCAAACCTACCAAGATATGGCCGTCCACCTAAACTGACAGACCGGGCAAAGAGAGCATTGATCAGAGAAGCAGCCAAGAGGCCCATTGGTAACTCTGGAGGAGCTGCAGAGATCCACAGCTCAGGTGGGAGAATCTGTCCACAGGACAACTATTAGTCGTACACTCCACAAATCGGGCCTTTATGGAAGAGTGGCAAGAAGAAAGCCATTGTTGAAAAAAAGCCATAAGAAGTCCCGTTTGCAGTTTGCCACAAGCCATGTGGGGGACACAACAAACATGTGGAGGAAGGTGCTCTGGTCAGATGAGACCAAAATTGCAGTTTTGGGCCTAAATGCAAAACGCTATGTGTGTTGGAAAACTAACACTGCACATCACATGGATGCCAACATTGGGTGAGAGTTGGGAGTGAGAAATTGCGAAAGACCAAGCCCGAGGGAGCATAGCGACCGGGGGGGGGGAGGAGGAGGGTGTCCCTCTCCCATTGGTACGGAACATTTGCATTTTTCAGCTTGAAATTGTGCAATATGGTGCATACTGTAGCGAGTCTTTTAACTTACACTTGAATGCAATATACATGCTTTATATTGGATTGGAGCGTTTTTGAAAGGGGGGAGGCTGTGCGATCACTGATCACTGGCCTTGGGGGTACCCGGTGAGGGAGTGGAGCAACCGAGTGGGGAGAGGGTGTGGAAGAAGGGTGTCCCCCCTCCCAGGGTAGGAACCTTTTGAAATTTGATGTATTAAAATCATGTTTTAGTGCACTGTAGAAGTATGATTTCAATGTTTTTTGTATGAAGTATTTTTAAGAGGTAACTTTTTAAGGGTGATGGGTGTATGGAACAAGCTGCCAGAGGAGGTAGTTGAGGCAGGGACCATCTCAACATTTAAGAAAAAGTTAGACTGATACATGGATAGGACAGGTTTGGAGGTATGCACCAAAAGCAGGTGGCGTAGCTGGGACATGTTGGCGGGTGTGGGCAAGTTGTACCGAAAGGCCTGTTTTCACACTGTATCACTCTATGACTACATTATACCTCCACCATGCATGAATGCTTCAAAATCAAGTTTTATTGCCATATACTCAAGCATAGAAACATAGAAAATAGGAATAGGCCATCGGCCCTTCGAGCCAGCACTGCCATTCAATATGATCATGGCTATTAATCTAAAATCAGTACCTTTCCTGTTTTTTCCCCATTTCCCTTGATGTTGTTAGACCCAAGAACTAAATGTAACTCTCTCATGAAAACATCCAGTGAATTGGCCTGCACTGCCTTCTGTGGCAGAGAATTCCACAGATTCACAACTCTCTGCGTGAAGAAAGTTTGTTCTCATCTCAGTCCTAACTGCCCCCCCCCCCCCCCCTTTATTCTTAAACTGTGACCCATGGTTCTGAACGCCCCCAACATCAGGAACATTGTTCCTGCAGTTACAGTAAGTGAAAATCTAGCAGGCCAGCAGGATGCTTTCTCCAACCACCCCCATTTGAAGGCCACTATCTTCCACCGTGTCTACCCAGTGCTTGGTACCTACTTCCAGCAGCCACTGGTTGTCCTCCAGGATGCACCGAGCCGCAGCCTGATCCATGCCGGTCACCTGGGCGAATTCGGCACAGAGACTCTCACGGCAGCGGCGCAACGCTTCGACGCCTCCGACGGCCCGGGACTCTTGCACTGAGGCTGCTCCATGGCCGGAGCTGCAGTGAGCGACTCGCCAGCCCGGAAAACACTCTCCAGCCCCGCTCCCCGTCCGCATCTGTCCCCGCCGCTGCTTCCGCTTCCAACACCCGCGGCCCATGCAGTTGATATGAGAACTGCATGGGCCGCCCACCTCACTCTCATCCCTCGCTCTCTTCCGCTCTCTCGCTCTTCTCAACCCCCCCCTCCCCCTCCCCCTCCCCTCCCCCTCCCTCTCTCTCTCTCCCCTCTCTCTCTCCCCTCTCTCTCTCCCCTCTCCTCTCCCTCTCCCCCTCTCCCCCTCCCTCTCCTCTCTCTCTCCCCTCTCTCTCTCCCCTCTCTCTCCCCCTCTCTCTCCCCTCTCTCTCTCTCTCCCTCTCCCCTCTCTCTCCCCCTCTCTCTCTCCCCCTCTCTCTCCCCCTCTCTCTCTCCCCCTCTCCCTCTCCTCCCTCTCTCTCTCCCCACTCTCTCTTCCCCCTCTCTCACCCTCTCTCTCCCCCCTCCTCTCTCTTCCCCCCCCTCTCTCCCCCCTCTCTCCCCTCTCTCTCCCTCCCTCTCTCTCTCTTCCCCTTCTCCCCTCCCCCCTCACTCCCCCCTCTCTCTCTCCCCCCTCTCTCCCCTCTCTCCCTTCTATTTCCCCCCCTAACTCTCTCTCTGCCCCCCTCTCTCTCGTCCCCCTCTCTCTCTCCCTTCTCTTTCCCCTAACTCTCTCTCCTCTCGCACTGTCCGGAGTGCTCCATGGCCAGAGCTGCAGCGAGCGACTCGCTAGCCGTGCAAACAGTTGACAGCGCCACAAACACTCGACAGTCGCGGCTCCCTGCATCTGTTCCCGGCGCTGGTTCTGCTCCCATCCCTCCAACACCCGGACCATGCAGTTTATCCGAGTTTTGAAATTTTTGTTGATCACAAAATTTCTCACCACTGAGTGTGAGAAATGTCTGATGAGCGTGAGGACGTGAGAGTTTGCTTGAGGGCGTCAGTCTCACTCTCAAAGCGTGAGAGTTGGCAGCCCTGACATCACCCTGAACACACCATCCCCACTGTGAAACATGGTGGTGGCAGCATCATGCTGTGGGGATGCTTTTCTTCAGCAGGGACAGGGAAGCTGATCAGAGTTGATGGGAAGATGGATGGAGCCAAATACCGGGCAATCGTGAAAAAACACCTGTTAGAGTCTGCAAAAGACTTGAGACTGGGGTGGAGGTTCACCTTCCAGCAGGACAACGACCCTAAACAAACAGCCAGAGCTACAATGGAATGGTTTAGATCAAAGCATATTCATGTGTTAGAATGGTCCAGTCAAAGTCCAGACCTAAATTCAATTGAGAATCTCTGGCAAGACTTGAAAATTGCTGTTCACAGACGCTCTCCATCCAATCTGACTGAGTTTGAGCTATTTTGCAAAGAATAATGGGCAAAAATTTCAGTCTCTAGATGTGCAAAGCTGGTAGAGACATACCCCAAAAGACTTGCAGCTGTAAAGGTGGTTCAACAAAGTATTGACTCGGGGGGGCTGAATACTTTTGCACGCCACACTTTTCAGTTTTTTACTTCTAAAAAATTTTGAAAACCATGTATCATTTTCCTTCCACTTCACAATTATGCATCACTTTGTGTTGGTCTATCACATAAAATCCCAATAAAATACATTTACGTTTGTGGTTGTAACGTGACAAAATGTGGAAAAGTTCAAGGGGTATGAATACTTTTGCAAGCCACTGTATATATTACATTATATGCACTTGATGCTCTTGGTTTCCTCCTTCCATGAAGACCCCAATAAGCATTGAAATCGACTGTCATGTTATTACTGAATGTCTTTGTCTTCTTGGATTCGGCTACTTTTTTTATCAAATCCACCCTACACAGCATGACACTATCAGCCACCTGTCACTCTGCTACACAAGTAGTTGAAACGGAAGCTTATTGAAGCGTAGCAAACTTAACAGCAATATCTTCTATTGAGTTAGAACCATGACAAGGTAAACATCCTGTGCTTAAAATGGGTTTAAAGAATGTCTTGGACAACAGAGGTGAAGAGATTTCTGTTTAAGGATGTGGGATCATTGGAATGAGTAGAGAAGGCAACATTTTACATATTAGAGCCTTGAAAGCTAACAATTCAGTGCCAATATCAGTGTCTGAAGAACGGTCTCAACCTGAAACGTCACCCATTCTTTCTCTCCAGAGATGCTGCCTGTCCCGCCGAGTTACTCCAACATTTTGTGTCAATTTTCGGTTTAAACCAGCATCTGCAGTTTCTTCCTACACAATTCAGTACCAATATTGGAGTAATTAAAAGTACCAATGTTTGACTGTCCTAAATTGGAAGGGGAATGCAAGTTTGCAATCATGAAGCAATCATGTAGCAATCATGTTCAGAAAAGGCCAATCCTTGGAAGAGTTTGAAAACAATGAAAATCTGTATGGAAGCATCTTCTTATTGCAAGTCAATGTAGAGCAACAAGAAAAGTGATGATTAATGGGTAGACATTTTGTTTATTATATATTATCTAGGTGCACTATGTTTACAGGTCTATTATACTGCTGCAAGTAAGAATTTCATTGTTCTGTCGTGAGTACATATGACAATATGTGAGATCCTAGAAGAGAACTCCAGGGATTCTGTTTAGGAGAGGGAATGGGGTACAAAGAGAGGTTGATAAAAGATTATGATTAGACATGTCTTTGGTATGATTTTATAAAATGCCAATGGTAAAAAAGATGGTTCTGAATCTGGAGAGAGTGATTAAGGAAGGATACCAGTAAACAGTACCAGTAAACTTTGATCAATTGTGGTGGAGGTTGAAATCTTTGAATGAAAAATCACTAGGTAAAGGGACCAAAGCAGTTAAGTTATCTTATAAGTTTTGGTACCTGTGTGGATTGTTAAACAAAGATTTTAAATGAGGCGAGAGGTGAAAGAAGGTGGCACGCTTTAGGATGGAGAGTGCCAGGGGTATTAGATTGCAGAGCAAGGTGATTTGGTAAAGTCCAACCCCTCACTGTAGCAGCTTCAAAGGGGGAAAGAGGTGGGAAGTTACAGCCAGGTTCAGGGACATCATTTAGCAGAATTTGCAATTAGCCATCCATCGTTGCTTCTGTTTCTCAAGATCATGATGTTAATGCAACTATCCACAATAAGATTAAGCATTTTTAGTAGTTGTATATTTTGGAGGGAGATGTAGAGGGACTGATGGTAATTGGCAGAGTGTACAGATTCAGAGCAGGGGTTGGACATAAGGGTTTGATCGGACAGGAAGGAAATTGGGAAGATTACTCTCAGCATTCCTATTTAGAGGATGGTTGGTGAGCAAGTAAGTGGGCATTTGGGATTGTTGTTCAGGTGGAGGCAGAAA
Source organism: Leucoraja erinaceus (assembly GCF_028641065.1). Lineage (NCBI taxonomy): Eukaryota > Metazoa > Chordata > Chondrichthyes > Rajiformes > Rajidae > Leucoraja > Leucoraja erinaceus. The sequence continues at coordinate 37,620,753 of NC_073380.1, read as the reverse complement.
GTGTGCCCTGGTGAGTCCTTTGGGGATGTCTGGAACAATACAGAGAGCAACTCCAGTCTAATCTTTGCAGGAGTCAAGCCAGTAACAATTGCAGCAAAGTGGGAAAGTTGGGTGCTGTAAGTTTGGCGCAAGAGGAATGCGTGAAGACATGAAAACAAAGAGGATTGCAGGATGAAGGAAAAGTAAATCAAAGGTGGAAGTGCAAAGTTCTGGTGTGGAATAGCAACAAACAGGCACTGGACAAAGTCAAGTTGTTTAGTTTAGTTAGTTTATTGTCACGTGTACCGAAGTGCAGCGAAAAGCTTTGTTGTGTGTTAACCAGTCAGTGGAAAGATAATACGATTAGGAAAGACAATACATGATTACATGAAGTTGCTCAGGTATGGTGTCGGTGGAATTAAAACTAGATCCATGAATTTGTCTGATCACCTGTCATTGTTCCGGCTCCCTAAGTACTCCCCACTCATCGGACGGGTTAAACCCACTGTGAGGACAGTTAAAGTCTGGTCAGAGGAAGCGGACTCCACACTTCAGCAGTGTTTTGGAAACACTGACTGGAAGGCATTTGCAGCCCAGGCCACCCTTGACTCCCACACGGACATTGATTCCTACACATCCTCTGTTCTGGACTTTATAAACTCCACCATCAATAGTGTCACCTCCCTCAAACGGGTGACCATATTCCCGAATCAGAAGCCATGGATGAACAGCGAGGTCAGGCTACTGCTGAAAGCACGGGACACCGCTTTCAGGTCAGGCGATGCTCGAGCCTACAGTTCATCCAGGGCTAACCTGAAGAGGGCATCAAGAAGGCCAAGCACTGCCATAAGCTCAGGATTGAGGAGCACTTCAACAATAACTCCGACCCCCGACGCATGTGGCAAGGCATCCAGGCCATCACTGACTATAGATCCACCAACACCACCCCCACATCCAGCGACGCCTCCTTCCTTGAGGAGCTTAATCACTTCTATGGCCGCTTCGACAGGGACAATCTAGAGACAGCCATCAAGGCTGTGCTCCCTGCTGATCACAGCCCCTCACACACACCCCCTACGACGTGTACGTGGCACTGAGTAGGACTAATGCACGTAAAGCTGCTGGCCCTGATGGCATCCCCGGGCGCGTCCTCAGGGCCTGTGCTGCGCAGCTGACAGACGTCTGGACTGACATCTTCAACCTGTCACTTGCCCAAGCAGTTATCCCCACGTGCCTTAAAACCACCTCCATCGTGCCGGTGCCAAAACACTCCACTGCGGCGAGCCTCAACGACTTCCGCCCAGTTGCACTTACTCCCATCATCACCAAGTGCTTCGAGAGGCTGGTCCTGGCACACCTCAAAGGCTGCCTACATCCCACACTGGATCCCTATCAGTTTGCCTACCGCAAGAACAGGAGTACGGAGGATGCCATCTCAACGGCACTTCACTCCGCCCTCTTCCCACCTCGGCAACAGAGACACTTATGTAAGAATCATCGATTACAGCTCAGCATTCAACACCATTATACTCTCTAAACTGATCACCAAACTCGGTGACCTGAGCATCGACCCCTCCCTCTGCAACTGGATACTGGACTTTCTAACCAACAGACCCCAGTCTGTTAGGTTAGACAAGCACACCTCTTCAACCCTCACCCTGAACACCGGCGTTCCACAGGGCTGCTGTGTGCTGAGCCCCCTCCTCTACTCCCTCTTCACCTATGACTGCACACCTGTACATGGTACTAACACCATCATCAAGTATGCAGATGATACAACGGTGATTGGCCTCATCAGCAACAACGATGAGCTGGCCTACAGGGAGGAGGTCCAGCGCTGACAACAACCTGGCTCTTAACTCCAAGAAGACCAAGGAGCTCATTGTAGACTTCAGGAAGTCCAGAGGCGGCACGCACACCCCCATCCACATTATCGGGATGGAGGTGAAACGTGTTTCCAGCTTCAAGTTCCTGGGGGTCAACATCTCCGATGACCTCTCTTGGACCCACAATACCTCAACTCTGGTCAAGAAGGCTCACCAGCGTCTCTTCTTCCTGAGGAGACTGAAGAAGGTCCATCTGTCTCCTCAGATCCTGGTGAACTTCTACCGCTGCACCATCGAGAGCATCCTTACCAACTGCATCACAGTATGGTATGGCAACTGCTCTGTCTCCGACCGGAAAGCACTGCAGAAGGTGGTGAAAATTGCCCAACGCATCACCGGTTCCTCGCTCCCCTCCATTGAGTCTGTCCAAAGCAATCGTTGTCTGCGGAGGGCGCTCAGCATCGCCAAGGACTGCTCTCACCCCAACCAGGGACTGTTTACCCTCCTAACATCCGGGAGGCGCTACAGGTCTCTCCGTTGCCAGACCAGCAGGTCGAGGAACAGCTTCTCAACAACGTACCTCGGTGACTGCCAATTACCCCCCCCCCCCCCCCCCCCCCCGGACACTCCTACCACAGGAAAAAGAAGTCTATGACAATGATAATTAAAGTTGAATCTGAATTTGACAGATGCCCTTCCCGCATATTTCACAAATCTTTTTGAAGCTGGACTGATATCTGTTAAAATGATACCCAATTCAAATAATTTGGCTACTTCTTCACTGCCACACTTCATTTGCTGGCTGTCAAAACAAACTGCATAATAGGCGCCAACTGCACTTAAAAATATGTGACCTGTCATTTTGTTTAAGGGCATTTTTTCCCCCCACATCTATACTATTACTAAAATTCTCATCTTGACCACTTCTGGTTTGCATTTTTTTAATTTATGCAAAAACGGTAACCTATATCGCTAGGATTTTTTTCACCACCTTACTCAACGTTCTCCTCCACTCCAAGCGCACCATAAGTTTTGTTCCGATCAGCGAAAAATTAGAAATGTTATGAAGGTTTAAAAAAATCATGAGATCAGCAGATTGGTCTCTTGCCTGTCAGTCACCATGACGGTAACGCCCCTTTTGGCACCCGCCGAGAATAAAGTCCCGGAGGCAGGGCTGAGTCCATGAGCAGCTTGTGGGCAGAGAGCCTCTGAGTGAAGTTGGAGTGGGACTGGGAGCTGTGCGTAAGGCCAAAAGCTGATGGTGCGGGGTGAACAGAGTGCGAGCTGCGTTTGCTGCGATCACACCCCCCTTCCCCCAAAACTCCCCTTCCCCCACACCCCCCCTCCCCTCCTTCCCCACACCCCCCCTTCCCCACACCCCCCCCTTCCCCCACACCCCCATTCCCCACACCCCCCCCCCCTCCCCCACCCTAACCTCCCCACCCCCGCCCCCTCCTCCCTCCCCCCCCCCCCCCCCCCCCCCCTTCCCCCACACCCCCCCTCCCCCACAACCCCCTTCCCCCACCCCCCTTCCCCCCACCCCCCTTCCCCCCCCCCCCCTTCCCCCACACCCCCATTCCCCCCCACAACCCCCTTCCCCCACACCCCCCTTCCCCACACCCCCCTTCCCCCACACCCCCCTTCCCCCCACACAGTCCCCTCCCCCACACCCCCTTCCCCCACACCCCCCCTCCCCCACACCCCCCCCCCCCACACCCCCCCCTCCCCCCCTTCCCCCACACCCCCCCTTCCCCCACACCCCCTTCCCCCACACCCCCTTCCCCCACACAGTCCCCTCCCCCACAACCCCCTTCCCCCACCCCCCCCCTCCCCCCACACCCCCCCCTTCCCCCACACCCCCCCCTTCCCCCACACCCCCCCCCCCACATCCCCCCACAACCCCCTTCCCCCACACCCCCCTTCCCCCACACAGTCCCCTCCCCCCCCAACCCCCCTTCCCCCCACCCCCCCCTCCCCCACAACCCCCCCCCACCCCCCCTTCCCCCACCCCCCCCTTCCCCCCCAACCCCCCTCCCCCACACCCCCTTCCCCCACACCCCCCCCTTCCCCCCCCCCCCCCCCCCCACACCCCCGCTGGTTTCCCCCCCCCCCCCTCCCCCCCACACCCCCCCCCCCCCCCCTTCCCCCTCACCCCCCCCACCCCCCCCCCCCCCACCCCCCCCCCACCCCCCCCCCCCCGCCCCCCCGCACCCCACCTTCCCCCCCTCCCCCATCCCTCCCCCCCCCCCCCCCCCCACCCCCCCCCCCCTCCCCCCCCCCCCCCCCCCCCCCCCCCACCACTCACCCCCCCCCCCCCCCTCCCACTCTCCCCTCCCCCCCCCCCCACACCCCCCCCCTCCCCCACACACCCCCTTCCCCCACCCCCCCCTCCCCCCCCACACCCCCCCCCCCTTCCCCCACACCCCCCCCCCCCCCACACCACCCCTTCCCCCACACGTCCCCTTCCCCCCACCCCCCCCTTCCCCCACACACCCCCCCTTCCCCCACACCCCCCTTCCCCCACACCCCCCCCCCCCCCCACACCCCCCCTTCCCCCACACCCCCCTCCCCCCACCACCCCCCCTTCCCCCACACCCCCCTTCCCCCCACACCCCCCCTTCCCCCCCACACCCCCTTCCCCCACACACCCCCCCCCACACCCCCTTCCCCCACACCCCCTTTCCCCCACACACCCCCTTCCCCCACACACACCTCCTTCCCCCACACCACACCCCCCCTTCCCCCACACCCCCTTCCCCCACCCCCCCCCCCTTCCCCCACACCCCCCCTTCCCCCACACACACCCCCCCCCCCCCCCCCACACCCCCTTCCCCCACCCCCCCCCCCCCCCCCCTCCCCCACCCCCCCCCCGTTCCCCTCACCCCCCTCCCCCACCCCCCCCCCCCTTCCCCCCCCCCCCCCCCTTCCCCCACACCCCCCTTTCCCCCACACCCCCCCTCCCCCCACACCACCCCTTCCCCCCACCCCCCCTTCCCCCACACCCCCCCCTTCCCCCCCCACACCCCCCTTCCCCCCGCATCCCCTTCCCCCCACACCCCAAGGACCTTCCCCCACACCCCCCCCCTTCCCCCACACACCCCCTTCCCCCCCAGCACCCCCCCTTCCCCCACACAACCCCCTTCCCCCCCACACAACCCCTTCCCCCCACCACCACCCCTTCCCCCCACACCCCCCTTCCCACCCCCCCCTCCACCCCCCCCCTCCACCATCCCCCTTCCCCCCACCCCCCCACACCCCCCTTCCCCCACACCACCCCCCTCCCCCACACCCCCCCTTCCCCCTTCACCCCCCCTTCCCCCCCCCCCCCCTTCCCCCACCCCCCCCTTCCCCCACACACCACCCCTTCCCCCACCCCCCCCCCTCCCCCCCCTTCCCCCACCACACCACCCCTTCCCCCCCCCCCCCCCAATCTCAAATGTCAATAAAAAGAAAATTTAACTCTAAATAACCAAACTTATTTTCTGAGTATCTGCATCAATGCAATCTTGGGAAGTGTCACTGCCGCTGCCAAATGGCCAATAACGGCCAAATATTTAAGTTGATCACAAAGTTGATATGGATCATTACTTTAATTGTGATAGCTAGAAATCTAAAGAGCATTTGGTAATCAGATGTTTAAAATTACTTTCTGTGTAATGTAAATAATATTTTTGAATGTTTAATCATTACATTATATAAAATTTAAAATACAGATAGCAATATGCCTTCATTTATATGAATATCTAATTAGCAAAACATTGCTGAGAAATGGTCATTCAAAATATTGTCATGTGGATCAGAATGACTGGAATGATTAAAGGATTTTAAATTAAAAATGACATTGAAAAATCATTTATTAGAGGTTGGGGTAGTGAGAGAGGAGTGTGGGAAAAGGTGGACAAGGAGGGTTGCTTCCCATGTGTAAGAAATCCACCCAAGGTCAATTGCTGGCAGACTTGAATAGTATTTTGATTGTTGTTCAACAAATTTGAAATTGGGGAAAATAAGGAATTAATATTTGCAGATCAATATTTGTGCTGATATTTAAAAAATGAATATGAAAAAGAGCACATGCAACATGTCGATCTCTTACATTTTTGGAAAAGCTTTCCAAAGTAGCTCTGATAGATCTTGGATGATAGTTCAATTAGTGCCAATCTTTCACTCCAGAATGTTCATAGTGATATATATATCTGGATGTTTCGCCACGTTAGAATTTTGAATGTTCAGTTTGCAGAGCAGTTAGTTTTGTAGAGCCTCACACAATATGTTGTTTTACAGAAAATATGGGATGTATAAAGTCAAAGAACTTCTCGGAAGAACCAAAAGAATTGAAGGAAAACCGAGTACGTAAATCTGAACCAACTATTTATGTGAGAGATCCAACATCCAATATACACATGCCAGTAAGTAGAGAAGTGAAGGGAAAACCTCATTGCGCAAAGTTAGGCTTGTGCATGACTGACTTACTTAAACATCCATTGACCCAATCACAAACGTACGTACTAAAATTGCTGATTTTAATTTTAGTTACCAATTAACCTTCCATCCCTAATGATCAGTGCTGTATATCATTTTAATGCCGCAAGCATGAATATATTTAATGGTTGATTCAAAGATTTATAATTTCTTCAAAGCCTGCCTACTCCCGGGCTACATCTTTCTCTCATTTCTCTTTCATCACCCTCTCGTGTCTCATCTCAATATTATAAATTGACATATCATAAATTATCTATCCATGCAAAAATCTTCCCTTTCGAATACAAAATCATTAACAAATGTTACCTGCCTAAATTAGTCCTTCTTGTAAATGTCAACCAAGAGATTTAATCTGTCACTACATCTTCCACTGCAATAAAACAGGCATAACCTTAAAGATCATTTTCTTTGACTCTGCTGCACAATTTCCCTTTAGACTTTTCTACAGACTTTGCCGCCACATACCACGCCATTTTCCAATTTTTGAACCCATCGAGTTGCCTTCTTATCAGGATGTGGATGTGAAAACCTGAGCTACACAGTTTAACCCCTCGTGCCTGATGATCTATTCAAAGTTATGACCGTGTCTGATTTGACTTTCATTTTATTTTTAGTCTCACTTCCTTTTGACACCATTTGAGAGCATTAGTTTTATTTGGTATCCATGGCCTTTTGATGAAAGAATTTCTGATGTCTATTACCTTATCTGTGCAAAATGTGCTTCTTGATCTTCCATAGAAATTCATACGTTCATAAGTTGTAAGAGCAGAATTAGGCCATTCGGCCCATCGTCTACTCTGCCAATCAATTACGACTGATCTATCTTTCCCTCTCAATCCCATTCTCCTGCCTTTTCCCCATAATCCCTGACTAAACAAAAATCTGTCAATCTCTGCCGTAAAAACGTCCATTGTCTTGACCTCCGCAGCCTCTTGTGGCAATGAATTCCACAGATTCATCACCCTCTGACTAAAGAAATTCCATCTCATCTTCTTTCTAAAGGTATGTCCTTTTATTCTGAGATTATGGCCTCCAGTTCTCTGCAGAGAAATGCATCTATGCCTGCACTGGGCTGGCCAGAGTGATGCAGATCACTGACGTCATGAAGACTGACCTCCAGCTCATTCCACACTACCTATCACAGTTTGCTCTGAACTCTCGGCTTTAGGGAGCACACCACTTTTTTTTCATTATCAAAATGGACTGTGCTCAGTCTTCTTGAGCAGAGACCATTGGGCTGAGTGGGGCTGTAGATTTGTAAGGACTGAGTTTCCCATAGGCTCTGTGATATGCCTTTTACCAGGATTTTTGAGGCTCCATTCAGAACACCCTCATATGTTTAGTCTAGAAATACAGTGCGGAACCAGGCCCGCCGGCCCACGGATTCCGCACCGACTAACACTATCCTACACACTAGGAATAATTTACAATTTTTACCGAAGCCAATTGCCTACAAACCTGTACGTCTTTGGAATGTGGGAGGAAACCGGTCGACTGTGAGATAACCCACGCGGTCACGGGGAGAACGTATAAACTCCGTATTGATAGCACCCAGTAGTCAGGATCGAGCCTGGGTCTCTGGCACTGTAAGGCAACAACTCTACAGCTGTGCTACTGTGCCGCCCAAAGATTTTCAAGCATAGGCTTGGCTCAATGAAGAGTACCCTTTGAGGGCTGAATCCCTAATGTCAATTAGTGCAGAAATGGATCAGCTGATGAGATATTAATTATCATGAAACCAGCAGTGAGCTTGAATGCTTCAAACAAACTTTTTACTTTGGCAATCCAATCCAGAATCATTTTCCGACTGCATTAGCATGAACAGACACTGGTTAACTCTCAATAGACAATAGGTGCAGGAGTAGGCCCTTCGAGCCAGCACCGCCATTCAATGTGATCACGGCTGACCATCCCCAATCAGTACCCTGATCCTGCCTTCTCCCCATATCCCCTGACCCTGCTATTTTTAAGAGCCCTATCTAGCTCTCTCTTGAAAGTATCCAGAGATCCTCCATCGCCCTCTGAGGCAGAGAATTCCCCAAACTCACAACACTCTGTGTGAAGAAGTAAATGCTTCCAGTAAATGTTTAAAGCTTCTGTTTAATAGTGAGACATTTTCTGAATATCCATCTATTTTCTTGATCTTGGAATTTCAGCTACTATTAAACAAGCTTTTGCTTTATCGCACAGTTATAATTAGTTACCATTAATGTTCGAAGGCATACAAAGCATTGCTATATAATTTCTTTAGAGATTTATCCTGGTTTTATTTACAGTGGTATGATTACAGCGCTTGATCATTAGTGTTAACCATAAAACATGATCACTGACCCGTAGAAAGATTTATTTGCTGAAAAGACATGCAGTCAGAACTGTATTTTCTATGGAATATAATTATTCCATAGAAAATACAATTATGCACTTACACTGTAGATATATGAAAGCATGCCTTTTTTCTTAGGGATTTTGGATGATTTGCTTCCATTTGAAATGGATGGTTATTTAGGAGGTTCATTTGTGATACTATGAGAATTAAGGCTTAATTCTAAGCAGAGCTTGTGGGTAGTTTGCTTGTTGTTGGAACATCTTGAATCTAATAATCATTTGATTACTTTATACATTGAACGGTAAGGGCAAAATCCAATATTTGTGATCTGATTTGAGGAAGTAATTTGAAAAAATGATCTCACTGTTTTAAACATTTTGGCATATGTAATATTGGTGTCGTTAAATTAAAATGTCTTGTTCCAGAATTCAAAGAAGGATTCTCATCTATTGCCTGGCCAAAAGTTTCAGAAATTTGAAGGTAAGTTTATCAGAAACTTTCTGCATGGAAAGCTGTTTCTATCTTGAAGTGAAATCAAATTAATACTGTGCCTTCCATGTGTCTGAGACAGAGACTGATGGCAAAGTTGTCATTGCCTTGTATCCATACGATGGAAACCATGATGATGACCTGAGTTTCAAAAAAGGTGAAAAGCTAAAAGTGATTGAAGAGTAAGTAGTTTCTTTTCCACTCGTACACATTGCGGTTAAGAACAAAAGCGCATTTGCATTGGGTGTGCTACTCTATGATTAAGTTGGTACCTTGATTTTTGCATGTCATCTCTTGCTGCATCACTTGGCAAACAGGTGGATTGTCTGTTTATATTATGTAATAACTTTTTTATTGTGGACTGAAAATCTGTGCAATGCTTACCCAACGTATAGATAATCACTGTTCTGTTAATAAATCCAGTTTTGTTGATTCCTTTTACAGAATAACTGCATTATTGTTCTCTGATGCAGATGGACAACCCTCTATCACCCTTCCTACTCCCTCGATCTGGTTATGTGCAGAGTGTAGCTCACCTTGGTGCCTTTGTTTCTTCAGCAAACAACAATCCAGTTGCGTGTGTCTTTCGTGCCAACAAATAATGTCTTAAAAGCTTGAACAAACTGCCTGACAATATTTGTTGTTTGCTCATGACTGGTTTGCAGCTTTTATGTCGGGTGTCCCAAGGTTAAATACTCCATAATAGTTTGTTTGCACTTGATTATTTTCCTATTCAGTATTTGTCATTCAGCTAAATTTCAACAAAAGTCTTGCCTGTACAAATAGTGATATAATAGACTATTTAAATGTTTTCCTGAAAGTACAAGGGAGTCCAATTTATGCATAATGGCATGCATTGTGCTCAGCACAACCTAGGTGTTTAATATGCCCCAATGCTGTTCCTATTACTGCAGTAATCTTTGTTGGTATACGGTTTACAAGGACATCGAGGCCACACAATAAGGGCCATCAGTGAGCACGCAGGCAGTAGCACGGGAGCCCAGCCATGCATTACTTGATGGCTGTTTGACCATAGACACTTCTCCCATCAATTGAAATAGATTTGAAATAAGATTTAAATAAAACTTAATTTAAAATACTAATTGTTTGGTTTTAAGATACTGCGTGTAAACAGATGCTTGGGTCTACTGAGACCATGCTGACCATTGACTACCTGAACACTAGTTCTATGTCCTACACACAAGAGACAATTTACAGAAGCCAATTAAGCTACAAACCTGACCATCCTTGGTATGGGAGGAAACCGGAGCAGGGAGAACGTACAAACTCCACACAGATAGCACCCGTGGTCAGGATTAAACACAGGTTGCTGGGCAACAGCTTCTGCACTGTGCCACCGCACGTTATGTTTTAATGTTAGTTAATTAAAACACAACGTACAACAAAATAATCTAAATCAACTAAATTTGTACAATTTAACAAAAATACAAATGGATTGCGACCAATTGTAGGATGCTATTAATGTGCGGGGATCGCTGGCCGGTGCGGTCCCGGTGCGGTCCCGGTGGGCCAAAGGGTAATTAAGTAATCTTGTGATGAGGCTGTTGTGATATCATAAGTGGGTAAATAAATTGGATTCATCATTGTTTAAAAAGGTATGGGTGAATAATTTGAAATAGAAACATAGAAACATGGAAAATAGGTACAGGAGGAGGCCATTCGGCCCTTCGAGCCAGCACCGCCATTCATTGTGATCATGGCTGATCATCCCCAATCAATAACCCGTGCCTGCCTTCTCCCCATATCCCTTGATTCCACTAGCCCCTAGAGCTCTATCTTACTCTCTCTTAAATCCATCCATTGATTTGGCCTCCACTGCCCTCTGTGGCAGGGAATTCCACAAATTCATAACTCTCTGTCTCTCTGTCTTTTTCTCACCTCAGTCTTAAATGGCCTCCCCTTTATTCTAAGGCTGTGGCCTCTGGTTCTGGACTCGCCCAACATTGGGAACATTTTTCCTGCATCTAGCTTGTCCAGTCCTTTTATAATTGTATATGTTTCTATAAGATCCCCCTCATCCTTCTAAACTCCAGTGAATACAAGCCTAGTCTTTTCAATCTTTCCTCATATGACAGTCCCATCATCCCAGGGATCAATCTTGTGAATCTACGCTGCACTTCCTCAATCACAAATATGTCCTTCCTCAAATTAGGAGACCAAAACTGTACGTAATACTCCAGATGTGGTCTTACCAGAGCCCTATACAACTGCAGAAGAACCTCTCTATTCCTATACTGAAATCCTCTTGTTATGAAGGCCAACATTCCATTATCTTTCTTCACTGCCTGCTGTACCTGCACGCCAACTTTCAGTGACTGGTGTACAAGGCCACCCAGGTTGTGCTGTACCTCCCCCTTACCTAACCTAACCCCATTGAGATAATAATCTGCCCCTTGTTTTGTCCCCAAAGTGGATAACCTCACATTAATCTATATTATAATGCATCTGCCACGCATCTGCCCACTCACTCAACCTGTCCAGGTCATCCTGCAACCTCCTAACATCCTCTTCACAGTTCACACTGCCACCCAGCTTTGTGTTATCCGCAAACTTGCTAATGTTGCTCCTAATTCCCTCTTCCAAATCATTAATATATATGGTAAACAGTTGCATCCCCAACACCGAGCCTTGCGGCACTCCACCTTGTCACTGCCTGCCATTCTGAAAAGGACCCGTCCATTCCTACTCTTTGCTTCCTGTCTGTCAACCAATTTCTATCCATGTCAACACCCTACCCCCAAATGTAATTTCAGGAATGATATTATAGAATTACTAGATTGTTGTAAAAACACATCTGTCTCATTGGTATCTCTTACAGAATGAAATCTGTTGCCCTTACCTTGTTTAGCTTATATTTTGCCTCTCACATACAGCTCAAAATATTAGATTTGTATTCTTTGGAGTTTACAAAAATAGTGTTTATTGAAACATACAAGATCCTAAATAGGGAAGACAGGATAGAAGTTAAGCAAATAAAACAAAGATGTTGGAAATTACGAGAAAAAGGTAGGTGAATGGGTTGAGAGAGGAAAAATAGAGCAGCTGTCATCAAATGGCAGAGCATACTCGATGGGTTGGATGGTTTAATGCTGCTCTTATGTCTTAGGGTCTTCTAGGTCAAATAGCATCCATGGTGACAAATGGACAGTCGAAGCTTTGGGTCGGGACCCTGCAAATGGGTAGATGTTGAGATATTTCCGTTGGTCAGATAAACTCAAATAAGGGGGTGATGATTTAAATTTTAGATGCATAGGAACCTCTTCTCATAGAGGGTGACGAATCTCTGGAATTTTCTAACCTAGAAAATTGCTGAGACTAGATTATTGGAAGATGATTTTTTGAAGATCTGGGGAATTGAGGGTGATTGAGAAGTGGTACATGAAAAAAAATGATATCCGAGTCAATTAGCCATAAGTAAATTGAATGGTGGGACAGGCTTGAGTGGCAAAATAGTCATAGATTGATACAGTGTGGAAACAGGCCCTTCATCCCAACTTGCCCACAGCGGCCAACACGTTCCAGCTACACTTAGCCCACCTGCCTGCGCTTGGTCCATATCACTCCAAACTTGTCACATCCATGTACCTGTCTAACTATTTCTTAAATGTTGGGATAGACCCAGCCTCAACTACCTCCTCTGGCAGCTTGTTCCCCTCAGATTCTTATTAAATCCTTTCCCCTTCACCTTGAACCTAGGTCCTCTGGTCCTTGATTCCCTATTCTGGGCAAGAGATTCTGTACATCTACCCAATCTATTCCTCTCATGATTTCATGCACTTCTATAAGATCACCCCTCATCCTCCTGTGCTCCAGGGAATAGAGACCCAGCCTACCCAAACTCTCACTATAGCTCAGACCCTCTATTCCTGGCAACATCGGTGTAAATCTCTGAAACCTTTCAAACTTGACAATATCATTCATCAGCACCCAGACATTTTGTCAGTGACGTTCAACTTTTCACCCATGCTCAAAATTGGAGATTGCAAAATTATATTGATGGGAAGGAATGTGGGAGAAACTGATTTTAAACCTTGTATAAAATCTACCTAGTGTGCCATGCCTCATATGCATATCTGGGAAAGAGGAAGAGAAAGGATTTGACGCCAACATTTTAAGAAAAGGCGAAACTGGCTTGACCACTTCCTTCCCTGCCTTTAAAATTTTTTCAGCCATAGCATTTTCTTACTTAATCTCCCTGCAAGCATTTTGCACTTACTTGCACACTTGATGTGCTTTTGGTCTGTTTTCTTATGCTAAAGTACTTTAGAAATGAAAATCTTGTTTAGAGGCAGCGTCCACAATAGTTCTCTCTCTCTGTTGTCCTACTCAGCCCAATCTTTGAACAGGGTGCTCCTACGTACACACACGTGTGCGCATGATATCTTTCCTGAGATGTCAGAAACTTCCGGACTTGCAACGCATTTCCTTTTGACGCCAGCTAACTTGACAAATGTTAGTGTATCATGTTTGATCTCTTGGCTGTGTGAATTCTGGCTGAATCATGTCCTTGAGACAATATAAACAGTTTCCTATTCATAGGCACATATATTAAATAATGCTCCCTCTCTAGAGATTATAATCAAAATTAAGTTTTGTTTGATAAATCCTTCAGTAGTTTGGAATAAGAGTTTAATAGTTGCATCAAAAGTACCAAATCAAGTCGCCATTCAATTTTAAAAATCCTCGCTGTCTTGGAAACTCTTGTGTGCAGTACAATGTTTTTGTTGGGCTATGTAATCAAAAACCCATCATGGTATTGTAACACCAATGTTATGGGCCTGTTCCACTTAGGCAATTTTTTAGACAACTACAGGCAACTCGGCTGTTGCCACATGGTTGCGGGGTGTTGCCTGTATGGTCGTGAGTAGTCTCAGTCGCGCAAAGAGTCGTAGCATATTTCTGGTTGCCGCAAAAAAATGTCAAGGTAGCGGAGGGTGATGGCTAGACATAGGTCCGGTTCCAGTGGAGGTCTTCTTTCTCTTCAGGAGAGGGCCCATCTGTGACTTCAGCTCCTGAAATAGGTCAGAGGAAATCCTAGTGATGTTTCTGAAGGCAACCTCATCTTCTTGCTGGAGCAAAATCATCAGGTTGTCATACTGGCCCAACCTGTGTCTCGGCAGGGACAAGGGCTCCAACCACACAGACCACTTCTTGGGCTTCTTCTTCCCCATTCTTCGTGTCCTTTTGTCTTGCTGATCTTTCAGCCTGAGGGCTGCTGCAAGCAGCAGGACTTCCTCTTCTTGTGAGAGTAATGCCCTCTGATGTTGCACCATGGTTGTCATGACGCAGAATGATTGGAAACCCCACCCTACACCCCTTTTACAGGAAAATTAGATGATTCTATTCTTTTTGTGGTGAAAATGATGTAATTTGGCTATGGTAACAAGACTATGGCAGTCACTGGAAGTCGCCTAACAAATTGCTAAGTGGAACAGGCTCATTAGGCTTGACTGTTATTTGCTTAATCAGTGGTGGCCTGAACGCCAAAGTGGCAACAAACCATATTTTAATATCACTTGCTCACACAAATAGATTTAATTGGACTTTGAATCCTTGATCTGTGCAGCTGACGAGGTACTAAATAGGTTGCTTTTAGTTAGTAAATAGGTTGCTTTCTTCACACTTGAAAAGTCTGTTGTTTGGCTGCATGGGTGTAAGAAATGTTCGACACGTCTCGCCATCAGCTTGTTGTTGTTGTCAGAGATTTTTACCATCATGAGATTTGAGAGTGACATTAGGCCAAGGACGAGCTGCAGGCTGCCAAATGTCACGATTAGGTTTCAGTGCCTCAGTAAAACTTTATCTATTATAGGAGGTCGATCGAGTATTGTGAAGAAATGACACAGAAATGCCAGACTGTGGACAGTACAGATTCCCAGGACTGTGAAGAAAGACTGGATAGATTATTCTTTTAGGATATTGAGAGGGGATCTTAAAACTTACAAAATTCTTAAGGGGTTTGGACAGGCTAGATGCAGGAAGATTGTTTCCGATGTTGGGGAAGTCCAGGACAAGGGGTCACAGCTTAAGGATAAGGGGGAAATCCTTTAAAACTGAGATGAGGAGAACTTTTTTTCACACAGAGAATGGTGAATCTCTGGAACTCTCTGCCACAGAGGGTAGTTGAGGCCAGTTCATTGGCTATATTTAAGAGGGAGTTAGATGTGGCCCTTGTGGCCAAGGGGATCAGAGGGTATGGAGAAAAGGCAGGTACGGGATACTGAGTTGGATGATCAGCCATGATCATATTAAATGGCGGTGCAGGCTCGAAGGGCCGAATGGCCTACTCCTCCACCTAATTTCTATGTTTCTATGTTCTATGTTAATACCTAAAAACTGTGCTAATCTATAAATATTTCTTCTAGGCATGGTGAATGGTGGAAAGCCAAGTCTCTAGCAACTAGGAAAGAAGGGTTTATTCCAAGTAATTATGTAGCAGCGGTCAACACACTGGAAACTGAAGAGTATGTTATTATTGTTTTAAACTTCAAGAAAGTGCAATTCATTTTTGCTTGGTGTCACACGCAAATTAAATATTCACTCTCTTGTTATTTTTGAGGTGGTTCTTTAAAGATATCAACCGCAAAGATTCAGAGAGACAGTTACTAGCACCTGGAAATAAACCTGGTTCGTTCCTCATTAGGGAGAGTGAAACATCAAAAGGTATGACCTTAACTTTGCCTTTAAATTTCACATTTCATTGAGGAAAGGTGTTTTAATATGCGAAGGAAGGAATTGTAGATGCCGGTTTAAACCGGTTAGACACATAAAGCTGGAGTAACTCAGCGAGTCAGACAGTATCTCTGGAGAAAAGGAATAGGTGATGTTTAGTGTTGAGACTCTTCCTCAGACTGAACAAGGGACTCCACTTAGATCGTTACTTATTCCTTTTCTCCAGAGATGCTGTTTGACCTGCTGAGTTACTTCAGCTATTTGTGTCTATCTTTTGTTTTACTATGCCCGATTGCCTATACAATCCTCCATATTTTTGTGTTTTGTTGACTAGTCCTGTCAGAATCTGTGTTTTCTCCAAAATTTCCATCTTGAAAATCAATACACTCTTGGTTCTAAAAAAATATCCAAAATATCGGGATTGTATGAATATTGTGTTGAGTAAATCATTCATTTTTTATTTGAACTATCACCATGCATACAGAAAAACTGCAACTATTTTAAAAATATACAAAGATGGGTAAATACAGTGTGAAGGATAGGATATGCTTCAGAAAGTTTAGTTTTCAATAGCAACAAAAATAACCTTCAGTTTGAGCACTGAGGTGTTCAATCAATAATTCTGGTTTGGGATGTTAAGATGCATGTCTATTTCGGGTCCATCTGCTACATTCTGCCTTAATTCAACCTATGTTGTGCAGGATTAAGTGAAAGGCAACTGGATTTCAACAAATATAAACAAGGGGTTGTCCATTTTGAACCAATAAAGGATATGGCCAAGCATTGTCCTTACAAGCTATATTCAGTACTATGGTTGTGCAAAGCAATGTTTTTCTATGTAGATGAAAAGGTGCTGGGACTCATATCATTACCAATGGGGTCTAAGGTGGATTGTTGTTTTAGAAACTGCTTGAACTGTTTTCCTGGCCACCTAATTTAATTAATAAACTTTAGTTTTTTAACTTCTTTGTAGTCTTAAAAATTGTAAAAGTTTAAAAATCTAGTTTTTAATTACTGTCACACAAATAAAGCACTGATGGAAATATATTTTGTGATCTACAAGCGCAGATCACTACACATAGCAATGCATTTCAAAAGAAAAGAACCCATTTAATGAAATATTAAATTTAATTAAAGGGCAGTAACATAAAGGTGGGAACTGGTGTGAAATAACTTAAGCTGAGAATTTCTGGGTTGATGTATGCCAACTAACCTATTCAATCAAAATGGGCACAAAATTCTGGAATAACTCAGCAGAACAGGCAGCATAGAAACATAGGAACATAGAAAATAGGTGCAGGAGTAGGCCATTCGGCCCTTCGAGCCTGCACTGCCATTCAATATGATCATGGCTGATCATCCAACTCGGTATCCTGTACCTGCCTTCTCTCCATACTCCCTGATCCCTTTAGCCACAAGAGCCACATCTAACTCCCTCTTAAATATAGCCAATGAACTGGCCTCAGCTACCTTCTGTGGCAGAGAATTCCAGAGATTCACCACTCTGGAGCATCTCTGGAGAGAAGGAATGGGTGACGTTTCGGGTTGAGACCCTTCTTCAGCCACCCATTCCTTCTCTCCAGAGATGCTGCCTGTCCGCTGAGTTACTCCAGCATTTTGTGTCCACCTTAATTGAATATATTAATAGGCATACATCAAGTCATAGATTATCAGTGTGTGTGTTTACCTTTGATTTAAACCAGCATCTGCAGTTCTTTCCTACACAACCTATTCAATTATCTTGGCAGACATCCTTCTGTTTTCAAACCTGTCTTTTTTAATTTCAAACAGATTACTGCTGCCAGTGTAGATTTGAACAGATATTCTGAAAACTGGTTCCAGTTTTGAATTAACGGTGCTTCTTCCACATACATTTATACCCTTTGAATAATCAGCATGATCGTTTAATTTCCCTTAATTTAATGATAAATACTGGGGTATAAAATGCAAAGAGCCACAGTTTACTTTTAGCACAATACACTGTACTTATATTACTCATAATGTCTCTTTAATCCTGTTTACCTAGGTAGCTACTCGCTGTCGATGAGAGATTTTGACCCTGAATTGGGTGACTTGGTTAAACACTACAAGATTCGATGTTTGGACAGTGGAGGGTTTTTTACATTTCTCCTAGAATTATGTTTACTGACCTGAATGAGCTAATTAAACATTACCAAAGTAAGTGCTAACATCTTTTACATCTGAATTATTTAATACACAAGAGTTCAAAGCAAATTCTAACAATTGAAATAATTACTTGATTAATTATTAAGTTGATAAAATTACAAAATGTATTGATTGGTTTGCCAATATATATTTCAATTTGAATTGAGCCTTATTCATTTTGTTCCAATTTAATTTGGGTTTAGCTTAGTTTAGAGATACACATGGAAATAAGCCCCTCGGCACACCGAGTCCGCGCCGATAATTGATCACCAGTGGACTAGTTCTATGTTATCCCACTTTCCCATCCACTCCCTAAACACCAGGGTGCAATTTACAGAGGCCAATTAACCTTCTAACCCTCACATCTTTGGGATGTGGGTGGAAACCGGAGCACATTTAATTAGTAAAGCAACACCTTCCCTGGGTGAAATGTGAGGAAAAGGGCCTTGAAAAAGACCTGTGTTCGATCCTGACTGCAGGTCTGTCTGTACGGAGTCTGTACTCTCTCCTTGTTTCTCTGGGTGCACCAGTTTCCTCCCACATTCCATAGACATACATGTTTGTAGATTAATTGGCTTCTGTAAATTGTGGAGGATAGAACTAGTTCATGGGTGATCTCTGGTCGGCAGGGGTGAAGGGCCTTTTTCCACGCTGTATCTCTAAATAAATTGGAAAATGCTTCCGATTGCTAAACCATATTCTTTGGCTTTGTGGACTATCAAACAAAATTCATTCTGCTGAATTTCTTGCATTCAACATTTAAAAAAAAATAAAGGCACTATTTAAAAAATATAGATTAGTTTATAGAATATAAAACACAGAAAGTATCTAAATTAAAATACATCTATTTCCATATAATTTACATTTTTTAACTGGTTATCAGAAATACTCGTACACATTGTAGCAATTCTTTACCATTGAGTGAGGTTACTGAATCTGTGCAAAGTCTAATCTAAGGCAGGTTCGGGAGCCAGTTTTCCCCCAAAGTAATCCAAGTTGGCACTCTGCCGCTGGACTTCATAACAAGTTCAACTTTAGGACACAGACAGGAAATTCACCAGTGAGCGCACCTCAGGAAGATCAGGACATCTGTGTTTGTGCTTACTGGTGTGGGGGTTCCTGGGTTTCCTTACGATTGTGGAGGGAAATACTGCAAAGAGAAATCTGAGCCTATATTAAAAATCCTGGCCAGCATAGGGGAAAGGGTGGGATTTATGCGGGGGGGAGGTTGGAGGGGATGTCCAGGAAATTCCTGTGCAATTGAAACATTTGTTGCATCAAGTTTGAGGCCACACTTGAGGATCTAGGAGTAAAAGCACATAGGTCCATTAAAGTGGTGTCACAGGCAGATGGGGTGGTGAAAGAAGCTTTTGGCACACTGACCATCATCAATTAGGGAATTGAGTTGGGATGTGAAGTTACATTTGTATTAGAAGTTGGTGAGGCTGCACTTGGAGTATTCTGTTGATTTTTAGTCACTCTACTATAGTAAAGATGCCATAAAACTGGAATGAGTACAGAGATGATTTACTCTGATGTTGACAGGACTCAAGAGCATGAATTATAAGGAGATGTTGGGCAGGCTCGGAATTCATTCCTAGGAGCGCAAGAAGCTGAGGGATGATCTTATGGAGGTGTATAATTTAATGAGGGGAATAGATTCATTGGATACACAGTCGTTTTCCCAGAATAGGGAAATCAAGAACTTGAGGACATAGAGGAAAGATTTAATAAGAAATTGAGGGGCACTCTTTTCACACAGAGGGTGGTGGGTATATGGAACGAGCTGTCTGAGGAAGTAGTTGAGGTAAGTACAATGGCAAATTCAACAAAAAAGACATTTTGAACTGGGAATTAATCTCAACTACCTCATTTTCACCCTTCCTAAAAATAGTCACACAAATATGAGCAGACGCAGACTAGACGCTAGTCAAAATGAAACCTGAGAAAGGACAAAATAGTTTTATTGCCCAATGTATGAACCTTAATGCATCATGTTTTCCCGTTTTCAAACTAATATTTTGAAAGTTTAGTTTAGAGATAGGGTCTCGACCCGAAGCGTCACCTATTCCTTTGCTCCATAGATGCTGCCTCACCAGCTGAGTTTCTCCAGCATTTTTGTCTACCTTTGATTTTTCCTGCATCTGCAGTTCCTTCTTAAACAGCATGGAAACAGGCCCTTCGGCCCACCATCCACGCTGACCAGCGATCCCCGTACACCAACACTATCCTACACATTAGGGACAATTTACAATGTTACCTAAGCCAATTAACCTACAAACCTGCATGCCTTTGATGTGTGGGAGCAAACCTGAGATCCTGGAGAAAACCCACACATATCATGGGGAGAACGTACAAACCCGATACAGACAGCGATCATAGTCTGGATCGAACCTGGGTTGCTGGCACTGTAACGCAGTAGCTCTACCACTACGTTACAGTGCTTCCTATTATCTCTGTAATCTATGTACCCAAATGCTCAAGTATGTCTAATTTGGTTTAATATCTATCCACAAAAAGTGCACATATGTTGCACAGTTTTTGAATCAAAACTCATATCCTGTCACCGAGAAGTACCAAATCCATGTACAATTATTGTCCATCTACCTCTTTCCACCCTGTTCTCAACCTCTTTCCACCCAGCTCAATATATTGCACTGATACAGGAATTATTTAGATCAATTTTGTATTTTTGCAGTCTGTATCTATAGCACTTTTGCAAGGTCCCCATTTCTGCTCTCATGGAGAGGTCTTCAAAACAAATGGAGCTAAATTACCACCATTCTAAAGGCTATATTGAACATTCTGAACCGTTGCCCCCCTGTTAAAGTAACTAATTATCCAAATTACTTAGGCTTTGCTTTAGACTTTAGAGATACAGCATTGAAACAGGTCCTTCGACCCACCGCGTCAGCATCACGCAGCAATCGCTCCATACACTAATACTATCCGACACACTAGGGACGTTTACAATTTTTACCAAAGCCAATTAACCTACAAACCTGTAAGTCTTTGGAGTGTGAGTGGAAACTGGAGCACCGTAAAAAACCCATGCTGGCACAGGGAGAATGTACAAACTACATACAGACAGTTTCCGTAGTCAGGGACGAACCCGGGTCTTTGGCAGTGTAAGACAATGGCTCCACCGCTGTGCAACTGTGCCACCCATTTCCTCAAAGACATTTCATATCACTGATCCCAAACTAATTGGCCTAATGATAATCAGATTGACATCTATAGGAATCCAAAATCCATTCAACATATTCTTTGTGTGTTCCATGATT
This sequence comes from Leucoraja erinaceus, assembly GCF_028641065.1. Taxonomy (NCBI): domain Eukaryota; kingdom Metazoa; phylum Chordata; class Chondrichthyes; order Rajiformes; family Rajidae; genus Leucoraja; species Leucoraja erinaceus. The sequence continues at coordinate 37,599,511 of NC_073380.1, read as the reverse complement.
TCCAAATTCCTACAGCATTGTAGGTCCATGGCTGCACAAATCCTTTTATTTTAGAAATTCATGCACTAATTGAAGGTCACAAATGCAACTTCAGATTATATTATTCCCTCTGTAATGACAAAAAAAATGATTTTTTGCACGATCATTTTCCTCATCCTCTGCTGCCTTTCTCATCCTCGATCTTATGTATTAAAAAATATCTGTAAAAAAATATGAATTGCAGGACTATGTCATGATGTTCTTCAGTATTTGATTTTTAAATGTTGAAAACATGTTTAAGTGGTTGAGCAGATAGGTGTGTCAGAGACATATACTTCAGTCCCGTTTCCAATATAACCCATAATACATTAAGGATGTAGTATACCAGGCATCTATGTGCTTTTATGATATTCATGTCCCTGCAACAGCAAAAACAAATGTCGAATGTATCATATGAATCATCTTTGCAGTTTAAATATAGTCCATGCAGATGGCTGTGTACTGTTTTCCAGTGTTATGATTCACATCTACTAAAAAGGACAAGCCTAATTACAAATTGCTCTTTCCCGAGAATTAAGTTGCCACCAACCTCAAAAGGCCGGTCACTGTGGCGCAGCGGTAGAGTTGCTGCCTTACAGCGAATGCAGCGCCGGAGACATGGGTTTGATCCCGACTGCTGTCTGTACGGAGTTTGTATGTTTTCCCTGTGACCTGCGTGGGTTTTCTCCAAGATCTTCCTCCCACACTCCAAAGATGTACAGGTTTGTAGGTTAATTGGCTTGGTAAATGTAAACATTTTCCCGAGTGAGACTAGGATAGTGTTAATGTGCGGGGATCGCTGGTTGGCACGGACCCGGTGGGCCGAAGGGCCTGTTTCCACGCTGTATCTCTAAACTAAACTAAACTAAACTCAAGTATATTTAAGAGGCTATTAGATAGACATATCAATATGGAGGGAGAAGAGATTAGTTAAACTTAGCATTGTTTGGACTTTGTGGGCTGAAGGGCCTGTTCCTGTGCTGTACTGTTCTATGTGAACCTATACCATGGGAAAATACTGTGTGTGTTGATAAACACTTTTTTTTTTAAAGAATTGAATGTTTTGCATTCATTACAAAGTTGTGGGCATCATATATTAAAACTAAGGTTGCAGTAGTTATAAAAGATGTTTCAGAATTAACTAATTGATCTTTAATTGTTTTGCTCATCAGAACAGGCCGACGGTCTGTGCCGAAAGCTTGGATCGTCCTGTCTTAGCCACAAACCACAAAAACCGTGGGATAAAGATGCTTGGGAGATTCCGCGAGAATCTGTGAAGCTGGTTAAGAAACTTGGGGCTGGACAGTTTGGAGAAGTATGGATGGGTATGTAGACTGCAATCTACTCAGTTAATACCATGAATCTCTAAAGCAAAAATCCAGCTGGAAATGCTTTGTAATGAAATAAAATACATAGTATAGACTACTATTTAACATTTTGGAGTAATGCCAGGAAATATATACATTTGAATATACTTGAATTGCATATTTGAATTGCATAGAATGGCTGATAATTTATTGTCTTTATTTATTTATTTATTTCTGTTTGTTTATTGTTTTTGCATTTAATGTGGTAGCAAAGCTGCAAACGAAAAAAAATGTAATAGTTCCGGTTCATATTCGCTACAGATGACAAGTAAAGTCTCTGGAATGTTTTTGGAAAACTTTTTCAGAATTGTTGCAGGGAGGTTAGGTGAGAAGGTGAGAAGGTTTATGCACTGTCATTGTGGAAATGTAGGGATGTGTTTGTATTGCCCTGTATTTTTGATGGTTAGATCCACTTCCTCTTCCTTCAAAATCTTTGACTTGAAAATTAAAATGTCATTTATTATCACTGTTGAGAGAAAGGACTATAGGTTGCCTATGTCTATGAAGCATGCAAAGGGTGAGGATCGCTGTCTTTTTTTTTGACCAGTAAGCTTCATTCTAAGTATAAGCTCTGGGTTTGAAACACAGGTTGTGCTGGTACAGTGGAGATAGTGTAGATTTTGTCATGGATGGTTGCTTTCAATGAGAATTGATTTGAGAAGTGATTTTCGCGATCTTTCTTGCCATTGGGAAAGGTGTGGCAGAAACAGGTAGGCAGAAGTCTTTTTTCTACTGAATGGTTCAGAGAAGGATTGCTCTTTCACCCATTTGGTGAAGGACTCGTTGATGACTTGGAGCTTGGTCCCTGAAAGCTTTTCACTGTACCTCGGTGCACGTGACAATAAATTAAACTGTGCGTGCGTGCGTGCGTTCTTGCATGTATGTGTGTGCCCGCCCAAGAAAGACTGTGTCATAATTCAGTGACAGAGTTACAGACCCACCATTTGGTTCTTGGGTCTCATTTTGGTAGTTTCAACTAATCTTTCAGCTGACAATGAGAAAGACTGAAAACTTTACCTATTGACCACTTTGAGTTTATGCCTGCAATATCTTGTGACTGTATGGCACCCCATGTGGGGGTGCAGGGTGGTCAGAGAGGGTATAGACAATCTTCGAAGTCCATAGCTACCGTATTCCTTATTGAAATAATAAAGTTTGTTATAAGAACTAAGCAGCTTGTATTGCAACCTCAAGGTATATATAGAATTACATTAACTATCCCATTTGGTGTGAAAAATTGTCCCATTAAATGAAATATTAAATGAGTGCCAGTTTTTTTGTAAATATGCTCCAATATGATTTTTTCACTATTTATATTGTTCACTTTCTTGGTCATAATAAGCTGTGTAATGTGCAGTTGAGCTGCATGCCAGTTGTTGAATTTACATTGAACAGCAGTAAAACCACCAATGCTACAGTGATAACTATAAGATTACTAAAATCCTGCCATGTAACAAGGCACGGAATAATTAAGTTAAGGTTTGAAATGGTATTTATATTAAAATCGTAAAAACATTGATATCTACCATTTTATATTCATTTCCATTTAAGAAAAACTCTGCAGGCTGAAAAAATGAAAAACCATAATAATGTGTGAAGAAATAGCATGGATCCGGGTGATCCATTACAATGGACAGGGCCGGATTTACGTATAAGCTTCACAAGCTTAAGCTTAGGGCCTCGAAATCTAGGGGGGCCTCGGCAGGGCTGGATTTACCTATATGCTTTAAGCTGATAACTCGACACTAGCACTGGCAATAAATAAAAAGCACAGCTTTGCAGCTCTTATCTCATTGGCCACGCTCGGCTGCACATCGGTGTCAATCTGGTGGACTCTTCCATCTTCCTCTCATCGTGGTGGTGGGGGATTGGGAGGGGCCTCACAAGTGGAATAGCCTAGGGCCTATCTTCATCTAAATCCGGCCCTGACAATGGAATGTCGTTGAATGTGGAGGTTTTATTCTCCAATGATTTGCCTTAATATTTCAACATTTGGTGATTAAATTAAGCTTTTTTTTGGCTGTTTCTTCATTGATTTCATATCAAATTAAAATTGTATCAGTTTGAGTGAACTGTTTATTTCACAACAAGCTATGACTGATAAAGAAACTGATATTCCACTAATTTTAGAAATTAAGTATGCAATGTAGTCGAGAGAACAGTCGAGAGAACAGGATGTGTCCTTTAACTAATGTAGGGAAATTGATGTGTATGTTGGGTGAAGCACTTCCTTTTGGAATTGTTGTTAGAACTGGTGCAGTGCGTACAACAAAATTGTACATTTCCTTTTGCAGCCTCATTTGACTAATCCTTTGCGTTAAAGGTTTTCTTCCCCTGCACGCAAAGAAAAATGGCCTACTGATCCTTTGACTGTCAAGTAAAGAACATTTTCAACACAAACAATTCCTAATTTGCACCACATAGCAGATTTCCTTTGGCATTAAGAAAATATGCATTCATGATTTACAAATGGCTTGGGACCTAATTTTTTTAAACTCTTTTCCCAGGAAGGGAGTGGCTAATTATGCAATAAAACAATTTGAGGCAAGTAGTGATAAAGAAGATTTTTTTAAATTATACTTGCAATGAAACTACAACATATGGGTGATGCATTGGTAGAGTTGCCGTCTTATTATGCTAGAGACCCCAGTTCGATCCTGACCTTAGGTGCCGTCTGTACAGAATTTGTGCATTCTCCCTTTGACCGCATGGGTTTTTCCCGGGTGTTCCTATTTCCTCCCACATTCCAAAGATGTACAGGTTTATCGGTTTATTGGCTTCAGTAAAATTGTACATTGGCCTCAGTATGTAGGATACTGCTCACGTGATCGCTGGTCTTGGTGAGACCATACCTGGAGTATTGCGTACAGTTTTGGTCTCCTAATCTGAGGAAATACATTCTTGCCATAGAGGGAGTACAGAGAAGGTTCACCAGACTGATGTGGAATCAGTGTGCTGAAGGGCCTGTTTGCATGCCGTATCTCTAAAGTCTAAAGTGAATCTGCATGATGGATCATGCAGAACAACTCTTGAAGCTCAACATTATCTGTGACAAAACAGTGATTGACTGTCACTACTAACCTAAATATTAATTGTCACCACTAGCAACATACTGTGGCTGTAGTGTGTACCATCTACAAAATGTACTGTCAAGGCTATTCTACAGCAACTCTCAACCCATGACATCTATCACCAAGAAGCATCAGGGCTGACCCTGCATCATAAGGCTTCACTCCAAACTGCAGGGTATCCTGAAAATTAGACGCAGTGCGGATGACGGAAGGGTAATAAGTCAATTCTCCCTCCTCTGCAATGATTCAAGGTGACAGCTCACGATCGCCTACTCGAGAGTAATTAAGCATCGGCAATAAGTGCTGACCTTGTCAGCAACCCCCAGATCCTGTAAAATAAATAAACAATAATACATTAAACATCCAGATATGCTCAGTCACACGTCTGAAGCAGATAAAGTTGTTTTTATTCCAATCAATTTTATTCCAATGCTTTTTTTAATCACTTTCACAAGGAACATAGCATTTTAATCAGGATTTCACTCAAGCAATCGCAGTTTATTTTGATTGTGAACATTTGTTTGTGTGAGAATGATGAGCAGCAGCTGAGATCCATTCTATTAATGGCCAGTTTAGTACTGTGGACAGTGAGACATGGCCTATCCAGAGTTTCCTTTTTGTTCAGCAATTGCTGAAGAGGAATGAAAAAAAATTCAGCTGAATGAGTTATCACTCCCTTCAAAAGAGTGCGCAAAATTCATCATTCTTTACTGCGATAAAACAATTTTGATTTTTGTTTGAATTTTTACGTAAATGTTACTTCCACCTTCAAATCCTTTGTAAAGAAGTCCCTATCTTTGAGAAGAGCACGTATCTGAATGAATACAAGCACCCCCTTGTACTAATGTAACTTGCTGAATTGCTGCCTCTGTTGCTTGGACAACATGTATCTGGCTGATGTGCATTTCATTGTGTTGAATGAATTACTGATAAATGCCAGTGGTTCCAGTTAATCATTTAAATGGAAGCAAGTTTTAGACATTCATGCATTGTACTAACCAAGCTTGGCAATAGTTGGCCTGTGTCTGTCAAGGTGCTCTGCTATTAAAGCAGGGCTCAGTTCTCTCAGATTTCTCACCACTTTGGGGAACGTGCTATTACATCCTGTGGTAGGCTAGACCTGTAAGCAGGATCATTGAGATTTCATGGCAAACATGGGACTGTTGGTTTAGTTTAGTTTATTATTGTCACGTGTGCCAAGATACAGTGAAAAGCCATTGTTTGCATGCTAACCAGTCAAATAAAAGTATCAAGCCATCCACAGTGCACAGATAGTGCAAAGATATAACATTCAAATCCGATAAAGTCCGATTAAATAAAGTTCAAAGGTCTCCAATGAGGTAGATGGGAAGGTACACAAAAAAGCTGGAGAAACTCAGCGGGTGCAGCAGCATCTATGGAGCGAAGGAAATAGGCACCGTTTCGGGCCGAAACCCTTCTTCAGACTGATCGGGGCGGGGGTGGGCGGGGACAAGAAAGGAAAAAAGGAGGAGCCCGAAGGCTGGGGGGATGGGAGGAGACAGCAGGGGGACTGAGGAAGGGGAGGAGACAGCAAGGACTAACAAAATTGGGAGAATTCGATGTTCATGCCCCCAGGATGCAGACTCCCCAAACGGAATATGAGGTGCTGTTCCTCCAATTTCCGGTGCTGCACGCTGTGGCCATGGAGGAGACCCAGGTCAGAGAGGTCGGAGACGGAGTGGGAGGGGAAGTTGAAGTGCTGAGCCACCGGGAGGTCAGCTTGGTTATTGCAGACCGAGCAGAGGTGTTCGACGAAACGATCGCCCAACCTCCGCTTGGTCTCACCGATATAGATCTGTTGACATATAGAGCAGCGGATGCAATAGATGAGGTTGGAGGAGATGCAGGTAAACCTCTGTTGCACCTGGAACGATTGCTTGGGTCCTTGAACGGAGTCGAGGGGGGAGGTAAAGGGACAAGTGTTGCATCTCTTGCGGTTGCAAGGGAAAGTGCCCGGGGAGGGGGTGGTACGAGAGGGAAGGGAAGAATTGACAAGGGAGTTATGGAGGGAGCGGTCTTTGCAGAAGGAGATGGGAAGATGTGGCGAGTGGTGGGGTCACGTTGGAGGTGGTGAAACTGACGGAGGATTACTTTTTGTATGTGACGGCTGGTGGAGTGAAAGGTGAGGACTAGGGGGACTTGGCCCTTGTTGCGAGTGGGGGGATGGGGAGAGAGAGCAGTGTTGCGGGGTATGGAAGAGACCCTGGTGCGAGCCTCATTTATGGTGGAGGAGGGGAACCCCCGTTCCCTGGATAATGAGGACATTTCAGATGTCCTGGTGTGGAACGCCTCATCCGTGGAGCAGATGCGGCGTAGACGGAGGAATTCGGAGTAGGGGATGGAGTCCTCACAGGAAGCAGGGTGGGAAGAAGTGTAGTCCAGATAGCCATGGGAGTCAGTGGGTTTATAGTGTATGTCGGTTAGAAGTCTATCACCTGCAATGGAGATAGTGATGTCAAGGAATGGTAGGGAAGTGTCGGAAATGGTCCAGGTGTATTTGAGTGCCGGATGGAAGTTAGTGTTAAAGTGTTAACTCCTGCAGGTGTGCAGGAGCAGGAGGTGGCACCAAAGCAGTCATCGATGTAGCGGAGGTAGAGGTCGGGGATGGGGCCCTGGTATGTATTGAACAAGGATTGCTCGACGTAACCGACAAATAGGCAGGCATAGCTGGGGCCCATGCGTGTGCCCATAGCTACGCCTTGTATTTGGAGGAAATGGGAGGAGTCGAACGTGAAGTTATTGAGGGAGTAGATGTTATTTCAGGATCACAATCTAGCTGATGAGAGGACTGCTCAGTTGCCTTATTACAATTGGGAAGATTCTGTTCTTGAATCCAGAGGTATGTGTTTTCAAACTTCTGTAACTCCTGCCTAATTGAAGAGAGGAGAAGAAAGAATAACAGGGATGAGACTGGTCCTTGTTTATGTTGGTGGTCTTGCTGAGGCTGCACTGTGTAGATGGAGTCAATCGAAGTGAGGCTGGTAAACTTGATTGTCTGGGCTACGTCTACAACTGCAGTCTCTCGCGGGCCTGGATGGAACTGTTCCCAAACCAGGCTGTAATGCATCTCAATATGATACTTTCTGCGGCGCATCTATAGTGAGAGTTGGAGTTTTTGGAAAATGCAAAGTGTATTTTTTGTGTATTTAATTTTGTTTTATCCTAAATTACCTTAATTTTAGTAATCTAGCAAGTACCTAATTCATTTACAAGAATTGTTAAATTAATATTTTAAATGTTCAGAAACATTTTAAGATCTATTATATCTGTGACCACTTGCAAAGTTGGGAGATGGGCTTTATCTTCTCGGAAGAATTAATCAATCACATGTTGGTATATTTTTCACTCTAGAATGGCCAATAAATTGGCACTACTATCTGCAGATGCAAAGTTCTGACAGTGCAGGAACAACGTCAGCTCAGCCTATCTCAATGAGTCAGCGAGGTCGTCCTTCCTCTCCAGATCAAATCTGTTCAGAACTGGGTCGGTTGTGGGTGTCATTATGTACACTGGTTCCTGTTGGGGTGGCACAGTGGTAGAGTAACTGCCTTACAGCCCCAGAGACCCACATTTAATCCTGTCTATGCGGAGTTTGCACATTCTCCCTGCGACCACATGGGTTTTCCCTGGATGCTCCGGTTTCCTCCTGTATTACAAAGACGTGCAGGTTAGTAGGTTAATTGGCTTCTGTAAATTGTAACTTGTCTCTAGTGTGCAGGATAGTGCTAGTGTACAAGGTGATGTACACTGCGGAGGGCCTGTTTCCATGCTGTATCTCTAAACAAAACAAAACTAAACTAAAACTAAACTGTTAGAATGGAATGGCTCGTTGTATTTGGACTTTGTTTGTGTGATGATTGGTGGACTGTGTGGGGTGGGAGGACCCATTGCTCCTCCCGTGCAGCAGGTGGCACTGCACAGGACAAGGGAGATGTTTTGTATATGGTTTATCCTGTCTGAAGACAGTGTGTGGTTACAGCCATTTTGAGTTGTCTTGCTGCCAGTATTGAGTAAAGCATTAATGACTTCTGTTGTAAATTGAAGTTTTGTGCAGACCTAGAAAACAAACACGAAAGTGGTGTCAGAAGTGGGATACTTCAGTTGCGTCCAAAGACCCAGAACATAACCTATTTTCTGTAGTGTACTCAAACTAACATGTCTCTGCAATTCGATCGTTTTGATCCCGAGCGAGAAAAGTGGTCTCGTAATTAATGCGCGCTGAGTTTTACTTTGAAATGTATGTTTGTTTGGAGATTGGATGTTGGAAATGGATGTTGTTTGTAGATTTTAGTTCTGCATTCAATACCATCATCCCCAGTAGAATGGTGGACAAACTGTCTGACCTGGGTGTTAATGCCAACACATGCAGATGGATCAAGGACTTCTTAACAGATCGTCCACAGACTGTCAGGATGGGGTCCAATCACTCCCCAGTCCTGACGCTCAGCACAGGAGCGCCACAAGGTTGTGTGCTGAGTCCTATCTTATACACAATATACACTTGTGACCGCACACCAACACACAGTACAAACCGGATCATCAAGTTTGCAGATGACACAACTGTGGTGAGGCTGATAAATAACAACGACGAGTCTGCCTACAGAGATGAAGTCCAAAAACTGACTGTCGGGTGCACTAAAAATAACCTGGTACTCAACCCAACAAAAACAAAAGAACTGATTATTGACTTCAGGAGGAGGAGAGAGGAACCTGCTCCTCTCTACATCAAAGGAGACATGGTGGAGAGAGTCACTGACTTTAAGTTCCTGGAAATATACATCTCCCAGGACCGCAAATGGACAAGTCACAGCAGCGGCTGTATTTCCTGAGGTCTCTGCGGAGAGCAAATGTTTCACAGCCGCTGCTGCTGTCCTTCTACCGGTGTGCCGTGGAAAGCATCCTCTCCTATGGCATCCTGGTGTGGTTTGCTCGCTGCACTGTGGCTAAGAGGACGACACTGCAGAGAGTTATTCAAACTGCACAGAGCATCACAAATGCTCAACTGCCTCCCTGGATAACATATACAGGGCCCGATGTTTGCGCCGGGCCACAAACATCAAGCAGGACACATCCCACCCTGCCAACCACCTTTTCACTCTGCTACCCTCTGGGAGGCGATACAGGTCTCTGAAGACTAAAAAATAGTTTCTACCCATGTGCGATAAAAGAACTTAACTCAAACAGAGAACACTGGGGGAAGCACAATATAATTCGGGGTGCAAGATAATGCGCAATATTCTTTTAAAATATTTTTAATACCTATTTATTATTTTCTTTACTGATCTGGTGTATATGTGAGTCAATGGCTGTTGTGTTTTGTTCTTTTAAAATCTTTTATCATGTGTCTTTTATGTACACACCGAAGGAGATGCAATGGAATTTCATTGTACAGTTGTTGTGCAATGACAATAAACGTATTTCATTTCATTTCATTCATTTTTCGATGCTGAGCCTCGTGGTAGCATATTTTTATATGTCTCAGGACTTCAAGGGGCTGAACCACACAGGGGTGGGCTCTTAATAACCCAATTACAGATATCGATTAACCCCATGTTTAACAGGCATTTCCCAATAATACAACAGCTCATACACTGTATAAGAAAGAAAGCTCTTGAAGGAAGCTAACAAGAACAAACATTGAAACATGTGCCCCAAGATTCAAACAAATTCTCCAAGGCTCAACAGTTCGACCAATCATCAATTAACAGGATGACCATCTTGCAACATTATGTATACTATTTAGAATGCTTTTTCAACTACCCTATAGAGATTATGCATTTAAAGTTAGTTTGCAAAACCACTATACATGTTATCAATTTAAGAGAAAAATGGAGAACACCTGGACTCCTTACCATCCTGCATATCAGTCTGAGCCTAGACTGGCTGGCGCCAATCAAAGTCTGCAAAGATCAGCTGACAAGGGTTAAGCAATTCTGACAAGTGCAGGGATCCTCCATTTTATGGTGTCTTTAATTTAGCCAATATTAACATTCCCCCGTTTTATCATTCATGATAACCCTCATTATAAATGGTCACTAAATAATCAGATATACATAAGTGTCCTTTACAATTCCCATCTATCAGCAACACAAGATGATGATGTTTCTTCGCAGAATCTTGTCAAGCGTCCCGAGTTTTCATGGGCATAACTCCACAAGTTCTGTCTGAGGAGTCTTCACCCCCCGAGTTTTCGTGGGCACGAATTCCCTCCATCCATGTTACTGCCCAGTCTTCCATCACCTTCCACAGTTGAACCTAAACCCTAGAAAATCCTAAGAAGCTTGGGACAAAGCAAGTTACCATCATTCACTCATGCTTTCCCACACATTCACTATAGTTCTATTTCACTCAAACCTACTCCTATTCTATTATCTATTGGACCTATTATATTGTGCTCTATTACTATATCCCTATTCCTATTCCGTTCCCTAATATACTCTTTATTATTCTAGGATCGACACTAATTAGCCTTCTTCATACTTGCACACTGTTAAAATATGTATATCCGATGACAGGTAATCATATAAATTTCAGCTGGGTTCAGTCCAGATTTCCCTACAGGCGTGACTAATTTAAAGCAAACCATGATAAATGTTCCAATTTAACCAAATTCAGTTTCAGCCTTCAATTTACTATTTCAAATTTCAATGCCTATTTCATCTTTCTCATTCCACAGCATTGTAGATGATAATACAATTCCATTCCAATTCCTGTGGAATTCCCAACTGTTCAAATTTAAACAATCAATTTCCTTTGCTATTAATTTTATCCTAAGTTCAATCAAAAATGCCAAATCCAGGGACAATTTCTTTCCACCTTGATAATAGAAGCCACTTTACCATCAAGGGTTAAACAATTCAAATCCATCGGGCAAATATGCATCGGCTCTGCTATTCTCCAATACAATTCAAGTTTCCCCCTACAGTTAACCAAGTCTTTCCTCCAGTATCTCTTCTTATTTATGTATGCACTCCTCACTATGGTAACTCGTTACTATGTTGATTCTCTACTTTGTTGGCTCTTTACTATATTATTTTGTTACTATGTTGGCTTCGTTCTCTCTCTAGGGGTTCTCGCTTTTACTAGTTTTTTTTCCTATTAGGTAATTTCCTAGATGGTTAGCATTGATCTTCCGATGGGAACTCATTATCTAAATTTTCAATCTACCTCATCATTTTATGTAACATGTGTTCCCATTGTACTTCTTGTGTTCCCATTGTACTTCCTTAGCTACTAAATCGGCATTACGATTTCCAATGTCCACTGGGTTCTGTCCTTTAGAATGGGTGCTATTATATTACATTATATTACAGAGATTTGTCTGGGTAGCATTAAGGCCTTCAATAAATTTGTCACCAATTGTTTGTGTGATATTTGGGTTCCTGCAGAAGTTAGAAATCTCCTATTTTTCCATAATTGTCCGAAATCATGCACCACGTCAAATGCATATTGAGAATCAGTGTAAATATTTACTTTTAGATCTCAATAATACAAGCCCTAATTAAAGCAAATAATTTAGCTTGTTGTGCTGAATAGGGTGATTCAAAAGCAGCTGCTTCTACAATTTCAGTCTTTGATCAATAATTGCATACCCAGACAACCTCTCACCCCACGGTCCAATGGATGCACTACTATCCACATATAATGTGATGTCAGGGTCTTCCATGGGTACATCCCCCAAGTACTCTCTCACTGATGTTTCCTCCTCTATAACAAATAGACAGTCGTGTCCTACTTCCGCCCGCTCTTCTGGGGGTGAAATAAGAAAGGAGGCTGGGTTAATTAATGTAGTGTTTAAACTGCAATTTCGGATTGTTTAGCAGGTAGATCTCATACTATTTTGGCGGGCCATTGTCAAATGCTGGGTTTGAAGCTGCCCCAACAATGCCGATACCGAATGTGAACTGTACACTACAATTTCCAGCTGGAGTGTCAAATTAGCAGCCGATTATAAACTATTGTACATTGCAGTTAAGATTTGAGTGCAAAGAAGATGTCCCCTAGCTACTGGATCTAATTTGGAGGAGTGATATGCAACTGGTCTATGTCTATCCCCATGCTTTTGCGTTAATACCGAAGTGGCAGAATCAGATAGAATTGTACAATACAGCTGGGAAGGACGATCGTATAATAGCCTTCCCAATGCCTGGGCTCGCATCAATGATCTTTTCAAATTCTCAAATGCTTCCTGTGCCTCTTTTGTTAGTTTAAATTCACCCTCCTTGTTGACATAGGGTGTTAGCTCCTTTGTTTCTAGAGCTATATTAGAAATCCAGGGTCTGCAATAATTGAACATGCCAAATCATTGCCTCATTTGTTTGGCTACTTTCGGGACTGGAAATTCACAAATAGTTTCGAGTCTGCTCTTCTCAAGAATTCTTTCGGTGGCCGAAATTATAATCCTAGAAATTTTACTTTCTACTGAGCTACCAGTACTTTTGATGGGGAAACCACATATCCTAGATCGGCTAGATGATTTAGTAACTGTGCAGTGTCTTCTCGATTACTGGATTCATCTTTACTAGCCACCAATAGGTCATCAACATACTGCACTAATGTTGAATTCATTTTAAACTTTAAAGTACTTAGCTGATCCTGCAGACACCTGGAAAATAAAGTAGGCGAGTTGACTAATCCTTGAGGTAACCTGGTCCAGGTATATTCTTGTCCCTTATAGGTGAAGGCAAACAAATATTGGCTGTCTTCATGAAGAGGGAGAGAAAATAATGCATGTTTGTAAGTCGAGTATTGAAAAGACTTTGGCTTCAGCCAGTATTTGGGATAGGATATGGACAGGATTTGGCACTAGAGCATGAAGTGGTTCTACAACAGAATTTATTTCCCTTAAGTCTTGTTTGAGTCTATATTGACCCTCTTTTCCCGGTTTCGGAACGCCAAGAATAGGGGTGTTACAGATAGATTGGCACTTCACCAATATTCATTGTTTGTTCAAACCCCAAATTAATTTATCTATGCTGCTGATGGCCTGTAGATTAAATGGATATTGTTGGATTGAAGGAAGTGTTACCCCAATCTGGAGAGCAACATTAACATTGCTGTCTTCTGCCCATTCTTAAGTGGTCTGTGCATTATTTTACCTCACTCTCCAGATGATGACGTAAGTGGGTAACAACTTTCCTTGGGGCCTGTTAAAATTCAACAACAAATTAATTAGACAAATTTTGCTTTTGATAATTATTCGGGTTTGCCACGATAATTGCCTTTCTTACTATTGTTCCTCGGTCTTTAGCTCTAGTCGGGAAATTGACCTTTCAAGTGATGTGAGGAACAGCCTCGTCAGTTCTTTGCCATAACTGTGTTGGTATTTTAGCATATTCGGCAGCTCCCTCTTTTCCTTCCACTAGTGCCAATATTTCTATTTCCCATTCCTGTCCTTCATATGATTTAAAAAAGGTTTCCAGCTTACTGTCCTTCCCACTCCTATCGTAAGCCAGTGTCCATATATAATTCAGAGAATGGCTCTAAAAACTCATCCGCTTCTTCTACCCTTACATCTAATATTCTGGCCAAATCGATTGGTTTCTGAAGGGTGTTGGCAAGAACTGCTAAAACAGCTACCTCCCTTGCTCCATTGTCCGCTATTATATTTGCAAGAGCTTCATGTGACGGATGTCGTAAATTCGTTAGGAATCTGGTGTGCTCACTTGGGGTAATTATTTGCTGGATCACAGCCCATAAATCTCGGGAATCAGCGTGATAGACGTGCATTTTGGTTCTTAAGTGATCCACATAAGAAGCGGGTGATTTTCTACAATCGGGTATTTGACACAAAATAGCCATCATCTCGTTTGGCTGCCATGGGGAATTAGACTCTAATTGTACAGGGATTATTTGCACTTACTGCATTGGCTGGATTGAAACAAGGGTTAGGTATTTCCCTTACAGGGAACTGTCTAAGGGTTGTTTGTTTAACTTCAGGATCTACCTCAGCCTCTTCAATTATAGTCTCACACCGAGCTGTCTCTTCCCCTTCACAGGGGGTTCACAGTACTTTCTAAAGGATTTTTTTCCTTCTTTAACTGCTCGTTCAATTTGTCTAGGGGGATGCTCTTCTTTTTCCATATTTAGTCTTTTTCCTAGTTTGGCTTCTGGTACGGTGAACTCTTGGACTGTCTGGAATGGACAGAGCGGTCGGAGTCAAGGAAGTTTGTGTTTTGGGATTTAATTGTCTATTCTTATTACGAACTTTGCGATGTACATTTGACGTTTTGGGATCATAAGGTGAATAAGGTGGTGGACCTGAATTTCTAGTTCTAACACTCTCCCAGTCTTCTAAATAATATTCATCATCCCCCTCGTAACCAGTGATCAATCATCGGGTCCTCGCACTTAAGGCTTATGGATGATAATCTTGCTGTGAAAATTTTCCTTGTCCTTTTGTCTTTAACACTCTCAGGCTCTTCGCTTAGGCTACCCGGAGGTTTAAAAGCTTCGGTATCCTCTAACACTATCCCCCGTTTTAGAGTTGCATCCTTCCATCTTGCCATATGTCTGGATTTAGTGTTATGTAATGAACCGGATTTGATAAAGGACCTCGAGGTTAATGAGCCATTAGGAGGCAGTGATCATAACATGGTCAGGTTTAATCTACTATTGGAGAGGGTGAAGGGTAGATCGGAGGCGTCAGTGTTACAGTTGAATAAAGGGGACTAGGGGACCATGAGGGAGGAACTGGCCAAAGTTGTCTGGAAAGATACACTAGCAGAGATGACAGTAGAACACAAATGGCAGGTATATCTAGGAATAATACAGAAGGTGCAGTGTCAGTTCATTCCTAGCAGGAAGAAAGATTCCAAGGGGAGAAAGGGGCGACCATGGCTGACAAGGGACGTCAGAGATAGTATAAAAATTAAAGTGCAGAAGTACAACGTAGCAAAGATGATTGGGAAGCAAGAGGATTGGGTAATGTTTAAAGAACAACAGAAGATAACCAAAAAGACAATAGGGGAGAATAGATGAGGTACAAAGGTAAGCAAGCCAAGAATATAAAGCAGGATAGTAAAAGCTTCTTTAGGTATGTGAAGAGGAAAAAATTAGTTAAGACCAAAGTTGGACCCATGAAGACCGAAAAAGGTGAATTTATTATGGGGAACAAGGAAATGGCAGATGAGTTGAACAGGTACTTTGAATCTGTCTTCACTAAGGAGGACACAAACAATCTTCCTGATATAGTAGTGGCCAGTGGATCTGGGGTTACGGAGGAACTGAAGGAAATCCACATTAGGCAGGAAATGGTGTGGGATATACTGATGGGACTGAAGGCTGATAAATCCCCAGGGCCTGATGGTCTGCATCCCAGGGTACTTAAGGAAGTGGCTCTAGAAATTGTGGATGCATTGGTAATAATTTTCCAATTTTCTATAGACTCAGGAGCAGTTCCTGTGGATTGGAGGGTAGCTAATGTAATCCCACTTTTTAAGAAAGGCGGGAGAGAGAAAACAGGGAATTATAGACCAGTTAGCCTGACATCGGTGGTGCGGAAGATGCTGGAATTAATTATAAAAGATGATAGCCGAACATTTGGATAACAGTAACAGGATCAGTCCGAGTCAGCATGGATTTAGGAAGGAGAAATCATGCTTGACTAATCTTCTGGAATTTTTTGAAGATGTAACTAAGAAAATGTACAAGGGAGAGCCAATGGATGGAGTGTACCTGGACTTTCAGAAAGTATTTGATAAGGTCCCACATGGGAGATCAGTGGGCAAAATTAGGGGACATGGAATAGGGGGTAGAGTGCTGACATGGATAGAGAATTGGTTGGCAGACAGAAAACAAAGAGCAGGGATTAATGGGTGCCTTTCAGAATGGCAGGCAGTGACTAGTGGGGTACCGCAAGGCTCCGTGCTGGGACCTCAACTATTTACAATATACATCAATGATTTGGATGAAGGGATTCAAAGTAACATCAACAAATTTGCAGATGACACAAAGCTGGGTGGCAGTGTGAACTGTGAGGAGGATGCTATGAGAATACAGGGTGACTTGGTTGGGGAATGGGCAGATTCATGGCAGATGAAGATTAATGCGGATAAATGTGAGATTATCCACTTTGGTAGCAAAAACAGGAAGGCAGATTACTATCGAAATGGCATCGTTGGGAAAAGGGGAATTACAACAGGATCTGGGGGACCTTGTTCATCAGTCTATGAAAGTAAGCATGTAGGTACAGCAGGCAGTGAAAAAAGCGAATGGCATGTTGGCCTTTATAACAAGAGGAATCAAATATAGGAGCAAAGAGATCCTTCTGCAGTTGTACAGAGGCCTAGTGAGACCACACCTGGAGTATTGTGTGCAGTTTTGAGGAAGGACATTCTTGCTACTGAGGGAGGGCAGTGTAGGTTTACAAGGTTAATTCCTGGGATGGCGGCACTTTCATATGCTGAGAGAATGGAGCAGCTGGGCTTGTACACTCTGGAGTTTAGAAGGATGAGACGATTATGTCATTGAAACGTATAAGATTGTTAAGGGCTTGGACACACTAGCGGCAGGAAACATGTTCCCGATGTTGGGGGAGTCCAGAACCAGGGGCCACAGTTTAAGAATAAGTAGTAAGCCATTTAGAACGGAGACGAGGAAACATTTTTCTCACAGAAAGTGGTGAGTCTGTGGAATTCTCTGCCTCAGAGGGCGATGGAGGCAGGTTCTCTGGATGCTTTCAAGAGAGAGCTAGATAGGGCTCTTAAAAATAGTGGAGTCAGGGGATATGGGGAGAAGGCAGGAACGGGGTACTGATTGGGGATGATCAGCCGTGATCATATTGAATGGCGGTGCTGGCTCGAAGGGCCGAATGGCCTACTGCACCTATTATCTATTGTCAATTGTCTATTGCCATTCTTTCCTCAGCTCTACTCACTTTCTGTTCCTCGTAATATTTTCTCCACAATTCATTTAATTCCTGTGCCTCTGTATTATCGCTGCACTGCAATATAATCTGTTCAATGTATTTTAATCCCTTTACTGTATCTATGCCCCCTCGGGCCATAGTTCATTCCCTAATTTTCTATTTAGCGATCTGGAAAGGATTCTCAATCGATCAACTTTTTGTGGAAATTCACTGCATATTTCTTGCAGGGGACTGTCATCACTCATATCTTTATTTGCGTGGTTTCCCATTCTGTTGGATAAGGAAGCATGTCTAAACTACTCGCACCTCTTCCCAATTTCCCTTTTTAATTTCAAAACTAACAAAGTCGTTTTGGACAATTTTCAAATCAAAATGCTCCAGGAAACAACCAATCGTACTCACACGCGTTCTCACAGCCCCTCCTATTCCCGATCTTAATCTGAAAGCATGCAAATGAACACGTGAGCAAAATTGAACGCAAAAATGAAATTAATCCACTTATCAGAAGTATATCAGAACACACTCCTACATCAATCAAAAACATTCACTTAATACAAATCAAATCACGCACTCTAAGAAATCCTCCTTGTGGCACGTTCGGTCAGCGAGATGACTCCTCCTCCAATGCAGCGATCAAAGGAGTAAAACCCCTGATCTAACCACCCTGATTCAGATTAATACAATCCAAACAAATACAAATATCTAACTTTCACTCTCACTTCAATTTTTTTAAATCTGTAAACACTCGCACAAGCAGCAACACAAATGTAAGTCCGCGGACTTAACACGATCTAAACCTTAACTTCTAATTACTCTAAGTTTATTTACATACAGAGAATATTTACAAAATCCAGATCCTATAACAATACGGAAAGCTAGATTTTTACAATTTACAAAACAATTTAAAGCACTAGCGCACAATTCACGAACACTCGATCTCGATGCCGAGTCACGCCGATATCACGCAGTGAACCTCTCCCTCGATACCGAGGATTTTCCCCTTCCTAGTTTACTCTTTGCTGAGGGGTACTAATTCCTTAAATTATTACTTTTCCTCCCAAACGTTAATATCCCTCTGCAAAGATTGGACCTATTGGGGGGTCTCTATCCCTCCTCTCTAAGTTCGACAGAATTAGGGGTACTTTTCGCTATTCGGATTACTTTTCATCAAGTAAGAAGGCTCCCATCTCTCAGGTACTCTTCGCTATCAGGTATTAGCCAACAATCGACCAGAGGGTTACTATTCACTGTTGATCAGCCGATATTCGGAATCGATCACGGACATGCACCAACTCCGAAGTTCTAAAAACAGGAATTCGAATTCCACCTTACTGGCAGAATTTCAATATGAAATCCAGTATTTGAAAATTTGTCTTTGCAAACATAAACTCGAACTACTAATTTTTAGTGCGTATCTTTCTACCACGCTGGCTCTCAAATCAAACTAAAATTGCTCAGTTGAATTTCTTGGACGGACTGGAGTAACTGGCCAATCTGTACTCTGTCCGTCCAAGCGTGGTACCTTCTCGAGGCTCTCTGTCTGTCACTTCAGGGAGAGACTCAGATACCTACACACAGACACACCACTCTGCTAAGTACCGAGGATCCAGTGCCTAGCCACTTCACGCTGTGAATTATTGATGCCGTTTTCGAAGTGCACCTTTTCAATTCACACTCCCGGCAACTAACCGATCGAAGGCGAGACCTGTATTTTAATACCCCACCAATTTGGATACCAAGTCTAACCCTGGGCCACCCCTCGCCCGATGAAGCGTGTTTGACTCTCGTTAAAGCAGCTGCAGTCTGCCAACTACGACCAAGTTTTGGGCCTCTAACACAGGAAAGGGCCTTTCGCCCAACCCCAGCAGGGCCTCTAACCCCAGCCTGGTTTTATGCGCCTCCAACCCAAAGGCGTGCTAACCACTCTCCCGTGCTTGCTAGACTCTTTTCTAATGATCTAGATTATACCCTTTCACAAGCCTGCAAATGATCGATCTGCTCCAACTCCGAAAGTCAATGCGACAACCGCACCGTGGGCCCGATTTCTGCACTCACGATCGAAACAGCTCAACACCCCTGATCGCAAACTTGTGTTTGGGGATCCGTTGAGATCCCGGATGAGCCGCCAATGATAATTGCTTGTTTTTAAGCTTTCCCCCAGTCTAGTTTCAGTAAAAACACTGACTCAAGCACTTGAAACAACTAAATTGTATTTTACCAAAAGCGCGTCACAGTTCAACTACTGTACCGCGGGTTCGATCCTCGCGTCTGCCTGTTCAAGCCCTCCAGGCCTCGCTCAGACAGAGACACTCCAGAAGTTCATGCAGTCCAAAGTGCTCTCCCAGAAGATCAACGCTGAGCCTCGTGGTAGTGGACTTTTATATGTCCCAGGACCTCAAGGGGCCGAACCACACGGGGGTGGTCCGTTAATAACCGAATTACAGATATCGATTAACCCCATACATAACAGGCATTTTCCTAGCCCAATAATACAACAGCTCATACATTGTATAAGAAAGAAAGCTCTCGAAGGAAGCTAACAAGAACAAACATTGAAACATGTGCCCCGAGATTCAAACAATTTCTCCAAGGCTCAACAGTTCAACCAATCATCAATAAACAGGATGATAACATTATGTATACTGTTTTACAATGCTTTTGCAGGGATCCAATAGAAATTATGCATTTTGCAAAACCACTATACATGTTATCAATTTAAGAGAAAGATGGAGAACAACTGGATTCCTTGCCATCCTGCATATCAGTCTGAGCCTAGACTGGCTGGCGCCAATCAAAGCCTGCAAAGTGCAGCTGACAAGGGTTAAGCAATTCTGACAAGTGTATTTAATTTAGCCAATATTAACACCAGCATCTATAGTTCCTTTTGTCTCTGAATGCTTTATGGGTGGTGTCAATACAGAAAAGTAAATACTACATTTAATTTGTATTTATAAAGAAGCAAAGATGTTGATCCAGTTACTGTTGCTGGATTTACGTAAGAACTTGTTCCATTTTGTTTCAGGTTATTATAACAATACTACAAAGGTAGCTGTCAAAAATTTGAAACCAGGCACTATGTCAGTGGAAGCCTTCCTCGAAGAAGCTAACCTCATGAAAAAACTCTTACATGATCGACTGGTGCGGCTCTATGCAGTGGTGACCAAAGGAGATCCGATTTACATTATCGCTGAATATATGAGCAAAGGTCAGTTGAACTCGAGAACTACACATACATAGAGCAGTCCAGCACGGGCAGGTCCTTTGGCCCACAATATCCGTGCTGAAGGTAATGCCAAGTTCAAGTAACCTCTTCTGTCTGCACATGATCCATCTCCCTCCATATCCATGTGCCCATCTTAAATGCTATTATCATATCTGCCTTCACCACCACCCATGGCAGCCTGATCCAGGCACGTTCGTTACTGTGCATAAAACAAAAACTTGGCCTGCACATCTTTAAACTATGCCATTCTCACCTTAACTTTGACCTCCTAACTTTAACTTTGCTCCTCTCATCTTAGCATAGTGGGATGATTAAGTAGGTCAAACTTTTGCGCAACTATAGTTTGTTTACACTAGAACAATCCTGCACTTGATCTTGTTGGGTTTAGAATTGGACTTTCTCCGCACAGTTTGTCTTCAACTTCTTTGAACGAATAACAAGCAACTGTGAAATTGGATTGAGCACGGCAGTGGGTCAAATTGATCTTTAGCAACGTTTCAGAAAATATCAGCCCCTAATTTATTATTAAATATGCACAATAAGATTAAATATGGTGTTTTTTCGTTGAATTCTGAAAAAACATTTTTAACATGAAAAAGATTGAAAGGAGCTCCAAGTAAATTTAAATATGTCAATGAACGCTCTTCATTTCCTTCCATGTAGATTATTAGAGGAGCTATAAAATAGGGCTTATCCTTGCTTTTCTTCCCAACCTTCTTAAGCTGGAAAATGCACTTTTGCCCAGAAGAATCTTGTTTAGCTGAAAAGTGTGGACCACTCAACCCTACGATCTGCTCTAGTGTACCAAGCGTATGAGCGATGGAAGGGGATAACAGACAGCACTCAATCCAGAGCTAAAATTCTACATTTTGTCAGCTTTATTTTGTCCACTCTATTTCTCTTCTCTTCTCCTCGACCCCACTTTATCCCAAAACCTCTGCTTCATTTCTTCCCCCTTTGACACTTTTTAAGTATGTACACACTAGGAATTAAATGTAGATTGGAAAATATGTGTGGGAAGCTCATAACTGTGTTCAACAAACAAACTCATGCTCGAAGAACTCAACGGGTCAAGCATCATCAGCGGAAACAAAAGGCATAAGCTGATGTCGAGTCCCAGAAACAGGAGTGAAAGGGCAGAGGAAAGATTGCCAGCATATAGCAATCTATTTAGTACTTGATGGATTGAGGTACGGAGGAGGTTGAGATGAATTATTTGCCACAGTCAGCTGTAGAGGCCAAGTCAATGGATTTTTTGTAAGGCAGAGATAAATAGATTCTTGATTCATACGGGTGTCAGGGGTTATGGGGAGAAGGCAGGGGAATGGGGTTAGGAGGGAGAGAGAGATCAGCCATTGTGGAATGGCAGAGTAGACTTGATGGCTTAATTCTGCTCCTATCATTTATGACCTCATGAAGGCTGGTAAATAATATATAGAATCAGATGAGGAGGAGGTGATAGGCAGATGGAATCATCTGTGTCTGTATCCCTCTGTAGCCAGACAACACTGGAGTAGTGGCTTACCTGAAATTGGGAAATTCTATGTGCGTACCATTGGATCGTAAGTATTGTACTCAAGTGGAATATGAGATGTTCGTATATCATTGTATTGTAATTCCTGTTGCCTTCTGATTTGAGATGGGTTCTGCAACTGAACAAAGGAGACATCTCAGCATTATTGACTGTATGATTCGCATAGCATCATCTTTAGACTATCTTCGGTTTAAACCAGCATCTGTAGTTCTTTCTTACACATAAGTAAACTGCAAAATCTGCACACAGACTGCGAAAAATCTCCCAGTATTCTTAATTTTTATTATTGAAGCAAATCTTACAAATGATGGCACGGTGGCACAGTGCTGAGTTACTGCCTTATAGCACTTGCAGCGCCGGAGACCCGAGTTCAATCTCGACTACGGGTGCTGTCTGTACGAAATTTGTACATTCTTCCCATGACCATGTGGGTTTTCTCCGAGATCTTTGGATTCCTCCTACACTCCAAAGACATACAGGTTTGTACGCTAATTGGCTTGGTATAAGAGGAAATTGCACGCTAATTCTATGCACTATATCTGTAAACTAAACTGAAAGGACAGTTATACTCCAGAGATATTAAATGTAAATGTATTACTTTAAAATTAATTTCTTAAATCTATTGAACGAAAATGTTTTCAACACTACAGATTAAAGACTAATTAGTGTTTTGCAAATGGGCAATTGCTTGTTGCTTTTAAATCCTCTGTTCATCGAGTATATTTCTTAAATTGCAGGCAGTTTACTAGATTTCCTGAAAACCGATGAAGGACGAAGACTGGTGTTACCAAAGATGATTGATTTCTCAGCACAGGTCAGTGAATATCTCAAAATAAGATGCAACCCATTTAAAATGTCCTACTTTGCATAGTTTGCATGTCTTCAGTCCGCCTTTAGAGAATGTTCTTTCAAATTGGTTTCCTACTTTCATTACAACAATGATGACATTTGGCTTCTCATTCACTAAAAAAGTGTTTTTATTCCAAAATAACATTTCACTGGATGTCCATGGATTATGAATACAGGATTTTGTAAATATGACTTTTTCTCTCACCCTCGTTTTCTTTCTTGTCAAGGTGCTTGGTCCAGAATTTGAGAATAATGCTTCCATCACATAAAAACAATGGGGTCATTATTAACATGAGTCAGGGAAATGTCAATTAATGGTTCAAAATGTAAAGTTGCTTATCCATGCTCTGATCTGTCCTGTATATGCCTATTCTCACTCCTGTAACTACAGCCTGGTTTTGCACACCAGTAGTTTTTCATCCCAAAGGAACATACTTCATGATAATATTTAAATCCAGTCCAACATATTTGCATATCTAATTTAAGATTAGTGCTGTATTTCCCAGAGCTCAAGGAACACAGTTAAATGTTGCACAGAAATGGATCACTCCCACAATTAACCATGCATTTACGCTATTCCTCCATTAAACCCACATTCCCAACAAGTCCCCTAGATTTTATCACTCGCCCATAGAGTATTTTCAGGGCAATTTACAGTGGCCAACCTGTATGCCTTTGAGATGTGGGAGGAAACGAGAGCACACAGATGAATTCCAAGCCAGCACAGGGAGAACATGCCAACTCCACATAGACAGTACCCGAACCCAGGATTAAATACGAGTCTCGGCGGTTTGGAGCTCTTACCTGTTGCTTTGTCCTCCTTGTGGTAGAGGTCATGGGAATGAGAGGTACTGTCAGAGCAGCATTTTGGAGACAGTGCACACTGGCCACTGTGTACTGGTGAAGGAGGGAATGAATGTTTGGGATGTTGATGAGTTGCTGTCCAGGGAGTTGCTTTGCCCTGGATTGCATCAAGTTTCATGAGATTCACTGTCATTGGACTCATTCAGGCAAGTGAAGAGCATTTCAGCATGCTCCTGAAGATGGTAGAAAGATCTTGGGAGTGATTCATCTTCTAACATCCCACTATCGGTCGGTCCGGTTCAGTTCCTGGTAAATGATGACTACTTTTATGGTTTACCCCCAGCTCCAGGATATTGATGGTGTGGGAGTTTGGGAACGATAATGCCATTGAATCTTGAATTGGTCACCATCTGAGAAATCAGCGTGCGGCCTGTTTCTGGGTCTCTGGGTGTTGGTTTAGTTATTATGTGGGAGTGGTTATTGTCTTCTTTCTATTCAGCCACAATCCTTTCTTGTACAACATCTGGCAAAGTGGCCGCATAGTAGGTTGCTCTGGAAGGTTAGATCCAAGGAGAGATAGCTGAATGGATGGCAAATTGGCTCCGTGGAAGGAAGCAGAGGGTGATGGTGGAAGATTGCTTCTCAGAATGGATGCCTGTCACTAGTGGTGTGCCTCAGGGTTCTGTGCTGGGCCAGTTACTGTTTGTCATCTACATCAATGATTTGGATGAGAACATACAGGGCAAGATTAGCAAATTCACTGATGATACAAAAGTTAGTGGTTTTGCAGATAGTGAAGAAGGTTGTGAATGATTGCAGCAGGATCTGGATCGATTGGCCAGGTGGGTGGAGGAATGGTTGATGGAATTTAATACAGAGAAGTGTGAGATGTTGCATTTTGGGACGTCGAACAAGGGCAGGACCTACACAGTAAATGGTAGGCCTCTGGGTAGTGTTGTAGAGCAAAGGGATGAAGGAGTACAAGTGCATAGTTCCTTGAAGGTCGAGTCGCAGGTAGATAAGGTGGTCAAAAAGGCTTTTGGGACTTTGGCCTTCATCAATCAGAGTATTTGGTATAGAAGTTGGGAGGTCATGTTGCAGTTGTATAAGACGTTGGTGAGACCGCATTTAGAAAACTGTGTTCAGTTCTGGGCACCATGTTATAGGAAAGGTATTGTCAAGCTTGAAAGGGTTCAGAAAAGATTTACGGGATCATGAGGTATACAAAATCATGAGATTAATAGACCGGATAGATGCATAGAGTCTTTCATCCAGAGTAGGAATTAACGGGTCCCTTCAGAATGGCAGGCAGTGACTAAGGGGTACCGCAAGGCTCGGTGCTGGAAATGCAGCTATTTACAATATGTATTAATGATTTAGATGAAGGGATTACAAGTACATTAGCAAATTTGCAGATGCCACAAAGCTAGGTGGCAGTGTGAACTGTGAGAAGGATGCTATGAGAATGCAGGGTGACTTGGACAGGTTGGGTGAGTGGGCAGATGCATGGCAGATGTAGTTTAATGTGGATAATGTGAGGTAACAAAAACAGGAAGGAAGATCATTATCTAAATGGTGTCAAGTTGGGAAAAGGGGAAGTACAATGGGATCTGGGGTCCTTGTTCATTGTCAATGAAAGTAAGCATGCAGGTACAGCAGGCAGTGAAGAAAGCGAATGGCATGTTGGCCTTCATAACGAGGAGTTGAGTAAAGGACCCTAGTGAGACCACACCTGGAGTATTGTGTGCAGTTTTGGTCTCCAAATTTGAGGAAGGACTTTCTTGCTATTGAGAGAATGCAGCATAGGTTCACAAGGTTAATTCCCAGGATAGCGGGAGAATGGAGTGGCTGATCTTGGAAACTCTGGAACTTAGAAGGATGAGAGAATATCTTATTGAAACATATAAGATTATTAAGGGTTTGGTCATGCTAGAGGCAGGAAACATATTCCCGATGTTGGGAACCAGGGGCCACAGTTTAAGAATAAGGGGTAAGCCGTTTAGAACAGAGATGAGGAAACACGTTTTCAAACGGAGAGTTGTGAGTCTGTGGAATTCTCTGCCTCGGAGGGCGATGGAGGTCGGTTCTCTGGATACTTTCAAGAGAGCTAGATAGGGCTCTTAAAAATAGCGGAGTCAGGGGATATGGGGAAAAGGCAGGAACGGGGTACTGATTGTGGATGATCAGTCATGATCACATTAAATGGCGGTGCTGGTTCAATGGGCCAAGTGGGCTACTCTTGCACCTATTCTATTATCTATTGTTTATTGTCTACAGGGGAATTGAGGACCAGAGGACATAGTTTCAGGTGAAGGCTTTAATAGGTATCCGAGGGGTAAATTTTTCACACAGAGGGTTGTGGGTGTATGGAACAAGCTGCCAGAGGAGGTAGTTGAGGCCAGGACTGTCCCATTATTTAAGAAACAGTTGGACAGTTACATGGATAGGACAGGTCTGGAGGGTTATGGGCCAAGCGCAAGCAAGTGGGACTCTGGTTGCTACCCACATTTGGCAGAATTAACACCAGAATATTTTTATGAAACGGAAAATGTTGAAAACTCAAAGATATGAAAATCCATAATATTATAACTGAATTTAGAAGATTTAGAAGATTGAGAGGGGATCTTATAGAAACTTACAAAATTCTTAAGGGGTTGGACAGGCTAGATGCAGGAAGGTTGTTCCCGATGTTGGGGAAGTCCAGGACAAGGGGTCACAGCTGGAGGATAAGGGGGAAATCCTTTAAAACCGAGATGAGAGGAACTTTTTTCACACAGAGAGTGGTGAATCTCTGGAACTCTCTGCCACAGAGGGTAGTTGAGGCCAGTTCATTGGCTATATTTAAGAGGGAGTTAGATGTGGCCCTTGTGGCTAAGGGGATCAGGGGGTATGGAGAGAAGGCAAGTACAGGATACTGAGTTGGATGATCAGCCATGATCATATTGAATGGCGGTGCATGCTCGAAGGGCCGAATGGCCTACTCCTGCACCTAATTTCTATGTTTCTATGTTTCTATGAATAACGTGAGCAAATAATGGGTAACCTATTGTTTCATTGGGATGAAATTCTAAAATTGTGTTCATTTCCCTCTCTGGGGTGAAACATTCAAAAAGTGATGGAACAAGTATTGAAATAATTATTCATGAAAAGGGATCAAACAATACTACCTCATTTATTTGCACATTGTTTTCATGAAGATTTCAATTTTCTGTAACGATAAAACTGAAGAAAAGTTTTGAAGTCTGTCATAACATAAAGTGCAGCTAAACTGGCCCCAAAACATTATGAACACTGATAATTCCCACTTTAATATTTTGAAAATTCAGACCAAGGGTACTTGATTATTTAGCTGTGTAGGAATAAACTACAGATGCCGGTTTAAACCGAAGAGAGACACAAAATGCTGGAGTAACTCAGTCGGACATGCAGCATCTCTGGAGAGAAGGAATGGGTCACGTTTCGGGTTGAGTCCGAAGAAGGGTCTCAACCCAAAACGTCACCATTCCTTCTCTCCAAAGATGCTGCCTGTCCTGCTGAGTTACTCTATCTATACAGCTTAATATTATTGATGAGATCCTAGCCTCTACTTTAATCTTGCTCAGAAATAATACAAAATTGTTACAGAATGAACTACACAACTGATGAGAATAGAATTAGAATTACATAGCTCAGGGTCAACTCCCCCCTCACCCCACCACCCCTCACTTTCAGTCTGAAGAAGAGTTCCGATACGAATTCTTGCCCATTCTTTTTCTCCAAAGATTGCTACCTGACCCATTGAGTTATTCCAGCACTTTGTGTCTATCTCGCACCTTAAAATGAATTGTGAGATTGTTGGCAGGGGGATAGAACAGCTAGCATATTAGAATAATCAAATCCGGTGGCAGAACATTTAGATGCATACGTTTGGCCGCAGATGACTTGTAAGCACATGGAGGGTTTCCTTATGAAAATTTTACTTTTTCTGTTTGATAAGAATAGTCTGATGTTAATTCCACAAACTGTTGGAAGCAACTTTGTGAAAAGGGGAACAGTGATAACAGATGCTGCATCCTGCGAGTGAGATTAATTATTTTGGAATACCCTTCCAATGCTTTGGCAGTTGCTGTTTAGTGACCTTCAGTGGCAGGTGTTGTTCTGCAGTAACAAGATTCCACAACCATTCCCACCTCTTTGTAACAAATAGTAACCTTCTCAAAGATCTGCCAAAGACAATATTACTAGCATTAATTTGATGGACTCTCAAGCAAGTAGGCTTCATTCCCAACCACACTCAAACATTAAATATCAAATCGTGTCAAGTACTTGCTATACCTTAATAGTTAAGGTAATGTTGAGTACTGGTTAATTCTGGGGATCTATCTTTTTTCCCGATTTATATTTTATCTTCTCAAGGAAACTTACGATTGATATTGACTGGATCAAAAAGAACCTTCTTGGTGTTAGACATAATACATAATGGAATTCAAATCAATTGGCTTCTTACCCCTCAAATTTACTTTTTAGGCATTTTATCTGTGTGTTTGACCTTTCACAAATTCAAAACATTAAGATGCACTGTCTAAGCATTTGAATTAAGCAATTGGTAGCACTGTGGTCATTATTTGCCAAATCTCCATTACTATGCATCATGCATTGCTTACAACACATCTAGATGGGACCAAGTGTCCAAGACTTGCCCACCCATCATCCTTATTTCTGTAGACTGGCATTGACTGGTAAATATGGCAAACTTAAGATTCTTATTGTTGATTAATGTCCTTAATTTCCCTGCTTTTTCACACCTCTCGTGACTTTTTTTTAACCCATTCCTGATTAATCTCTGTCCTCTCCAGGCCGAAGAAGGGTCCCGACCCGAAAGTTTGCCTGTCTATTCCCTCCCCAGATATAGACCCGCTGAGTTCCTCCAGCACTTTGTGTTTTGTTCTATTCTTGATTGTTATATTTTGAAGAAGAAAAAATAGTCAATATTATGTCCTTGATACCCATTCAAATCATTAGTTTAAATCACATCAAATTCCTGTCCTTTGCATGACTATATGGGACTGACGACACTAGGAATTTCCTGCCTTTGATTAGCTTGTGCTGCTCTGCCAATACTCTGAGTTTTATACACACTCTATTTTCCATGTACAAGACATAGCATTTTGCAGACTGGCTGCAAAAGATAGGAAGATATCTAAAAAGTGATGGTAGTTGTGAATAAGAAACGTTATTTTCCTTCAAAATAGTTTGAGGAAGAATCTGGTATTTGAGGTACAGAGAGGCCCATCATTTAAATGTAGTGAAAACAGAAAGGATGAGTGAAAGAAAAAGAAATAAATAATAAACTAGGATTAGACCATGAAGATGTTGGTGAAAAAGTTGTATGTATGTTTCATCCATATTGCAACATTGTAGGCAGAAGCATCCAATTACTCCACCTAGCGGAGCTGATCCTCACCCTCCACAACTTCTACTTCCACTCCCCCAAGTCCACGGCGTAGCTATGGACACCCACATGGGCCCCAACTATGCCTGCCTCTTTGTAAGGTATGTTGAATAATTCCTGTTCCAAGC
Organism: Leucoraja erinaceus; assembly: GCF_028641065.1. NCBI lineage: Eukaryota > Metazoa > Chordata > Chondrichthyes > Rajiformes > Rajidae > Leucoraja > Leucoraja erinaceus. Next base: position 37,570,197 of record NC_073380.1, on the reverse strand, counting down.
GTACACTGGCCCTATGCCCGACTCTATCTCCATTACACAGACAACTACATTGGTGCTACCTCCTGCACCCATGCAGAACTCATGGACTTCACCACCAATCCATCACTCAATTTACTTTACATCTCTGACACCACCCTCCCCTTTCTTGATCTCACAGTCTACATCACAGGAAATAGACTATCGACTGACGTCTATTACAAAAACACTGACTCCCGCAACTATCTTGACTATACTTCTTCCCACCCTGCTTCCTGCATTCTCTCCCCTACTCCCAATTCCTCCATCTTTACCCAATACCCATCGGCACCCAAGATGAGGTGTTCCATACCAGGACATCCAAGATGACCTAATTCTTTACGGAATAGGGATTCCCCTCTCCCATCATGGATGTGGCCCTCACTCATGGCTCCTTGGTACCCCGCAGCTCCGCCCATACTCCTCCTAGTCCTTTCATTTCACCCCATCAGCCATCGCATACAAGACATAGTCCTCCAAAATGTTTGCCACCTCCAACAGGATCCCAACACCTGTCACATCTTTCCATCTCCACCCGTTTCCACTTTCCGCAGAAACCCTTCCTTCTGCACCTCCCTGGTTAACTCATCCATACCCACCCAAACACTCCCTCCCAAGGTACCTTCCCCTGGAACCGCAGAAGATGCAACACCTATCCCTATACTTCCTCCTTCGACTGTCCAGGGACCCTGACAGCTCTTTCAGGTTAGGCAGAGGTTCACTTGCACCTCCTCCAACCTCATCTACTGTATCCGTTGTTCAAGATGTGGACTCTTATACATCGGCGAGACCAAACGTAGACTGGGCGATCGTTTTGCTGAACACCTTCGCTCAGTCCACCTGAACCTACCTCATCTCCCAGTAGCTAAACACTTTAATTCTCCTTCCCATTCCTACACAGACCTTTCTGTCTTAGGTCTCCTCCATTGTCAGAGTGAGGCTACACGTAAATTGGAGGAACATATTTAGTTTGAGCAGCTTAAAGCCCAGTGGTATGAATATTGATTTCTCTAACTTCAGGTAGCCCCGGCATTCCCTCGCTCTCTGTCCATCCCCCACCCAAGTCGCACTAACTTCTCATTTTCACCAAACACACAGCTAACCATGGCCCGTTTTTCTCAATCATCGTTAATTTTTTGCATATCTATCATTTATTATTCTTTATCTCTGTACATCATCATCTATTTCTCTTGTTTCCCTTATCCCTAACCAGTCTGAAGAAGGGTTTTGACCCGCAACGTTACCGATTCCTTCTCTCCAGAGATGGTGTCTGTCCTGCTGAGTTACAGAATGCAGCTTTTCGTGCCTATCTTTGGTTTAAACCAGCATCTGTAGTTCCTTCCTTCTAGGAACTTCACAGATGTTATTACAACAGACAGTTTTGTGGCTGAAAGTTTCAATTAATCTTTCTGCCAAGTATCACTAATTCTATTTTGTACTTTTCTATTGGTATTTGCTTTCATAGCTTTGGGATGAATGATGCATGGTGTTCATATGCTACCTCTTCTCCTTGCCAACACAAATCCTGTCCAAATTGATTCCTGCCCAATATGACATTCTCTCAAAGTCATATTGGTGGTTGAATTGAGTTACTTTACAAAAATTATTTTATCCTTTTAGATCATATTCAGCTGTAATTTGGCACGAGCAGGAGGAAAATCAACAGACAATGTTTTGGGTCGAGAACCTTCTTCAGACTGATTCAAGTCAGGGGTGGGGGGGGGGGGGTGGGGGGGGGGGGGGGGGGGGGGGGAGAAAGCTCGGAAAGACTGGTGGGAAGTGGGACAAAGCCTGGGAAATGATAGGTGGATAGAGGTAAGGGGATTTGCTTGGTAAATGGGTTGATTGTGTTAAAGGCCAGGAGTAATAAGGAGACACATGCGTGTCAGATGAGGAAAGAAAAGAGGATGAAATGTAAAGTTGGAGGGAGGGATATGGGTGGAAGGGACAGGGGGAGAGAAGGAAGATAAAAGGGAAATGTGGAATGGGAGATGAGGGGATGAAGTCCCACAATTCTATTTTATCTCAAACAATTGCGAGAAAGACTTTGTCAGGCCGTCTAGGGTGGGAGCAACTTTTCGGAGTGTCTGTCTTTTATTTTATGTGTTTGTTTAGTTCACCTTATCAAGGGAAACCACATTGTATTGAATGGGGGGAAATGTTACCAATGATTAAAAAAAAAAAATGTCAGTAAGATTTCTAGCCACTTCACCACAAGATACTAATTTTGCTTCTTCAGTGCAGATGCATCAGTTAGCAAAAAATAACACTGTGGCTCACATTTTCCATTAGTACTATGCAAAAGAGGAACTGGAAAAAATAACAAAAACTTTCTGATCTACATATTACTGAAGCGTACTGTATATGAATATGTACAAAGGTCTTTGACTGCTATTTGAACAAATAACAAACTAGTCTGCAATTGTAATTGATAACACTGTGCCATTGTCTTTATTCCTTCTCAACCCTTTCCCACTTCAATCTGTTTCCAAAGTTGAGAGAGGAGGGACAGCAATGGAGAAAGATGGATCTCCTGAAACTGATTACACACAGTCAGAGAGCAATACAGCGTGGAAACAGGCCCTTCAACCCAACTTGCCCACACCGTCCAACCTGTCCCAGCTACACTTGTTCCACCTGCATGCGCTTGGTCTATATCCCTCCAAACTTGTCCTATCCATGTACCTGCCTAATTGTTTCTTAAACATTGGGATAGTCCCTGCCTCAACTACCTAATTTGGCAGCTTGTTCCATATACCCACCACCCTTTGTGTGGAAAAAGTTACCCCTCAGATTCCTATTAAATCTTTTCCACTTCACCTTAAACCTATGTCCTCTGGTCCTTAATTCGCCCACTTTGAGCAAGAGACTCTGTGCATCTACCCAATCTATTCTTCTCATGATTTTATTCACCTCTAGACGATCACCCCTCATCCTCCTGCATTGCAAGGAATAGAGTTCCAGCCTACTCAACATCTCCCTGTAGCTTAGACCCTCCAGTCATAATATCATAAGTGGTAGGAGCAAAATTTGGCCCAATAAGTCTACTCCGCCATTCAATCATAGCTGATCTATCTCTTGTTCCTAACCCCATTCTTCTGCCTTCTCATAACCTCTGACACCTGTAACCTGTAGTCCTGGCAACATCCTCCTAAAGTTGCCAGTATTGAACTCCTTCTCAGCTCGTATCCCCTTAACCTGGGGCAAATCAGTCCTGGATGCCTTAACAAGATTAATGGACAGAATCCTCCTTAATCAGACCCTCATAATGATGGTGTTACATTATGATGCACATGCGCTTTAGATTTCGGGAACTTGGGAAGTAGGGCTTTTGACTGAGTTTCTGTTTGACTGAGCAGTTACTGCAACATCCTCTTTCTCAACAATAACGCAAGTTTCACCCATGTGGTTTTCCAGATATTGTACTAATTGGCACACAAAAGCATAGTTCCTGCCATGGTGATAAACCAAATTAGGAATGCAGTCTTTAAGTGGAATGAAGGCAATTATTCATTTGAACACAAAATGGAAATAGAGCAGCCTTTGTCAAAATCATTGAAACATTTGCCTTAAATAGCATTGCTACTTTTTTTTTAAAGGAATGTGCAATTTACTTTCCTCCTTTCAAATAAGCTCACCCCCTCCATGACACTGGCCAACCTGAGGAACACCTTCAGCAACATACTGGTTCCACTAAGATGCAGCACAGAACCCCAAGGAGATCCTTTTTGCCTGTGGCTATCAAACTGTACAACTCCTCTCCCCTTCTGTTGTGGGGTAGACTGAGGTATATTAATGATTTGGATGAAGGGATTGAAGGCTTTGTGGCCAAGTTTGCAGATGATATGAAAATAGGTGAAAGGGCAGGTAGTGTAGAGAAATCAGGGGTTCTGCAGAAGGACTTGGATAGGTTGGGCGAGTGGGCATGAGTCACAGTGGGCAAACTGCTGCATGAGTCACAGTGCCATCTCACGCCATCGGTGCCCAGCTGCTGAAGTGGCAATAACAGTTCCATTTTTACATCTTTTGGTAGACATTTTCCTTATGATTTCAAAAATACCATCGTCTATACATTTGGTCAATTATTTCCCTAGATATTAACTAAAATTTATAACCAAACTGACATTTTTAAAAAATATTAAGGTTACCCAGCTGCTGACCTCACAATGCCTTTGCACCTGGCCCACCTGCCACCTGGCCTTGTCCCCCAAGCCTGCCAGGTTGTTGATTCCATTGTTTTTCATTGAATTAAATTATTTTTCAATTAACATCACTAATTCTTAACATTAACTTTAATTTCATAGACAGTTTTTAAAAATAAATTTAGATCGGACCAGCTGCGTCTCCCCCCCCCCCCCCCTCTTTCCCCTCCCCTCCTCTCTCTCTCCCCCTCTCACTCCCCTCCTCTCCTCCCTCTCTCTCTCCCTCTCTCCCTCCCCTCCCCTCTTCTCTGTCTCTCCCCTTCCCTCCCCCTCCCCGATCTCTCTCTCCCCCCCTCTCTCCCCCCCCCCTCTCCCCTCCCCCCCCCCTCTCTCTCTCTCTCTCTCTCCCCTTCCCCCCCACCCTCTCCCCCCCTCCCCCCCCCTCCCCCCCTCCCTCTCCCCCCTCCCCCCCCCCTTCCCTCTCCCCCACCCCCCTGCCCTTCCCCACCCTCCATCTCCTAAACCCCCTGCCTCCTCCTCCCCACTCCCTGTCCCCCCCCCCCCTCCTCTCCCCTTTCCCTCTTCCCTTCTTCCCCCCAGCCCCCCCCCTCCCCCTCCCTCTCTCCCCTCCCCGTCTCTCTCTCTCCCTCTCTCTCCCTCTCTCTCTCTCTCCCCCTCCTTCCCTCTCTCCCCCTCTCTCTCTCCGTCTCTCTCTCTCTCTATCCTCCCGTCTCTCTCTCCTCCCATTTCTCTCTCCTCCCACCTCTCTCACTCCTCCTCCCCTCCACCCCCCTCTCCCTGTCTCTTGCCCTTCTGTCTGCCCCTTTCTCTCTGTCTCTCCCCATTCTCTCTCTGCCCTCACTCTCTAACCCCCCTCTAGACGCGCCTGCGAGTTGGGTGCTTCGCATCAGTGGATAGGGCGGTTATGGGGTAAAAGGAGTAAATTAATAATATTTACATAATATCAAGGGGGGTAGTTAACATGTGGGCGATGGGGTGGTTAGTGTGTGTGTGAGACTGCAACCACACGTTGGGGGAACAGACCCAACGGGTCTGAACTTGATCTAGAATTGATACTAAAATTGGAACAATACAGAAAAGATTAGCCTGGTCCCCGAGCAAGAATGATATGAAAATTTGTGAAGTGTTCCATATTTTTTTGGGGTAGTGCAGCAGGTAGAGTTGCTGCCTAAACAGCCTGTCCCACTTTCACGACAATTCAAAACCTCTGCCGAGTTTAAAGGACCTAAAAAAAAAAATCAAGATTGTGGTAATCTACGAACTCCTACGACCTTCCACGACTATGTTCACGAACTCTTACGAACTCCTATGCGTATGTTTACAAATTCCCACTATTTCGATGCCCTCCTAACGAGTAAAAAGGTGCAATTTCTTTCATCCCGACAATTTTTTTACTCATGGACATTTTTTACTGGGCTGGAATAAACTTCCCGACTTACCTGATGCCACGAGTACCTATGGCTAGCATAACGAGCCGCCACGGTATATCTACGAACTCTTACGACCTCCTACGGACTCGTGACGAACACTCTGTGAGTTTGAATCAAGGGAAAAACTCGGGAGAATTCGTGAATTACCTCGTGAAAGTGGGACAGGCCCTTCACAATGCCAGAGACCTGCATTCAATCCTGATCACTGGTGCTGTCTGCACGGAGTTTGTATGTTCTACCCGTGACCGCATGGGTTTCCTCCGAGTGCTGTGGTTTCCCCCACATTCCAAAAAGTGCTAGTTTGTAGGTTAATAAACTTCTGTAATTCTGTGTCTGAAATTCCCTAGCATGTCCCCCTCTTCCCACACACTGGAGACAAGTGGTGAATATATGATTGAAGTTCCCCCCCCCCCCTCACCCCCCTGCCAAGTTTTAGAATTTCACAGGGCATCATCTGTTTGTCAGTCCTTGCAGCTTCTCAGTTGGCCTGTTTGACAACTTATGGGCAGCATGGTGGCACAGCGGTAGAGTTGCACCTTACAGCGCCAGAGACCCGGGTTCAATCCTGACCTTGGGTGCTGTCTCTGTACAGAGTTTCCCTAGTGTGTAGGATAGTGCTAGTGTGTAGGATAGTGCTATTATGTTGAGATCGCTGTCGGGTGGGCCGAAGTGCCTGTTTCTGAACTGTATCTCTTCAAAATAAATCTTGTCAGCCAAGATGGCGGCAAGATTGCAGAGGAGCCTCTTCTGTGGAATGGAGTGGAGGTCATTCTCATCTCGTGCAGGTTTGTGGTTGAGGAACACTTTGAATAAATTCTTCCAGCAGGCGCTGGCTTCCCCTCATGTCAAGTTTAGTCAAGTCAAGTTTATTCGTCACATACACATACGAGATGTGCAGTGAAATGAAAAGTGGCAATGCTCGCGGACTTTGTGCAAAAAGACAAACAAATAAACTATAAACACACTCATAAACACACACATATTCTTTTACATATTAAATATTAGAAGGAAAAACATTCAGTAAAGTTAGTCCCTGGTGAGATTTACAGTCCGAATGGCCTCTGGGAAGAAACTCCTTCTCAACCTCTCCGTTCTCACAGCATGGCAACGGAGACGTTTGCCTGACCGTAGCAGCTGGAACAGTCCGTTGCATGGGTGGAAGGGGTCTCCCATGATTTTATTGGCTCTGGAGTTGCACCTCCTGATGTATAGTTCCTGCAGGGGGGCGAGTGAAGTTCCCATAGTGCGCTCGGCCGAACGCACTACTCTCTGCAGAGCCTTCTTGTCTTGGACAGAGCAATTCCCAAACCAGATGGTAATATTTCCGGACAAGATGCTTTCCACAGCCGCTGCGTAGAAGCACTGGAGGATCCTCGGAGACACTCTGAATTTCCTCAATTGCCTGAGGTGGTAAAGGTGCTGCCTTGCCTTACCCACGAGAGTGCTGCGGCGTGTGATGTCCATGTCATTTGTCCTTGACAAGTTCACCTTTATTTTTGGTTCTCAGCAGGTGCTTACTTGGATGCTTAACCATAGATGGCCTTGTCTATGTTGGAGAATCTGCACATGTCAGGGTTATTGGTGAATTGCTGGGTCTGTGGCACCTGTTTCCCATCACTACCTGTTCTTTAGGCCATGGGTGGTTTTGTTGGAACTGGACCTTCGATTACAGATACTGTTAGTTTTCCTTTGGAATGGGATTCAATTTCCAATCTAATTTCGAAACAAGGATATCCCAAGCTTCATTGTGGCAGGTGGACAGCAGAAATTATTCAGGAGTGTTCTCTGAGAATCTAAAGAGAGAGCACATCTTGTACCGCGATCATTCAAAATGGAGGAGGAAGCTTCAGGGTGACAATGAGAAGTCTATATGTTGGGACCACGCAGACGTTTAGTGTTCATGGTTGAAGGAGTTTACCATCTCCAAAACTATCCACTCGCTTTTCCCATCAAGCGCCTTCTACCCCAAATGACTCCCACATTGATCTTGGGATGAAGTCCCAGTCTCTCAGTGTACCTTACTATGGCCCTTGCACTTTTTTTATTAGCACTTTCTCTGTGGCAGTAATGTTACAATGCTGTAACACTGTATTCTGCACTCTGGTATTTTTCTCTTTTCAATACCTGTTGTGCTTTTGAATGACTTGATTGTATCAGTGTTTGGTATGATTTGACTGAATGGCATGCAAACAGAACCTTTCACTGTACATGCATGTGATAATAATAAACCAATACCTATAGCATTAGTTTTCTCAGGATATGGAACTGTTGAAGTAAGCTTTTGAATTACTTGATTGTACATTTTGGTACAGTGTTTGGAATTCAAAATTTTGTGATGCATGAAGTGGTAAAAAACAATCAATCAACACTGTATTGTCACATCTATGTTTCTCAGTATAAAATCTGCCTGGCCCTGCCTGCTAATGTGCTGCTGGTCTCTAATCATGGCCCATATTGTCTCACTATGATAATGTGAAATTGCCAGTCCATATAGCTGCAATAGATCATTTACTACACAATATTTAATGCAGAAAACCGTCCACTTTGCAGCTTTAATTTCCATACAATTGTCCTCATTAATGGTTTATTCAATAATGTGAAGTAAATGAGCAATACCAGGAACATTGACAGTTTCTCTTTCCACAGTTACCGACTGGCAGGCTTGAGTTTTTCAAGCATTTTCTGTTTTTATTTAAGATCTTCAATAGTTTTCTTTACTTACATAAAAATATCCACAAATAATTGATTGTCCCTGAATTATGCAGAGAATCATTCCTGTACATCAGTACTTTCCCACATTTGCGTTTAACTGCTTTGGCATAACTTGTTGAGATTTATTGAACTGAATGCTGGTTGCCTTCTGTGAGCTGAATGTTCCTCATTCTTCAAATGTAACTTTGATCTTGGAAACAAAGTTATTTCAAAGCTTTTTCTTGTACAATGCAGACACAAAAAGCTGGAGTAACTCAGAGGGACAGACACCATCTCTGGAGAGAAGGAATGGGTGACGTTTCGGGTCGAGACCCTTCAGTCTGAAGAAGGGTCTCAACCCGAAACGTCACCCTTTCCTTCTCTCCAGAGGTGCTGCCTATCCCGCTGAGTTGCTCCAGCTTTTTGTGTGTCTATCTTTGGTTTAAACCATCATCTGCAGTTCCTTCTTACACACCGTGTACAATGCAATTGAAAAATCCCTGTTTTGTGTTTCCTCGCGTATAGGGCATCTTAATACAGGGCAAGGATCAGCATTGTGTATGGAACCCACTGCAATGTTATCTGATCCTCAATTTCCCCTCATATATTATCAATTTTATCTATTGCCTCTTCCTCAATTAGTTCCTCTGTGAGATTTGCACAGAGGATAATGCTGTTTATCAATTTTTATAATATTTGACAGGGCATTATCAGATATGTGTTGAAACTGCTGCCCGATCAGTCTAACTTCTCAAATGTACTTGCTCTGTTGTAGATTGCAGAGGGAATGGCCTACATTGAAAGAAAAAATTACATCCATCGAGATCTTAGAGCAGCTAATGTTTTGGTGTCAGAAAACCTGATGTGCAAAATTGCTGATTTTGGCCTTGCTCGAATAATTGAAGATAATGAGTATACAGCAAAAGAAGGTATATTTCAACAGCTTGAGCTGAAAAATTAATGTTTTATAAATGTTTCCACTAAACTGTAAATTAATTACAGTAGTTAATGATAAATGGGTCATAGCTAGGTTAAGTTATATCTACTAAATTATAAATGAAAATACATCTGATGTTTTTCATGTGATGCTTCAGGAATTTAAGGCTAATTTTCTTTAAAGGTTATAATCTCTTTAAAAGTAATAGAGTTGCACAGCATGGAAACAGCTCTTGCAGCCAATTATGTCTATGCTGATCAAGATGCGTCTGAGCCTGTCACATTTGTCCTCAATGGGGCCCATATGCTCTAAACCTTTCTACCTTCTTGCCTGTACAAATGTCCTTTAACAATGTAGTTGCACTCACCTCTATAGTTTCCACTGGCAGCTTGTTCCTTATGCCCACCATCTTTTGTGTGAAGGCAGGCCTGTCTTAACGCATGGGTACGCTGGGCAGTTGCCCGGGGCCCCACGGGCATAGGGGCCCCATGCTAATCTATGTATTGTAGAATGTTATTGCAGAACTTGAAAATGGAGAAGAACATCGCAAGTGCATGACGGCATATTTGATTCGGCATAAAGAAACTGGAATTGTAGGGCCCGGGGGCCTATAATGCTGTTAAGATGGCCCTGTGTGAAGGGTTACCCCTGTCCTATCCATGTCCTTGAGTTTTACGGAAAAATATTGTAACCACCCATCTTCTGTAAACCCCTCATGTTTTTATATACCTCGGCCTCCTACAATCCGGGGAAAAAAGACCAAACCCATCCAGTTTCTTTCAAGAACTCTTGCCCAGCAGTTCGGTAACACCATCAAGAGTCCTTTTTCTGCTTAATTACAATCTTGCTGTATCAGGACGAATAGAATTGTGCGTAATACTCAAAGTGGGGTCTCACAAAAGACTTTTACAACGTGACATTCCAACTCCTGACTTTCAATTGGAATTAAACTCATGATTCCCCTTTGGGAAATTAATCATCCTCTCACCAGCTAGAGTGTGGCACTGACCTACCATTAACGTCATTGGGAACCTTTGAATTATCTTTAATCAGCTCTTTATCTTGTGCTAAATATTATACCCATTATCCTGAATCTGTAGATTGTGGATGGTTTGATTGTAATCATGGAATGTCTTTTCTGTGACTGAATATCACGCAACAAAATGTTTTTTCACAGTACCTCCGTAATAATAAACTATAATAAATTATTATAGTTTACATGACAATAATAAACTAAACTAAACCCTATGTTTTGTTTAACCATTCACAAGATGCAACGGGAGCATGTTGAAATGTACTCTGCTTGTTAAAATAATAGCAGCTTCAACTAATGTCCAAACTTGACACCATTCAGGAGAAAGTATTCAATTATATTAGTATCCATCAACTATCTGGACTAGTGGTATCGGAATCTCCAAACACTGCAGAAATTCAATGACTTTACCAGCATCGCATCTCAATCCTACGACCTACAAATATGTTAATGGTAGAATTGGAACAGCATCCCAAAATTACCTTCCATGCCTCATGCTGTTTTAACTTGCAGTGCATTATCGTTTCGTCCATCACTCCCTTATAATTTGAAGGAGTACCTTCATTAGCTCAAGGAGAGTAGTTACCATTGTTATTGGTCTTGTCATCGGTAGACAAAAATGCTGGAGAAACTCAGCGGATGATTAGGTGACATTTTGGATCGAGACCCTTCTTCTGAAGAAGGGTCTCGACCTGAAACATCACCTATTCCTTCGTTCCATAGATGCTGCCTCACCCACTGAGTTTCTCCAGCATTTTTGTCTACCTTCTAATTTTTCCAGCATCTGCAGTTCTTTCTTAAACATTTGGTCATCAGCAATACCTGCAGCCTAAGATTAAAGAATGAAAGAAGTCTTGAATGTCTCTAATTATAGCTGAGAAAATGTTCCCGAGAGGATATTTGGAAAGAAAATACACATCTGTCCTCTCATTGGAAATTAATTTGAATATAATTTTTTACATCTGAGTTGCTGTGAATGCGCCATAAATCATCCTTTAATATTTTATTTTATGTTCTTACAACATAATAAATGTGATATTTTGTGTTTTAGGGGCTAAATTTCCAATTAAATGGACTGCACCGGAAGCTATAAGTTATGGATCATTCACAATTAAATCAGATGTGTGGTCATTTGGAGTACTCTTGTATGAAATAATCACTTATGGAAAAATTCCATATCCAGGTAAAATTTATGAATAATTTTCTGTTGTGAAACTAGATCCAGTTAAGGTTACTTTCCAAAACTTCTTTGCCTTCCACTTTCTCTTCTCTTTTTGACTCCAATATAACACTGTGCATCATCATGCTTCCCTAATACAGCCTTGTGACTAGAGAACACTATAGCCGTGCATCATGTTGTTCACGTGTAACATTTACATATGCAAACTTACAACAACAGATTCTTTATTAGCAATTTCAAAGATTGTCTTAGCTCCTGATCCTTGGTGCTGAGATGAATTGTGGTGCCACAGACAGCACTGCACATACAGAATCGAACCCAAAATTGCTCAACTGTATCTTTGATCATAAACATAACAAAAGCGTATCAGATTTGTTCTATTATTGCTGCAAAAGATCCTTTAATCCATCATTCAATGGAGATTTTATCGAAAATAAATTAGCAAATTCAAAACCCATTGCAAACCTTTCAATGTTTAAACTGGAAAGAAGACTTATGACAGAGTGGTGAGCTCACGAGTTAAAATTCTAAATGGAGCGCGTCCAACTTTAAAAGCTGGGTATATGGATGGATTTCAGCAAGGCATTTGACAAAGTTCCTAGGTAGGATACTCTGGAAGGATGGATCACATGGGATCCAAGGGAGCTCGCCGACTGGATAGAAAATTGGCTTCATGGAAGGAAGCTGGGTGATAGTGGAAGATTGATTTTTTACTGGAGGCCTGTGACCACTGCCTCAGGGTTTGGTTCTGGGCCCATGGCCATTTGTCATTGATATCAACGCTTTGGATGAGTGTGTACAAGGCATGATTGGTAAATTTGCACTGAAGTGAGTGGCATTGTAGATAGCAAAGATGGTTGTAAAAATTGCAACAGGAACTTGATCGGTTGGCTGAGGAAAGTTTAATGAAAGGATAGAAAAAGCATTCATTTATGAGCATCTACATGAATTTATTAAATAGTTCAAACCTAACATAAACAGTTCTACATAAGTAACATGCTCTAGAATGAATATGTTACATGTAGAAATGATAAGACAAGGATCTAATAGTTAGACTTGTATTCATTGAAGTTCAGGAAAATAAGAAGGGATTTTATTGAAACTCATGATCCTGAAGGATCTTGCCAGGTTGGATGTGGAAAAGATGTTTCCTCTTATGGAATATTCAACAATAAGTGGCTACGTTTTTTCCTGAGCGTTGTTTTTGGAACATTACTTCTCAAAGATGGAGTGGCAGGGTGGAGAGAGAGAGTTGATTGGAAACAGAGTCTTTGAATGTTTTCACAACCGAGGTAAATAGATTAATCATAGGGAAGTTGTGAAAGATTATGAGTAGAAGGGAAAGCGATGTTTAAGTTAAAATCGTATAAACCGTGATCTTATTAATCATAAAATCAGCGAAAAGTAAGCAGAGAAACCAGACCTATTAACCCACTTTATTCATGAAGAACATGATGTCCACATACGCTAATCCCAATTGCATGCACTGGGCCTTTTCCGATCTAAATACCCATACAGATGTGTTTCAAATGTTGGAATTGCGTCTGCCTTCACCACCTCCTCTGGTAATTAATTCAAGATAACTATCATTCTTTGTATTGGAAAAACTTGCACCTCAGATCTCCTCTAAGATTCTCTCATTTGACCGTAAACCTGTGTCCTCCCGTTCTAGGCTCCCTTGCCTTGAGAAAAAGACTAACTATTTACCCTGGATATACCCCTAATGTAAATCTCTCTAAGGTTTGTAAACCTTGCTAAGGATACCCCTGCACCACCTCTGTTCCAGTGCAAATAAATCCAGCCTATAAATCCTTCCTTATATCTACACCCCTCCATTGCAATGGAGTAAAGAGAGGCAACCAAAAGCAAAGTCAAAAATGTAAGTTTTCAGTAAGTTTGTGAAAGAAAAGAAGACAAAGGCACCTTGGTCACTCCCTCTTCTCCCCTCTCCCATCAAGCAAAATGTATGGAAGTGTGAAAACACACACCTACAGATTCTTCTTAGCTGCTATCAGACAACTGGATTACCCTAGCACAACTAGAGAGCAGTCTGGAACTGCCATCTACCTCATTGGTGACCCTTGGATTATCCTTGATCAGACTTTGCTGGCTTTACCTTGCACAAAACGCTATTCCCTTAACATGTATCTATATGGTGTAAACGGCTGGATTGTAACCATGTATTGTCTTTCTGCTGACTTGATAGCATGCAACAAAACCTCGGTACACATGACAATAAACTGAATTTAACTAAACTAATCATGGGTTCTGCGAGGGTATGCCACAGCTTGACCAACAAAGATCACCTCTGGATAATAAGCAGATTGCAGAAAAGAAGCTGACATTTGGAATAAGGAAGTGAAGCAGTGGCTGGAGGAGCTGCAGAACACAGAGAAGATCCAAGGACATTTATTAAATCAAGATCTGGATTGGGAACTGCAGATGCTGGAAAATCGAGGTACACAATTGCTGGAGAAAACAGCGGGTGCAGCAGCATCTATGGAGCGAAGGAAATAGGCAACGTTTCGGGCAAACCCTTCTTCAACTGATGATCTGGATTGCGGAAGAAGAAGTGTTAGAGAAGACTGTTCCAACGGTGGTCAGTGATGATTCAGATGAAAGAATAGGTTGACTGCGTTACATTCTTGGATAGCTAGGTAGCATGTGATTAGCAATAGTTTTTCACTGTACCTCGCTACACGTGACAATAAACTAAATCCCCTCAAACGTTTTGTGAGTTGCGGTATCTATAGTATAAGACTCTGATCAGCAAGTGAAGAAATGACTGGCTAAATTAAGGGTTGTGGTTGGGTTAGTAATGGGTTGGAAAGTACCTTGGATTGTAAATTTGCTTTGTCGAGAGTGTTAGAACGTGGAATTTCTATTTCTGAAAGAGGGTTGACATCTAGCAAGGTTTCTGGAAGCTATTGGGTTAGCAGCTTTTCACTGACCTCGCTACACTGGGGAAACTAAATCATTTCAACGTTTGTGAGTTGCGGTATCTATTTGACTCTGATAAGCATTGTTTTAAAAAGGGTTGTGGTTGGGAAAAATGGGTTGCAAAGTTTAGATAGAACTACCAAGACCCTCAATTTCTGCCTACCATTTAATAGGATTTATTTTGAGCACAACAGTCCCCAGAGTGGGTTGAATATTGGGTTCTGGCCTTGATCTATGATAGACCTGAACTTTGCGATACAGTTCCCCATTACCTTCGGTTCCTCAATCTTTCAAACATTCATCCATCTCCACCTTACCATTTAATAAGATCATGGCTGATCTATGATAACCTGAAAGTTCCCCATTACCTTCGGTTCCTCAATCTTTCAAACATTCACCCATCTCCACCTTAAATATAACTAATGATCTGGCCTTCACCACCTTTCAGGGACAAAGTATTCCAATCACCCTGAGTAAAGTTCATGATCTCACACATTTGATCTAAACGAACCAATAAGTTGTTACCATGCTGATTGTTCCATTCTCTGACCAAGTGATGTTTTTAATTCTTAAAATGTGATTTTACCATTGCCACACAGCTCCCACTTCCAACTGGAGCTTAGATACTGTTCATGTGGAATTTATATGATTTTATTTATTTTTTCCCCTGCAACTCCCTGGTCTTTCTTCCCATGCCATTAAAGTTATGCTACAGTTAATTATAGGTGGGTGTTAAAGAATCGGGGGAAATCAGGGATGTGAGAGAGAAGTTACAAATAAATAAGTAGGAGGTGGAACTTACAGGAATCCACTGAGAAGCCGAAGAGACTGTAAGGCCGCCGATGTCATGAGAAATACGAAATATGAGAAAATTGTGTGTCTTTCGAAATCTCTTTGGTCTTTCCCAATCCCGTTGAGTTAGTTTATTTCTTAATCAGTTATAGTTAAATTTAGAAGGGGGAAATAAAATTAAAGTTTGGTGTTGAGAAATGCCTCAAATTTACCAGTTCCTTTATTTCATGAAGTCTGACAACTGGGGTGACATACTGGCCAAGCTTCCAACAGGACATTACATGATTGATCTTTGATCTTGGTTTTTTTTGTTTCCATTTCTTCCTATGATTTGATGTCATTCTTCCTGTAGATTAATATTTCATTCTTTTAGGATTGCATTCCTTTGCATTAAGCATTGTATGCAGTGAAAGCAAGTTTCAGAATTGCCATGGATTGTTTTCCATTAAACAGATAATTGTCAAGCTTGAAAGGGTTCAGAAAAGATTTACGAGGATGTTGCCAGGACTAGAAGGTGTGAGCTATAGGGAGAGGTTGAAAAGGCTGGGTCTCTGCTCCATGGAGCGTAGGAGTTCTTATAGAGATGTATACAATCATGAGAGGAATAGATTGGGTAGATGCACAGAGTCTTTTACCCAGAGTAGGGGAATCGAGGACCAGAGGACATAGGTTCAAGGTAAAGGGGAAAAGATTTAATAGGAATCCGAGGGGTAACCTTTTCACACAGTGGGTGTATGGAACAAGCTGCCAGAGGAGGTAGCTGAGGCTGGGACTATCCCACCGTTTAAGAAACAGTTGGACAGGTACATGGATAGGACAAGTTTGAGGGTTATGGACCAAGCACAGGCAAGTGGGACGAGGGTAGCTGCGACATTGTTGGCCGGTGTGGGCGAGTTGGGCTGAAGGGCCAGTTTCCACACTGCATCACTCTATGACTATGTCTCTATGTATCTCTCCACTGCAAATGGCTCGATTGTAATCATGTATTGTCTTTCCGCTGACTGGTTAGCACGCAGCAAAAGCTTTTCACTGTACCTCGGTCCATGTGATAATAAACTATACTATAAACATGGGCTGGACCGTCACAGTGAATGGTAGGATTCTGGGGAGTATTGTAGATCAGAGGGATCCAGGATGCCATGAAAGTGGAGGCACAGGTAGATAGAGTGGTCAAAAAGGCTTATACAATAGACAATAGGTGCAGGAGTAGGCCATTCGGCCCTTCGAGCCAGCACCGCCATTCAAGGCTGATTATCCACAATCAGTACCCTATTCCTGCCTTTGCCCCATATCCCCTGACTCCGCTATTTTTAAGAGCCCTATCTAGCTCTCTTGAAAGTATCCAGAGAACTGGCCTCCACCAGATAATTCCACAGAATTCCATAGTGAAAAAGTGTTTCCTCATCTCCATTCTAAATGGCCTTATTCTTAAACTGTGGCTCCTGGTTCTGGACTCCCCCAACATCGGGAACAAGTTTCCTGCCTCTAGCGTGTCCAAACCCTTAATAATCTTATATGTTTCAATAAGATCCCATTTCATCCTTCTAAATTCCAAAGTATACAAGCCCAGCCGCTCCATTCTCTCAGCATATGACAGTCCCGCCATCCTGGGAATTAACCTAGTGAATCTACGCTGCACTCCCTCAATAGCGAGAATGGCATATCAGCGTTCATCAGTCAAGTATTGAGTATAGAAGTTGGGAGGTTATGATATAGTTGTATAAGATGTTGGTGAGGGCCTGAACTTTCGGGAGAGTTTGAGCAGGCTGGGACTCTATTCCTTGGAGATCAGGAGGATCAGGGGTGATCTTATAGAGGTGTATAAAATCATGAGAGGAATAGATCGGGTAGATGCGCAGAGTCTCTTGCCCAGAGTAGGGGAATCAAGAACCAGAGCACAAAGGTTTAAATTGAAGGGGAAAAGATTTAATAGGAATCTAAGGGGTAACTTTTTCCACACAAAGGTGGGTGTATGGAACAAGCTGCCGGAGGAGGTAGTGCAACGCTTAAGGACCAGTTAGGCAGGTACTGGTTTGAAGGGATATTAGCCAAAGTGGGAGATTAGAATAGAGCACCAGTAAATGAGACAATAGGGGAGGGCACCAGTATATGGTCGGCATAGACTGGTTGGGCCGAAGGGCCTGTTTCTAAGCTGTATCTCTACGCTAAGCTAAAGAGTCGGCCTTTAATGAACTTAAATTCCACCAATGCCCCGGGATTACCCACAGCCTTTTTTTTTACCCTTCTGTTTTGATATTACTGCTTAGAATTACTTTGGTAAAGTTTCAATAGAATATGGGCTATTTCAGCCTTTTGTCTCCTTCCTGCAAATGTTTCATTTTTCACTGCTCAAAGCAAAATACACCATACATAGCAGACATCAGAAGAACTGTGGGTATCAAGAGTACTCTGGAGATTGGATAGATACAAAATGCTGGAATAACTCAGTGGCTCAGGCTACATATCTGGAGAAAATGGATAATTGATTTTTCGATGGGGGATCTTCTTCAGACTGATAAACCAGCATCTGCAGTTCCTTTTTATTACTCTAGAACTTATGTTATCCCAGTATCACAGAACACCAGCTGCAAACGTAACAATGGACAAAATGATGGGAAACCATGGTCAAAAAGCCTTTGTCAAAAAGGCATCATGCACATCAGTCTTCCTTCCCACTATTTTTAGGGCAAGATTTGGGACAAAACCGAATTTGACGTTATGAAACAGCAGACAATAATTTATTTATACCAATACATTTTCAATATAATTTTCACAGATTATGCTCTAATCTAAAAGTTTTGTGGAACGTATTATTTTGAGAATTGCATTCAATCCGGTTATCCCAATACTGGAGGAGGTGGAGGATTTGGAAAGGCTGCAGGGGAGGTTTACTAGAATTTAGTCTGGATTATGGGGCAGTAGCTAAAGGGAGAGGTTGGACGGACCTGCACTGTTTTCACCAGAATGCTGGAGGTTGAGGGGAAACCTGATAGAAGTACATAGATTATCAGAGGGATAGGTAGCGTATAATCATTTTCCCACAGTGGAAATATAAAATACTATAGGGCATATATACAGTGCATTCAGAAAGTATTCAGACCCCTTCACTTTTTCCACGTTTTGTTATGTTACAGCCTTATTCTAAAAATGAGTTTTTTTCTTTTTTATCATCAATCCACACAAAATACCCCTTTATAAAAAAAAATGAAAACAGGTGCTTAGAAATTTTTGCAAAGTAATTAAAAAGAAATAACTGAAATATCACATTTACACAAGTATTTAGACCCTTTACTCAGTACTTTGTTGAGGCACCTTTGGCAGCGTTTACAGCCTCCAGTCTTCTTGGGTATGACGCTACAAGCTTGGCACACCTGTATTTGGGTAATTTCTCCCATTCTTCTCTGCAGATCCTCTCAAGCTCTGTCAGGTTGGATGGGGAGCGTCGATGCACAGCTATTTTCATGTCCCTGCAGAGATGTTCGATCGGGTTCAAGTCCGAGCTCTGGCTGGGGCCACTCAAGGAATTCACAGACTTGTCATGAAGCCACTCCTGCATTGTCTTGGCTGTGTGCTTAGGGTTGTTGGCCTGTTAGAAGGTGAACCTCCACCCCAGTCTGAGGCCCAGAATGCTATGGAGCAGGTTTTCATCAAGGATCTCTCTGTACTTTGCTCCATTCATCTTTCCCTCGATCCTGACTAGTCTCCCAGTTCCTGCCACTGAAAAAACAGTGTGATGCTGCCACCACCATGCTTCACCATAGGTATGGTATTGGCCAGGTGATGCGTGGGTCCCTGGTTTCCTCCAGATGTGACGCTAGGCATCAGACCAGAGCACCAAAAAAAAACAACCCTTTTGGCAAACTCCAAGCTGGCTGTCATGTGCCTTTTACTGAGGTGTGGCTTCCGTCCGGCCACTCTAGCATAAAGGCCTGATTGATGGAGTGCCGCAGATATAGTTGTCCTTCCGGAAGGTTCTCACATCTCCACAAGTGAACTCTGGAGCTGTCAGAATGACCATCGGATTCTTGGTCACCTCCCTCACCAAGGCCCTTCTCCCCTGATTGCTCAGTTTGGCCGGGCAGCCAGCTCTATGAAGAGTCTAGGTGGTTCCAATGTTCTTCCATTTATGTATGATGGAGGCCACTGTGCCCTTTGGGACCAGCAATGCTCCAGAAATTGTTTTATACCTTTCTCCAGATCTGTGTCTCGACACAATCATGTCTTGGAGGTCTACAGACAATTCTTTTGTCTTCATGGTTTGGTTTTTGATCTGACATGCACTGTCAACTGTGGGAACTTATATAGACAGGTGTGTGCCATCTCCAAATCATGTCTAATCAATTTAATTTACCACTGGTGGACTCCAATCAAGTTGTAGAAACATCTCAAGGATAATCAATGGAAACAGGATGAACCTAAGCTCAATTTTGAGTGTCATAGCAAAGGGTCTGAATACTTATGTAAATGTGATATTTCAGTTATTTATTTTTAATTACTTTGCAAAAAATTCTAAACACCTGTTTTCACTTCTTCATTCTGGGGTATTGTGTGTAGATTGATGATTAAAAAAAAAAATTTAATCCATTTTAAAATGCTGTAACGTAACAAAATGTGGAAAAAGTGAAGGTTTCTGAATACTTTTTGAAAGCACTGTAGTTGTAAGGTGAGAGGGGCAAAGTTTAAAGGAGATGTGAGGGCAACCTTTTTACAGAGGGTGGTGAATGCCTGGAAGGCGCTGCCATTGGTGGTGGTGGAGGCAGATGCAATAATGACATTTATGAGATTTATGGATAGGCATAAGGTTTTGCAGAGAATTGAGAGATATGGATTGTGTGTAGGCAGATAAGGGTTTTGTCTTGGCATTTTTGTTTGGCAAAGACATTGTGGGCCAAAAGGCTATTCCTGTGCAGTTCTATTAATGCAATAATCTTTTTACATTCTGAACAATATTTATATTGGCAGACTACACATGGAACAGTCAACATGGATTTGTGCCTGGAAGGTCATGTTTGACTAATCTTCTTGAATTTTTTGAAGAGGTTACTAGGGAAATTGACGAGGGTAAAGCAGTGGATGTTGTCTATATGGACTTTAGTAAGGCCTTTGACAAGGTTCCTCATGGAAGGTTGGTTAAGAAGGTTCAACTGTTGGGTATAAATGCAGGAATAGCAAGATGGATTCAACAGTGGCTGAATGGGAGAAGCCAGAGGGTAATGGTGGATGGCTGTTTATCGGGTTGGGAGGCAGGTGACTAGTGGGGTGCCTCAGGGATCTGTGTTGGGTCCTTTGTTGTTTGTCATGTACATCAATGATCTGGATGAAGGTGTGGTAAATTGGATTAGTAAGTATGCAGATGATACCAAGATAGGGGGTGTTGTGGATAATGAAGAGGATTTCCAAAGTCTACAGAGTGATTTAGGCCATTTGGAAAAATGGGCTGAAAGATGGCAGATGGAGTTTAATGCTGATAAATGTGAGTTGCTACACCTTGGCAGGACAAATCAAAATAGGACGTACATGGTAAATGGTAGGGAATTGAAGAATACAGTTGAACAGAGGGATCTGGGTATAACCGTGCATAGTTCCTTGAAGGTGGAATCTCATATAGATAGGGTGGTAAAGAAAGCTTTTGGTATGCTAGCCTTTATAAATCAGAGCATTGAGGATAGAAGCTGGGATGTAATGTTAATATTGTACAAAGCATTGGTGAGACCAAATCTGGAGTATGGAGTACAATTTTGGTCGCCCAATTATAGGAAGGATGTCAACAAAATAGAGAGAGTACAGAGGAGATTTACTAGAATGTTGCCTGGGTTTCAACAACTAAGTTACAGAGATAGGTTGAATAAGTTAGGTCTTTATTCTCTGGAGCACAGAAGGTTAAGGGGGGACTTGATAGAGGTCTTTAAAATGATGAGAAGGATAGACAGAGTTGATGTGGACAAGCTTTTCCCTTTGAGAAAAGGGAAGATTCAAACAAGAGGACATGACTTCAGAATTAAGGGGCAGAAGTTTAGGGGTAATATGGGGGGGAACTTCTTTACGCAGAGAGTGGTAGCGGTGTGGAATGAGCTTCCAGTGGAAGTGGTGGAGGCAGGTTCATTGGTATCATTTAAAAATAAATTGGATAGGCATATGGATGAGAAGGGAATGGAGGGTTATGGTATGAGTGCAGGCAGGTGGGACTAAGGGGAAAAAAAAATTTGTTCGGCACGGACTTGTAGGGCCGAGATGGCCTGTTTCCGTGCTGTAATTGTTATATGGTTACACATGAATAAATTTGAGCAATTTATTACATTCCAGCAAATAACTTTTTCTTGCTTATCCTACTCCTAATGTTAACTTTGTTTGTATTTTGACATTTAATGCACTTCATATGGCTGAACATATCATAGTATTATTCCATAATCGTTGATATATTATTTTTATTTTCCGTGGTTTGCTCAAATTATTAAAATATTATTTTTGCTCAAGATATTATTCAAATTGCCTAATGTTTCATTGTTTCGCTGACAACAAGTAATTTCCATATGTTAGCCAAGAAAGATATACTTGGTTATCCCTCAGTACAACAACGTCAAGAACGATGTTGCTGTACTGAGGATAGCCAAGTCTATCCCTCATTGCTAGCAGCTGATGGGAAGCGGCTGTAAAGTGGGAAGTGGCTGTAAAAGGACAGCGCTGCTGGGGAGGGGACCCTTCTGCCGGCCCGCCCACCAGCCAGCCAAGGTGTCCTTCGGCATAGGCACAAACAGTGGTGGTGGTGGTTGGTGGGTAGCTACTGGGCGGAAGGCTGGCTGCTCCGTCCCGGGCTCACTCGCTGTCTCTGGCTGTCTCTCTCTCTCTCTCTCTCTGTCTCCCTCCCCATCTCTCTATTTTCATTGCAGTCATCTTTTTAAAACCTTACACTGTCTAAGCAAATTTATTTTGCTCTCTTGTAGGCATGTCCAACACGGAAGTTGTAAATGCTATTGGGCGCGGTTATCGTATGCCACGGCCTGAAGAATGTCCCCAGGAGCTTTATGATGTCATGAAAGATTGTTGGAAAAGCAGTGCTGAAAATCGTCCAACATTTGAATACCTGAAAGGACTGCTTGAAGACTTTTACACTGCCACAGAGGGGCAGTACCAGCAACAGCCATAGAAGAACTTTCAAAACAGAATATCAAATTGACAGATTCAATGTTTTGGACAAACCAGATCTGTGGAAGGCAGTCTTCCACTTGATGGCCATCAAATCATCTATATTACAATTCCATGTGAGGAACCCACATGGATAATTTCAAGGATCCCATGGCATCATTTTGGAGAGAAGCAGAGACGTTATCCAATGTCCCTCGCCTCTAAATCCATCCGCCTGGTTATTACCAAATTGTTCTTCCATGGGCACTTGCTGTGCACAAGTTCACTCCTGTAGTTACTGCAATAGCGACTATGTTTCAAAAGTAATATGTTGATCGTAAAAGGTTTAGGGACTTCCTGAAATTGAAAATAGCACTATGTATATACCTTTTTTTTTTACTCCTTAAATAACTAGAACTTTTGGTAAAGCCAAGGTAACAACACAGCAGCCACTTCCACTATCCCTTCTGTGTAGTAATCAATCTGAGCTGGAATGAAGGCTGACTGCTCGTTGGGTCACTGCATTGAAGCACAAGATTCATCAACATGTTCTGTAGTTCATTTAGTAAAATAATATAGTAGTGAATAATTTTCCATTGTGAGATGGCTCGATGTGGATAAGGGTCTGGTAAACTAGAAGGGAATGATATTTGACCCTAATCACTACACAGCCTGCAAAATGATGCCCGTGACATTTCGAAGATATAGTGAAGTCCGGCAGTTTTCTCAAAATTGGATGAGTCAAAGCTAGATGAGTGAAATATGTCAGCTACATGTGGCACTCGACTACTTTTAACTGCACAGGATGTTTGATGGACCATTATTCACAGCAGCTGCTGCACAACGTCAGTTGGGATGCCTTTCCAATTCAGGAAATTAATAAATATACTTTAATAAAGAACTGATATGATAGATATGTTTTCATAGAGATCACATTAACACCGTATCTAGATTTAATCAATTATTAGTAGATAGGCCATTTTGCAGATTATTCAGGTAAATTTCAGGAGTGTTCCATGAGTTATTGTCTGATTCTATTCATTTATAGTTTGGATGTCCATATAAATCAAAAAACTATTTTTAATTACACAACGTGTTTTGTAATATTCCACAAAGACTTTAATTTAATCAGTGCCTTAACACTGATGTGTAATACTGACTAAACGAGCAGGTGGTTTACCCGAGTTTTAAAACCGAGTGACATTTTAAACAAGAGATATCGAAAGTTTGTTTCATTGAAATGAAAATGCTTATTTTTCCACATGCCACACATCTATGAAAGGAATAGTTTAAGAATATCATGTTTTTAATTGTTTGATGAGCAAAGCACAATGTACAGACATGAATAGCAACCAAATCCACAACCTAATAACTTTTGGGGGAAATGAAATCAGGTTGATTACAAGTACAAATGGTGAAATGCAAATGCATCACTTTTTAAAATGTTGTATTATTCACTAAATTCATCTGCCCCTGCTACTAATGATTCCCATCAATGTTAATATATGTAAACTTTAGAATAAAAATCACTTCTTGGAATGTAAAAAACAGCTCAACATTTCAAACTAATCTCTTCAAATCTGTTGCAGTACATTGTAAACTTTTAGTGCCAAGTTGGACGAAGAATTGTTCAAATAATCTGGTGAGTGCTTCATTATGTAAATATCTGTGGTAAGATGAATCATGAAACAAATGTGCAATTTGTTCAATCCAGTGAATTTCCAGAAGTAAAGTGCCAGCTGCTACTGCTTTTATATAAAAAGAGAATGCTCCCTTTCTTTCTCCAGATGAACAGAAATACCAATCACACGTGTATCTTGTATGGCAGAAGACATTTATGCAAACTGTAAACCCGTGTATCCTATTTTGTAAATGTGCAATAGTTGCTTTTTTGTTTTTCCTTGCCCTAACTGTTTGAGCACACAGAAAAACAGTAAATTATAAATTTGTAACATGAATAGAATAAAGGCATCTGTTGCCCAAATATTTTCTATATAATTTTCTATCAAAATATCTTGTTACTGGTAAAATACTATAGAAATGTCTTGACCTGAAACGTTACCTTTTCTCGTTTCCAGCGATGCTGCCTGAGTTATTCCAGCACTTTGTGTCTATCTTCTATATATTTGCAAAATTTGTTGGGCAAGTTTCCACTTGTTCAAAGAGGATAAATAATGGTGTTCAATTGTTTGATCGGGATGTGAATTGTGTCACTAGTGAGATTGGAAAATGTACAGAGTTTTGCTTTGAGAAGGGAAAATGGGGGAAGAGTTTACAAAGATGTTATCCAAGATGACGGGTTGGGGTAGAGACAGAAGAAAACACTTTGCCTTTTGAGTGGGACAATAGTCAAATGCTACAGTCTGAAAATTGGTCGGTTGCAAAGTTGGAGAACCCATTTTTCACACAGGGATTTGGGTATCTGAACTCCACCTGAACAGGTAGCAGAAGTTGATCTCCAGAATAATTTAAAGGTAATCAAATAAATACTTTATTGGAACAAAGAACCAAAAGCTACAATGTGCAAGCATTCTTTTAAAAGTGGGCATTGCTCTACAACAAAGTGTTTCACCATGTTGTGAATGAATGATGCATTATTTCAACATTAGCTGTTGAAGAGGAAAGCAAGTACTGGGTTATCTTATCATTTGCCTGGAGACTATACATTTAAATCCATTTCCATTTGTCCAAATTTATAATCTCTTCCTTTCTGTATCTAATCAACACAAGCAACGATTGTCAATAAGACCAGGTGTCGGTTAATGCTCCACTGAAGCTGTCTATATTTTTATCTCCATTACTTTTGAGTTTGCTTGTGAATTTGTCTTGCATGCAAATTTCAATCTGACCTGTTGCCATCATGAAAAGATCAAAATTTGCACCTGAAATTGAGATTCATATTATAAACAAGGTTGACACAATGATTTAGGGCGGTCACGGTGGTGCAGCGGTAAACTTACTACCTTACAGCGCTTGCAGCGTCGGAGAGCCGGGTTCGATCCCGACTATGGGTGCTGTCTGTACAGAGTATTTACATTCTCCCCGTGATTGCATGGGTTTTCTTCGAGATCTTCGGTATGCTACCACACTCAAGATGTACCGGTATGTAGGTTAATTGGCCTAATGAATGTGTAACTTGTCCCTAGTGTGTGTGGGATAGTGTTAATCTGCGGGGATCGCTGGCCAATGCAGACTCGGTGGGCTGAAGGGCCCGTTTCCGACCTGTATCTCTAAACTAAACTAATTGTGTGGTAGTGAGACTTGGGATTCCAACCCGTTTTACTCAGAAGAGAACTGCTCATGGACACAGAAACATAAGAACAATAAAAAAAATCAGTCTATTTTACACCTTCATCTGCTCTGTGCCACAAGAATTCCAATGGTTTCAGGTCCAGGAGCCTCAAATATTCCTTTACATTCAGTTTAAATTCTCTATTATCTTCTATTCTCATACCTCATCCATCCAAAGGATTATAGACTCAGGAACCAGCAACAAAGAGCTCAATTCCTTCACCAAAGAGCCAAGATGAAAATGTGAGCAATTTTGGGCACTATATCTGAAAAAGGATGTGCCGGCTCTGGAGAAGGTCCAGAGGAGGTTTACAAGAATTATCTCAGGGATGTGTAGGTTAACCTATGATGGTAGACAAAAATGCTGGAGAAACTCAGCGGGTGAGGCAGCATTTAAGGAGTGAGTGAATAGGTGATGTTTCAGGTCAAGACCCTTCTTGACCTTGAAGAAGAAAGGAAGAGGCGGAGACAGTTGGGTGTGGGAGAGCTGGGAAGGGGAGGGGAAGGAGGGAGAAAGCCAGGACTACCTGAAATTGGAGAAGTAAAGGGGTTCTCCAATTGGAGAACCTCAACGTTCATACCGCCCTATTCTAAAATGGATTCAATTATTTTTTTTAATCATCAATCTACACACAATACCCCTTAATAAAAAAGCGAAAACAGGTGTAGAAATTTTTGCAAAGTCATTAAAAAGATATAACTGAAATATCACATTTACATAGGTATTCAGACCCTTTACTCAATACTTTGTTGAGGCACCTTTGGCAGTGATTACAGTCTCAAGTCTTTTTGGTTATGACGCTACAAGCTTGGTAGACCTGTATTTGTGTAATTGCATTCTTCTCTGCAGATCCTCTCAAGTTCTGTCATGTTGGATGGGGAGCATCGACGCTGAACTATTTTCAGGTCCCTCCAGAGATGTTCGATTGGGTACTAATCTGTGTCGAGACACAGATCTGGGGAAGATCTGGCTCTGGCTGGGCCACTCAAGAACATTCACAAACTTGTCACAAAGCCACTCCTGCGTTGTCTTGTCTGTGTGCTTAGGGTCGTTGTCCTGTGGGAAGGTGAACCTCCGCCTCAGTCTGAGGTCCAGAACGCTTTGGAGCTGGTTTTCATCAAGGATCTCTCTACTTTGCTCTGTTCATCTTTCCCTTGAACCTGACTAGTTTCCCAGTTCCTGCCATTGAAAAACATCCGCACAGCATGATGCTGCCACCACTAGGCTTCACCGTAGGTATGGTATTGGCCAGGTGATGAGCGATGCCTGGTTGCCTCCAGATGTGACACTTGGCATCCAGGTCAAATAGTTCAATCTTGGTTTCATCAGACCAGAAAATCTTGTTTCTCTTGGAATGAGAGTTCTTTAGGTACCTTTTAGCAAACTCCAAGTGGGCTGTCATGTGCCTTTTACTGAGGAGTGGCTTCCGTGTGGCCACTCTACCATAACGGCCTGATTGGTGGAGTGCTGCAGATATAGTTGTCCTTCTGGAAGGTTCTCCCATCTCCACAGAGAAACTCTGGAGCTCTGTCAGAGTAACCACCGGTTTTTGGTCACCTCCCTGACCAAGGCGCTTCTCCCCCGATTGCTCAGTTTGGCCGGGTGGCCAGCTCTATGAAGTGGTTCCTAATTTCTTCCATTTAAGAATGACGGATGCCACTGTGCTCTTCAGGGCCTGCAATGCTGCAGAAATTGTTTTATACCCTTCCCCAGATCTGTGCCTCGACACAATCCTGTCTCAGAGATCTATGGACAATTCCTTCATCTTCATGGCTTGGTTTTTGCTCTGACATACACTGTCAACTGTGGGACCTTATATAGACAGGTGTGTGCCTTTCAAAATCATGTTCAATCAATTTAATTTACCACTGGTGGACTCCAATCAAGATGTAGAAACATCACAAGGATAATCAATGGAAACAGGATGAACCTAAGCTCAATTTTGAGTGTCATAGCAAAGGGTCTGAATACTTATGTAAATGTGATATTTCAGTTATTTATTTTTAATTAATTTGCAAATATTTCTAAACACCTGTTTTTGCTTCTTCATATTGTATGTAGTTTGATGATAAGAAAAAATGTAATTAATTTTAAAATAAGGCTGTTACATAACAAAATGTGGTAAAAGTGAAGGGGTCTGAATACTTTCTGAATGCACTGTATATAAAATTATGAGAACCAGAAATCAGGTTGATAGTCAGAATGCTATTTTCCCAGGGTGGAACTGCCATATAGTAGAGGGCATTGTTTTAAGGTGTGAGAAGAAAATGTGCGATGTAAGTTTTTGTTTTACACAAAGTGTGGTTGGGAGTTGTCTACGTGGAGTTTGCACATTCTTCCTGAGACCGCATGGGTTTCTTCCGGGCGCTCTGGTTTTATCCCACACAGAAAAATGCCCAGGTTTATAGTTAATAGACTCTGCAAACAAAATGTCCAAAAACGTTCAGTGAGTGGATGAGAAAGGGGGATAACATATACTAGTGTGAGAGGGTAATTGATGGTAGGCATTGATTCGGTGGGCAGAAGGACCCAGTTCCACTCTGTAGCTCCAAATTAAACTAAATTGTCAAAACCAAAGCAAAATAGAAAGCAAATTGTAATTCCCACAATAAATTCAATGGCATCTTTGCCATTGCCTTTGCAGGAGGGAGTTCGGTGATTGGCTGTAAGGTAAGCTCTTGGGAGTTTCTCTTGCTCCATTTCAGGAGCGGTTAGTTTAAAAAACGGGCGTGACCAGCTAGGAACGCATTCCTTCAAGCTCGGGAGCGGCAGGAGGGAGTTCAGTGATTGGCTGTAAGGTAAGCAATCCGCAAAATGATTTATTGGTTATTGGTTTATTGGGCAATTTATCAGCCAATATAAGCAAGGCTTGCTGTCGGGGAACACTTTGTCAAGGGAAGTGCCTTGTGAGAAAAGTGCGAGTTTTTGGCTCAAGAGTCTTCGGCATGGAGGCTAAGGAGAGGAGACTATGCAAAAGCTGGAGAGGACGGGACATGGTGAACACATTACGGGTAAGATGAGGCAGTGTGAACTTGCAGGATGTGGGAGGCCAGGGACACGGATGGAGCCTCTGGCTGCTACAACTGTGGCAAGTGTGTCCAGGTTCGGCTCCTGAAGGACCGTGTTGGGGCACTGGAGAAGCACTGGATGACCTCAGGACCATCCGGGAAAACAAGAGTTTCCTGGACAACATCTACAGTGAGGTTGTCACGCCAAGGATACGGGAAGAACGAAGGTGTGTGACTAAGAGAAAGGGTGGTAACCGTGGAATGCAGGAGACCCAGGTATCTGTGCCTAATGAAAACAGGTACGCCCTCTTGAGAACCACCGGGGGAGATTGGTAAGCCCAATTTATCTTCCCATGCTCGCATAATCATTTCAGAAGGAGGGATATGTGCAGTTAAAAGGGTATTGTAAATATAGTATATTAACTTACTTGTATCCGCTTTTCTATTCATGCATTCGTCTAATATATCAGGGCCCATAGAATGACAGTCTTGCATGTGTGTTTTCACATAGTCTTGATTTAAAGATATCTAAAAAAATTACTAGCTTTCAAATGATATTATCCTGTAATTCTTGAAACGAGAGGAAGATCCCCTTCTCATAAAGATCTCCCAGCGTTTTAATTCCTGAGTTTTCCCATTGTGCAAATGCCTTATCTAAAGTAGACGGTTTAAACGAGGGATTGTTGGCGATTGGTAAAAGGAGAGAGAAATCTCTCAATTTGAGAGTCGATTCCAAATTCGTAGGGTGCGATGAATTATCAGATTTTTCTCATAGGTTGATTTATTCAGATGTATTGGAGAAAGAAAAATCGCACCTATATTGAAAGGTGAACAATCTTCCCTCGCCATTTTAACCAGTTTACTTGGTGACATGTATCATCCAATCAGTAGATTAAATTTTTAATATTAGTTGCCCAGAAATAGAAAAGAAAATTGGAGAGAGCCAGCCCACCGTTTTCTTTAGGTTTACATAAATGTCATTTATGAATTCTATGAGTTTTATAATCCTAGATAAAATTTGTAATCACAGCCAAGTTTCTTAAAAATGCTTTTAGGGAGATTAATCGGTATTGATTGAAGTAGGTCGAAGAGTTGTGGAAGGAAAATCATCTTTATAGCATTTACTCTACCTATAAGGGAAATAGGAAGTGTTTTCCAAAATTGAATATGGGCATTTAATTTAGTAATTAATGGTGGAAAATTTGCTTGGAATAGAGAGGTATATTTTCTAGTCGCATAAACTCCAAGGTATTTACATTTTTCAGTGGCAATTCTAGTGGATGAACTGATCCGACTGACTGAGGGGCGACCGTGGCTGACAAGGGACATCAGGGACAGTATAAAAATAAAAGAGAAGTACAATGTAGCAAAGATGAGTGGGAAGCAAAAGGATTGGGTGATGTTTAAAGAGCAACAGCAGATAACTAAAAAGGCAATACGGGGAGAAAAGATGAGGTACGAAGGTAAGCTAGCCAAGAATATAAAGGAGGATAGTAAAAGCTTCTTTAGGTATGTGAAGAGGAACAAAATAGTTAAGACCAAAGTTGGACCCTTGAAGACTGAAAATGTGAATTAATTATGGGGAACAAGGAAATGACAGATAGGTTGAACAGGCACTAAGGAGGACACAAACAATCTTCCTGATATACTAGTGGCCAGAGGATCAGGGTTGACGGAGGAACTGAAGGAAATCTACATTAGGCAGGAAATGGTGTTGGGTAGACTGAAGGCTGATAAATCCCCAGAGCCTGATGAACTGCATCCCAGGGTACGTAAGGAAATAGCTCTATAAATCATGGATGCATTGGTGATAATTTTCTAATGTTCGATAAATTCAGGATCAGTTCCTGTGGATTGGAGGGCAGCTAAGGTTATCCCACTTTAAGAAAGGTGGGTGAGAGAAAACAGGGAATTATAGACCAGTTAGCCTGACATCGGTGGTGGGGAAGATGCTGGAGTCAATCATTAAATATTAAATAGCGGCACATTTGGATAGTAACAGGATCAGTCCGAGTCAGCATGGATTGAAGAAGGGGAAATCATGCTTGACTAATCTTCTGGGATTTTTTGAGGATGTAACTAGGAAAAAGGACAAGGGAGAGCCAGTGGATGTCGTGTACCTGGACTTCCAGAAAGCCTTTGATATGGTCCCACACAGGAGATTAGTGGGCAAAATTAGGGCACGTGGTATTGGTAGCAGAGTGCTGACATGGATAGAAAATTAGTTGGCCAACAGGAAACAAAGATTAGGGATTAACGGGTCCCTTTCAGAATGGCAGGCAGTGACTAGTGGGGTACCGCAAGGCTCGGTGCTGGGACCGCAGCTATTGACAATATACATCAATGATTTCGATGAAGGGATTCAAAGTAACATTAGTAAATTTGCAGATGACACAAAGCTGGATGACAGTGTGAACTGTGAGGAGGATGCTATGAGAATGCAGGGTGACTTGGACAGGTTGGGTGAGTGGGCAGATGCAGTTTAATGTGGATAAATGTGAGGTTATCCACTGGTAGCAAAAACAGGAAGTCAGATTATTATCTAAATTGTGTCAAATTGGGAAAAGGGGTAGTACAACAGGATCTGGGGGTTCTCGTTCATCAGACAATGAAAGTAAGCATGCAGGTACAGCAGGCAGTGAAGAAAGTGAATGGCATTTTGGCCTTCATAACAAGAGGAGTTGAGTATAGAAGCAAAGCGGTCCTTCTGCAGTGGTATAGGGCCCTAGTGAGACCACACCTGGAGTATTGTGTGCAGTTTTGGTCCCCTAATTTGAGGAAGGACATTATTGCTATTGGGAGACTGCAGCGTAGGTTTACAAGGTTAATTCCCGGGATGGTGGGACTGTCATATGCTGAGAGAATGGAGTGGCTGGCCTTGTATACCATGGAATTTAGAAGGATGAGAGGGTATCTTATTGAAACATATAAGATTATTAAGGGTTTGGACACACTAGAGGCAGGAAACATGTTCCCGATGTTGGGAGAGTTCAGAACCAGGGGCCACTGTTTTAGGAATAAGGGGTAAGCCATTTAAAACGGAGATGAGGAAACACTTTTTCACACAGAGTTGTGAGTCTGTGGAATTCTGTGCCTCAGAGGGCGGTGGGGGCCGGTTCTCTGGATACTTTCAAGAGAGAGATAGATAGGGATCTTAAAGATAGCGGAGTCACAGAATATGGGGAGAAGGCAGGAACGGGGTACTGATTGTGGATGATCAGCCATGATCACATTGAATGGTTGCGCTGGCTCGAAGGGCCGAATGGCTTACTCCTGCACCTATTGTCTATCTTGCCCAATATTTCTACACGTGCTGTTTGAGGATAACTGTGAATATCGCACCCCCTAGTGACGTGTGGGAAAGCATCAAATATTATCAGGCATTCCTCACGTGAAAAACACACAGCAGAGACTGCTGCCCTCTGGTGGAGGAAAGGTCTCCGGTTTGAAATTGCAGCCAAGCAGTTCAATGGCATGACATTAGGGATTTTTTCTGGGAAACAGAATTTCATTGGAAATCCAAACAACAAAATTGGTATTTTGTGTAATCTTATTCCTGTATCCAAGAGTTTGTATGTGTTCTCTATCTACAGGGTGCATTTCACAATGGGTGCTGGATGTATGGCGAGCAATGGAATGTGCTGCCAGAGGAGGCAGCTGAGGCAACATTTAAAATAGTTTTGGACAGGTACATGGATAGGAGTTTTACAGGGATATGAACCAAATGCAGGCAAATGGGCCATTTTGGTTTTGCTTGGACGAGTTAGGCTGAAGGGCCAGTTACCGTGCTGTCTGATTCGGTGACCAATGTCAATGAATGAACAAAGCTCGACAGACATAATTAATTTATGCCATCGTTAAAGTCTGCTACTGTTTTACCTAAAGGGTCCATGCCTTACCTAGGGCCTGCTGAACATCAATGAGAATGAGGCAGAACAAACTGGAGCACCCCTCACCTCTGCTAATGGTCTTCGCAACAGCCAAGTAATGTGCTCTAAACTCTGGGCTCCGAACTTTAAATCAAATGCATGGATGTTTAGTTAAATTCTGTAATATTTATTCAAAAATCAGACAGCCTCCCCACTTCAGTGCCGCCCAACATTTCTCCCCAAAACATCAGCATGATGAAGCCACTGGTGACGTTTCAGGTCAAGATCCTTCCTCCGACTGAGCTTGGGTCGAGACCCTTCTTCAGACCAAGTACTGAGTTTTGGTCACCCTGCTATTGAGAAGGATGCTATTACGCTGAAAAGAATGCAGAAATAATTTACAAGGGTGTTGCCAAGTCCCAAGGGTTTCAGCTATAGGAAAAGGATGGGCAAGCTAGGACTTCATTCTTAGGAGTACAGGTGGCTGAGGGATGATTTTATGACGATGTATAAAATCATGAGGAAAACAGATTGGGTAAATGCACAGTCTTTTATATGGGACCAGAGGGCATAGGTTTAAGGTGAGAGGGGCAAAATTTAATAGAAAACCAAGGGACAACTTTTTCACTCAATAGGTGGTAGGAGTATAGAACAAGTTGCCAGAGGAGGTAGTTAATGTGTCTGTGGAAAAAAAGTTAATGCTTCAGATCCAGGACTCTTTATCAACTCCTGAAAAAGGGGAAACAAGTTATCAATGAACAAAGATTATGATGGAAAGAGTAATTACTGAGAGTGAAGAAATCAAAAAGGACTGGCAAAATCCTACCCGAGAGCAAAGGAGAACCAGTTTGGGCCTCTGGAAGAGAACTGGCAATGAATGGCCAGCATAGTGGCACAGCTGGCAGAGACCTGGACCTCGGGAGCCATCTGCGTCGTGTTTGCACGTTCTCACTGTGACTGTTTGGGTTTCCTTCCACATCCCAAGGGTAAGCAAGTTTGTAGGTTAATTTGCCTGTGTAAATTGCCCCCAGTGAAGGGAATTAATGCAAAAGTGGGATAGGGTAGAACTGCAATTATAGATCAGCTACAGAAATGGGCAGAGGAATGGCAGATGAAGTTTAATCCGAACAAGTACAAGATGTTGCATTTTGGGAGGTGCAATGTATGGGGAAAATATACAATTAATGGCATGGGATTTAAACAGCTTTGATGCACAGAGGGATCTTGGGGTCTAAGTTCACTCCTCCCTGAACATGACCACACAAGTAGAGTGAGTGGCAAACATGGCATATAGTGTGCTTGCCATCATTGGACAGAGTATTGAGTACAAAAGTCAGGAAGTCATGATACAGCTTTATAGGACTTTGGTTAGGCAGCATTTTAGTATTGGGTGCAGTTCTGGTCACCTCCATTACAAGAAGGATATGGAGGCTTTGGAAAGGGTGCACAGGAGTTTTACCAGAATGATGCCTGGTTTAGGGGGGGTATTAGCTACATGGAGAGGTTGGACAGATTGGATTTTTTTGTCTGGAACGCCAGAGATGCAGAGGGAAGTATATAAAATTATGAGAGGCAGACATAGGGGTAGTCAAAACCTATTCCCCAGGATGGAAATACCAAATACTAGAGAACATGGCTGCAAGCGGAGAGGGGTAAAGTTTAAAGGAAGTGTGCAGGGAAAAGTTTTTTTTCTTTCTTAATTGCACAGAGGGGCTTGGAATGTACAGTGGAGGCAACTATGATCACCACGTGCGAGAGACTTTTAGATAGGCACATGGATAGGCAGGGAAATTAATTATGTGCAGGCAAATTAGGTTGGTCTTGGCATCATGTTCAGCACAGACATTGTGGGCCAATGGGTCTATTCTTGTGCTGTATGGATATATGTTCTATCACTAGTGTGAACATGAACTCTAATGATCAGTGTCGACTGTGGGCTGAGGGGCCTATTTCCATGTTGTATCCCAAAACTGAACTCAATGGCAAAAGAAAAAAAAACTGTAGTCACTGGTACATCTGAAGTAAAAATAGAACATATTGGAAAACCTTAGCAAGTCCCAGACCCAAAATGTTAACTGCTTCTCTTTCCATAGATACTACCTAACCATTGTCCCCAACAAGGTCCCTTTCTTAGTGTTCTTTTGTTTTATTTCAGATTCCCAGCAACTGCTGCTTTTGTTTTTGATGACTGGTTACTTACTGCTACTGTACACCTCGAGCAAGTTCACCAGGAGCAGTGTAGAGAAAAAGGTTTTCCAACATGTCAAGTCTATTGCAGATTTCCACATAACTGCAAGTGTTTTTTGTACGAGTAAGTCAGAAACTGCATGTAAGTGCATGATGTTGTCTATGCCAAGTTAAACCAAACCAAAGATAGACAATAAACTAGAGTAACTCAACGGGTCAGACAGTATCTTTGGAGAAATAAATAGGTGACATTTCAGGTTGATACCCTTCTTTAAATTGATTCAGTGGAAAGAGAAACATGGATGTAGATGGTGATATAGAGAGATACAAAATAAATGAATGAAAGAAATGCAAAAAAAATAACGATGGCAAAGGAAACACTGTTAATTAGGGGCTAGGTGAAAACAAGTTACAGACAATGAGACTCAACAAGACAACTTTGAAGCTTGTTTGACTAGGGTGGGGGAGGGATGGAGAGAGAAGGGCTTCCAGGATTACCTGAAGTTATAGAAATCAATATTCACCCGCTGAGTTTCTCCAGCACTTTTGTCTACCTTCAATATTCATACCACTGGGTTGTAAGCTGCCCAAGCAAAATCTGAGGTTTTGCTACTCACTGATCTAATCTTCCTCCCAAATAAATTGGCATTTTGCTGATGAGTATATGCACATACTGTACATGTGGGCAGCATAGCGGTCAAGTTGCTGCCTTACAGTGCCAGAGAACTGGATTGAATTCAGACTATGGGTGCGTCTCTACGGAGTTTGTACATTCCCCCTGCGACTGCATGCGTTTCCTTTGGGTGCTCTGGCTTCCACACTCCAAAGACATACAGGTCTGTACATTAATTGGCTTTGGTAAAATTATAAATTGTCCCTTGTGTGTAGGTTAGTGCTAGAGTACAAGGCGATTGCTGGTCGGCGCAGATTCGGTGGGCCGAAGGGCTTGTTTCTGCATTGTATCTCTAAGATAAAGGCTAATATTAATTTAATCTAAGCATTCAATAGGTACATTTTTATTGGTCTTTACAGATCATTTTTAATTTCCTTTTTGTTTATTAACTGCTGCTTCTGTCCTCAAATGACCTTGAAGCCTTCCTATTTACATGGCATGCTTCAGTATTACGAAACGCTATAAAATAGTAAAAGCTAGAGACTGTCATTTAATAAAAGTTTGTTTTATTTGCTTATGTTTCAAATAAGATTGGGTATTAAAAGGACATGTATAATTAAACAGAACACAAATTAACAATGAATTATTTATTAGCATGACTCGGTAGAGATGCTAGTTTGCCAGACACTGCATTCATTTTAGCTTTGAGTCGAGGAGTCAAATCCCTGGTTTTAAACAAACTGGGTTTTGAAGGACAGCCAATGGCAAGTTTGGATCCTGTTAAATTTGAAAATAGTTTTTTTTTCATTTGCAGTGGTTTTTCAGCATTTGGTATCTTTGTGGAGAGTGCTAGCTCGTGCTGGAGTTTTGAAACCATATTTTGCAGATGACCGACTTTGTCAACATGTTCTTTGTTAACATCTTTAAGCACTTTTTCCTTAAAAGAAACATTTCCATTAAAATTTTAAGGTACATGAACAATTCTAAAATGATGCAGAATAGCCTCTTGGCATTATATGTAATCACTCAGCCTGTTAATCAGATCCATAAAAATAAAAAAAATCCTTTAAACTATTTGGATGACACATAATATTTCAAACAAAGTTAAAATAGACAAATACAGTCAAAAATACCTAAGAAAAGCATACCATTTAATTGGGATTATTAACTGCGGCACCTCAACAAAATTGGTGTTGTTAAGTCCACAATTAAGTACACAATTCCTGAAGTTAACAGATGTGGACTGAGTGATCTTATTATGTTACATCCAGAGGCTACACAATTTACCCAACAACTGCACTATCCAATTAGCCAGAGTTGAAGTTACTGAGCAACAAAGGGGACATTACTGGAATTTTATCTACCTGAAATGGACTTTATATTGCCCTGACCATTGACACACTGAAAATATCATTACATGGTCTTGACTGTTGAATTCACAAATGCTGTATCCCTTACTCTCATCATGCTGTACTTAATTTTTAAAACATTAATTATATTTACTTTTGCACAGAGTTCTTTTCATTATTTATTCACAGGATGTGGCTTTTGGCAGCTGACGTGTGTCCCCATTTACTCCCTGAACGGATTGGCATGGCAGGCCATTGCAGAGGGCATGTAGGAGTCAATGCTGGAGAGATGCAGGCCAGACCAATGAAGAGCAGCACTTTTTAAAAAACCAGACAAGCCTTTTGTATATCATGGATATGGTTATTGATACAAGCCTTTTACAATAACAAGCTTTTTAAGACATTTGAACAATTTCCCCCATTGCCATAGCAAGATCAACAGTCCAGCCTCTGGTTACTAGTAACTTTTAACAGCTTATTCTCATTAGGGGATCAGCATGTTATGCACATTTATCTAATTAAGTTAAATAAACTGCCCGAATGTACACAATGTTTAATCTGTCAACATAGAAAATAGGCATCAAAGGATCTTTGCTCCAACAAGCCTGTGATTTTTCAGAGCCTAGCAGTTAGTTCCATATCACTTACAACAGATTTAGTTTTACCCTCTGCATATTTTAACTAATTCTCTTTCAATTATTGTGGTGGAATCTGCTTTCATACCCCTTCAGCAGTCCATTCCCCCACGATAATCTACTGTTTAAAAAAAAAAGTCTTCAACAAGCCAATCCTAGTTCTTAAATTACCCTTTTATTTACTCAAAACACTTTTTCTAAAAATTAAAACAATCTGTTTAATCTGCTGGAAATCTGAAATAAAAATAGTAAATGCTGGAAGCACTCAACAGTTCAGACAGCATCTATGGTGAGAAAAACAGAGTTTCAGGCTGAAGATATTTTATCAGAACTGGGGAAAGTGAGAAAACAAGTTAGTTCTAAATTGCAAGGAGGGATAGATAGGGCAGGGGACAGGACCTGGAAAATTTGATATGGTGATAGTTATTGTCATAAGGTCGTACAGCATAGAAACGGGCCCTTCACCACAACCTGCCCATGCCGATATGATATGCCACATATATGGTGATACTTAGTGGTACAGTGTTGCAGCTGGTAGAACCACCCTCATAACACCAGAGACCCATGTTCTGTCACAACCACAGGTACTGTTTGTGTGAAGCTTGCAAGGTCTCGCTTAACTGCGTAGGTTTTCCCCCTTGGAGTTCCAAGTTCCACCCACATCCCATGAGTGCAGATTGGTAGGTTAGTTAGCCACTGTGATGTGTCCCTCGTGTATTGAAGAATGGTAGAATCTGGGAGAGGTGATGGGAATATTGGGAGAATAGAAATGGAATGTTTGTTTAGTGCAAATGGATGGTGGATAAAGGCTCAAAGGACTGCAGTGCCCATTTCCATTTGTCTCTCTCAACGACTCCATGTTGTTTGAAGAACAGCGCCCAATGTTTCATCTGGGTACATAGTTGAATTTAATACACGGTCCCAAAAACTATAATTTCAGATAACAGATTCTGTTCATATCAGAACTGACAGTTCTGCTGCAGGATTATCCATCTGTAATAAGGTCTTAATTTCTGTTTCCGCAATCACTGCATAATCACCTGTGTTTATCCACCATTCTCTCATATTGATTTCACTTCTCTGCAACAGTTCTGACATGCTTTTGTATGTTCCCTTTTGTCTCTCTCTACCTCAATCCTATTGCACTTATTAATCCCTCATCCAGATGGTTTCAACATCTTATCACCAACCTTGGTCTCACCCCATCAGAGATATTCCCCTTGTCCAAGACAGCCCTCCCCTACCCTTTCTGCAAATGTGTTTTCTAAGATTGTCCAGTTCTAATGAAGGATCTTCAACCTTTCCACCAATGCTGCCTAACCTGCTAATGTATTATTTTAGTATTTAATCTCATGCTTTTTCATGCGTCTATGAAATCTCTCAAATGTCTTTGGAATAAATCCAAGCTTTTCCAGTTTCTCCATTTAGTTCCTGTTAATATATCAGTAAATTACTTTTAAACCCTCAAATGACCAGATATAAACAGAATAGTATGTTTCAATGTTTTACAAAGAGTTTGGTTAGCTTCCATGTTTCTGTATGCTACCTCTTAATAAAAACCATTTTGATTTTTACAATTTCAACTCAACCTTCTCAACTCCATATTGTCTTCTGAGGTTTGTGCATATACATTCTCAGCTCTATCCTCCTGCATCATATTCAAAACATTGCAAATCAGTTACTATTGCCTCCTCCAATCTTCCTACTAAAGCATATAATTGCAAACCTCTCAATTCAATGTCACAAGCCAGCACAAAAGTACTTGGAAGTCAATCACTGACTTAGTTACATTTCAGAATTTCACATTATTTGAATTGTTTTACAAATTGTACACTAATAAAAACAGGTCGAGCCACGATACCTGATAATCCTAATATTTGTTGACTCTCAGCAAATTAATT
Organism: Leucoraja erinaceus; assembly: GCF_028641065.1. NCBI lineage: Eukaryota > Metazoa > Chordata > Chondrichthyes > Rajiformes > Rajidae > Leucoraja > Leucoraja erinaceus. Next base: position 37,531,040 of record NC_073380.1, on the reverse strand, counting down.
CTGTAAAAGCTGTTCACCAAGCCTATTTTCTGGTCCTTAGCCAGTTGCATTTTCATACAGACATTATTTTAGGTTAAAATCCAAAGACTAATTTTATGGCACTCTGCAAAACACCTTTTGAAAATCATCAAGTTTTGCAATTGCCCTACTTTGCATTTCATTTTATGTCCAAGCTTTCTCATTGAATTCTACTTTTCCAGTTTAGTTATTTTCCAGTAAAATAAAATCTATATTTTAAAAGGAATAAACACTCCATTTTGAGTACATCATGCTATTACCCTTGGCAAAAAAAGATATATTTTTTAGTAAGCTAAAAACATGAACATATCATTCTCCAGTCACGAGTGTGGTTAAACATGTACCTGCTTTGCAATTCTGTCATTACATCTCTGAAACGCTTCATCGCTTTCTTGAATTTTTTTCTCTTTCTCACGCAGTACCGTACAAATGTCCTTCAATTGCCTGGTTAATGTCTTGTTCACCTTATAGCAGAAAGATTATTGATATCAGATGCATAGTCTATTATTGTGTTATCCGAAATTCATATATGATCATAGAGCTCGTGATCAGATAGCATTATGTTTTAATATTAGTTTTTAAAACGTAGTTCGTATATTCTTCCTGTGACCATGTGGGTTTTCTCTGAGATCTGTTTCCTCCCACACTCCAAAGACCTACAGGTATGTAGGTTAATTGGCTTGGTGGATGTGTAAATTGTCCCTAGTGTGCGTTGGGTAGTACGGGGATTGCCGGTCAGGTCGGACTCGGAGGTCCGCTGGGCCCGATTCCACACTGTATCTCTAAACTAAACAGTATTAACATTTAATACTGAGATTTTCGTTAAAAAAAATTAGGAGTGATACCTGATCCTTTTCTTCAAGTAGTTTTGCAGATTGTTCTTCAGATAAGACTTTCCTCTTGTACAATTCCTGATATTTCATCAACTCTGAAGAAAAATGTTTTAGTTCTCTCTTGCATAATGCTCGACCCAAAAATCTAATTATATACAATTAAAAACAAATTTAAATGCTTAACTGGAAACAAAGTGCAAACAAAGGAACTCCACTAGTTTCCAATATCCAGATGAATATACAAAGCATAATACGCATAAATATGAATAAACCTTATAACACCAGGTGCTAGGAAGATATATAGAAACAAGGAACTGCAGATGCTGGTTTACAAAAAATGACATAAAGTGCTGGAGTAACCCAGCGGTCAGACACCATCTTTGCAGAGCATGGATAGGTGAGGTTTCGAGTCACAACCCTTCTTCAGACTCGTCTTCTTGAGTTCAAAGAAGGGTCCCAACCGGAAACGTCACCTATGTTCTTCAGAGATGCTACCTGACCCTTTGAATTACTCCAGCACTTTGTGCCTTCTATTTGGAAGATATAATCTGCATTGATCCAATGAGGATTTTATTGAACAATATGTTGGGTAACACTGTGGGCTTTAAAGAACACAGTGCATAAATCTCACACTTTAACACCATTGCCATTCCTAAAGGAAAGGGAAAATGGAGAGAAAAAGAATAGGGAGCAGGTCTGGATAACTGTTACACATTAATTTTCTACTAGTGCAAGTGTCTAGGACCAGAATTTGGTTGTTAAGCAAAAAACATTAGGTTTTCCATATCAGCATGTAATAGTCTACGCAAGCACAGCACAATGTTCCAGACCAAATAGATGCAACACTTACCCCTGGAACTTGCAAGAGCTTCTATTTGAAGATTCTGCAGCTGAGAGTACATTTTTGAAACTTCTGTCTTGAACCATGCTAACTCCTCCAGAAGGCAAGCTGTACTTTCAGCAATGGAAGGTTGATTCTGGTATTCACACAATGCAACTTCCAGCTGCTTCATTTTCACATCTGCAGCCTTGGGAGACGGATAAACTGTAACATGCTCTTCAGTCAAAGTTGCAATGCTAAGCAACAGCGTTTGGCATTTTGTGAAATAAAAACAACATATTCTTGGATTCCAAAATGTGAACATCCCAATAGCTTAAGTTTGGTGAATGGAGTACATTTTTCGTCAAACACTTAAATTTGTTCATTGGATAGGCACAGGCATTGTAAATGTTTAAGGAAGAGATATAAAAGCTGTGGATGGTTAATCCTCGACTTGGTCATAGAGAATCAGTTGTACCTGATGGAAACAGGCCCTTTAGCCCAACTTGTGCATGCTGACCAAAATATCCATCCAAGCCAGTCCCATTTGCTTGCGTTTGGCCCATATACCTCTGAACCTTCACCATTCATGCAACACTCCAATTGTCTTAAACATTAACTGTACCTCAGCTTTCTTTCCCAACTCCTTCCATGTACCCAGCACTCAGTGCTTAATAAGTTGCCACTCAAGTCAGTTTTAAATCTTTCTGCTCACACCTTAAATCTGTCCTCTTTTCCAGCTTTCTCCTCCATATACAATCAGTCTGAAGGAAGCTCAACCAAAAATCTTGCCTGATCATTCCCTTCACATATGTTGCTTGACCCCCCAAGTTCCTCCAGCATTGTGTTTAAAATCAACCCTCAAGTTTTCTACTCCCCCAACTTGAAAACGTCTGTGACCACCCATCTTATCTATGCCCTTGATGATTTTACATACTTCTATGTCACCCATCAGCCTCCAGCATTCCAGTGTAAAAAGTCCCATCTTATCCAGCTTCTCTCTAACTCCAACCCACAAGTCCTGATAAGACCCTTGTGAATCTTTTCTGCGCCTTTTACAGCCTAATGATACCCTTTCCAGAGCCAAACAACTAGAACTACCTATAATACTCCAAATGCAGTCACACCAACAATGTGTACATTTGCAACATTATGCCCCAATTTTTGTTTTCAATGCCTTGACTGATGAAGGCAAGCATGTCAAACTCTTTCATCTTCCTGTCTATCTGTGTCACCACATTCAGGCAACCTTATCTCTAAGCTGCACCTTGCAATATCAGGCAAAAACTTAATTTGCCACACTTGTCCATTGCCATGCAACTCCACTGCAGTTAAATGGAAGTGATACAAAATTCAGTTACTGAAAATCTAAATTGCTGGAAAAACTCAGCAAGTCAGACTGCATCCGTAGATGGAACAATCTATCAATGTTTCAAACACAAGATCCCTCATGACAGATATTTCCAGATCATCTATACTCTGTCTACCTCAATTGCCTCTTGATTCAGATTTCTAAACTGACAGTTAGCTTGACTGACATCCAGTGAGACATAGGCAAAAATCTGCTCCAAACAAAATTGAGAGACCAAATCAACATCATTGCTGACAGTCACAATCTCCTAGCAACTTGCTCTCACCGACAACTACTTGGAATTGAAATAGATCGTTCCACAATTTCCATCATCTTCCATCCCCAGATGAATATTGAGCCATACATCAGAAGCATCACATAGACTGCTTACTTAAACCTCCACGATGACTCCCAACACAACTGAATTTGTCCCTACTTCAATTCAACTCCTGCTGAATCATTCATTTGAGACCTTAATCAGGGCTATTCTTCTGTGCATTCGGCTGCCCTCATTCATCTACCGTCTTATAAACTAGAAGTCATTCAAAGCTCTGCTGCTGCACCACGACTCATTCATTTGTCACCCATACTCAATGACCTTCACCAGCATCCAGGTAACCAAAGCCTCGTTCAGCAATTCACATCTTTGTTTTCAAATCCCTCCACAACTCACCTCATCCATCTCAATCTTAATTGCTTTAGCCCAATAGCTCAAGGCATCTACATTCACTGGGATTCGGCTTCCCGATTATCCCAGGATGTAATCATTTCACCATTTACTGCTGGTCAAGGCTGTCAACGGCAAGCTCTATAATTTATACCCTAAACTTGTTTGTCTTCCTCCCAATTTCCTCAAAACCTACTAATCGAACTGAGCTTTTGATCATCTGCCCGAGTATCTCTTTGTTTAGTATCGTTGTATTTCATCATATTGCAAAACTTGCTGTGGGACAGCTTGATCTATTCAAACATGTCTGATACATGCCCAAAATCATAAATCTATGAATTATACTTTAACTGGTCTCTCCACAATCATTACCCAAAACAGTCAAACTATCTTCTTAGTTAATTACACACTTAAATTTGGATTATGAGTTCTTATTGTATCATAGTATCATTACTTCTTGCAGTACACAATTTATTCAAAGAATTATGAAATGCAATCTTCTACCAATGAAGATGAATATGTTCTTCCTGAAGCAAAACTTAACCCATTGTTTAAGAAACAGTTAGACAGATACATGGACAGGTTTGGAGGATTATGGGCCATGCGCAGGCAAGTGGGGCTAATTTAGCTGGGACATTGTTGGCGGGTGTGGGCGAATTGGGCCGAAGGGCCTGTTTCCGCACTGTATCACTCTATGACTATAACACTATCCAAGCCGTCATTGTGGCATAATTCAAAGCAGCAGCGGAACAGAAGAATTATGGATCATAAATAATGCAATGTTAAGGGTTTGGTCAGACTAAAAATTCCATGAAGATACAAGGTAGTGCTTTATCTTGGCTTCCAATTAGTAGGTGTAAAGTAGAAATCAGAGTTACTGGGACAGGTAAATGTAGCCTTTCAGAAAGGGTTTTGCACAATCTAATCCAAAATAAACTGCTGAAATTAAACTATCCCCTTGCATCCCAAAATTATCAAAACTGGCAGACAATTCACCTTGTCCAACTATTCACTGGCTTTCACTACACTGTTGATGGAAAAAGCATCACATATCTCACCTTAATCATTACCTCTGCCTTATGTTGCTCAGCAGCAAACTCTTCTTTTGAAATATATTTATCTTTAACTTCTTCCAAAGCCCATTTATACGCATGCCGCCTGATAGATTCCTTATACATGTGAAGTTTACTGTCCAATTGTTCTTCATAGACATCCTTTAGCTCTTCAAATCGCTCACTGCAATTTGAATAAATTATCAACATCCACAACATTTATCCAACCATTTATAAAGAAAATTAAAGACAATTGTAAGGTAGTACATATTAAAAGAACAATGCATGTCAAATGGAATTACATTGTATTGTGTGAGGAAGAGAAACTAGACTGCATCTGTGGATAAAATTTTGAAAGTGGCACAATAGATTAGCAGATAACCATCAAGATCCTGGGGTTTAATAGATTGGAGGTGGGGGCCAGCCGCCGGAAAGAAGCTGTTCCTCGATATATATAAAATATTAGGTCAACCACAAATGGATCACTGTGTCCAATTCATGGTACCTGTTTGGTGCAAGAGCTTTAAATTACAGAAAGGAAATGTAGGAAGGAACTACAGATGTTGGAGTGTCTGAAGAAGGGTCTCAACTCTCAGTCTGAAGAAGGGTCTCAACCCTAAACGTCATCCATTCCTTCTCTCCAGAAATGCTGCCTATGAGTTACTCCAGCATTTTGTGTCTATCTATAGAAAGGAATTAGCAGATTAATTCCAGGAATTAATTGTTTAAGTGCACGGATCCCCAATAAAGAGACAACCACATCCCTTCCTATGCTATGCAAGTGATGGAGGGGATACTAGATCTTCAGACAGTTTGGATGTAGTTAGAATTCAGGCAGGCAGACTGCACATTTTGCATTTGGTGTGTACAGATTCCAAGCTGGAAAACCAAGTAGAGAAGACAAAAAGGCCTTCTACCATTTTTTGAAGAAACAACAAAAAACGTTGACCAGGGCTAAGCCGTACACTTTGTCTATATGGACTTCAGGAAGACCTTTGATAAGGTTCCACATGGTAGGCAACTCTGGAAGGTTAGATTGCATGGGATCTGGGAGAGCTATACGGCTAGATAAAGAATTGGCTTCTGGAAGGAAGCAGAAAGAGATGGTAGAAGGTTGTTTTTCGGACTGGAGGCCCGTGACTAGTGGTGTGCTTCAGGGTTTGGTGCTGTTTGCAGTTTAAATGAACAATTTGGGTGAGATTATAGAAGGCATGATTAGCAAGTTTGCAGATGACACTGAAGTGGGTGACATCATAGCTAGCAAAGGTGGTTATCAAAAATTACACCATTACCAGCTGGGCAAGTGGACCGAGGAGTGGTTAATGGAGTTTAATGCAGATAAGTGCAAGGTGTTGCATTTTGGGAAGTTAAACCAGGGCAGGACCTTCACAGTGAATGACAGGACTCCTGGAAGTGTTGTAGAGCAGTGGGACCTAGGAGTGCAAGTACGTGGTTCCCTGAAAGTGGTATCACTGATAGATAGGGTGGTCAAGACAACTTCCAGTACATTAGCCTTCATTAGTCAGGGAATTAAATATAGAAGTTGATGTGTTATGTTATCGCTGTACAAGACGTGGGTGAGACTGCATATGGGGTATTGTGTTCAGTTTTAGTCACCTTGTTATAGGAAGGATGTCATTAAGCTGGAAAGAGTGCAGAGAAAATTTATGAGGATGTTGGCACGACTAGAGAGCCTGAACTATTGGGAGGGGTTAAGTAGGACTTCATTACTTGGAGTGCAGGAGGCTAAGCGGTGATCTTAGAGGTGTGTAGAATCACGAGCAGTATAGATAGAGTGAATGCGCAAAGTATTTTACCCAGGTGAAGAACCAGAGGACATAGAAACACACAAGGCCTTTTATTGTATTATTTAAGAAGGAACTGCAGATGCTGGAAAATCGAAGGTAGACAAAAATGCTGGAGAAACTCAGCGGGTGAGGCAGCATCTATGGAGTGAAGGAAATGGGCAACGTTTCAGGTCTGAAGGGTTTCGACCCAATAACGTTGCCTATTTCCTTCGCTCCATAGATGCTGCCTCACCCGCTGACTTTCTCCAGCATTTTAGTCTACCTTTTATTGTATTAATGTGATTGTATAAAAACTGTCAAAATAGAGCTTGTCACCTGTTCTCAAGTACCCCCTTGCCAGCACCATTTGCCTTCAGCCACCTACTTCTCAGCATCAAAGGCCTCACTGTCACAAAGCTGGTAAGGCCATGAGTGGCAAATAAGCCTCAAATAACAGACCGCCAATGCCCTGCCCAGAATCATTGTGTTGGGCTTGTGACGACTCATGCCATCAAACATCTCTTGGACCATTTCTAAATAATATTGCAGATATTTAGAATCAGGTCAAATTAAATAAATACTATAAATTAAAGCATAGCTACTTAGAACGGCTGTCTCAGCATCAGAAACACAGCTTCATGTTGCACCTCGGGTGTTATCTGCATGGGGATTGCAAAATTCCCTATGACTGTGTGGGTTTCTACTGGGTGCTTCAGTTTCATAAGGGAAGTCATGTGATAGGTTAGATTTAGGCCATTTGGCCCATCACCTACTCCGCCATTCAATCATGGCTGATCTATATCTCCCTCCTAACCCCATTCTCCTGCATTCTCCCCATAACCTCCGACACATCCCATATCCCAAGGTTGCGCACATTCAAAATTCCATTTTGTGCCACCAATGTATTGCATTGAACAGAATCACTATCCTTCACCTTGATAGAATTATATCAATAATATTACTCAAACTGTAGGGCAGAAATACCCATCGTCTCATAGCCAGTCCTTGCACTTCAACTAGAACAGAGATTCTCTTTGTCTCAATACTATTCATTGATTCTGGTCTTGCACAAATAGGTTGCTACATTGACTTACAATACAGTGGTCATTTATTGCGGATGAAATATTAGCACAGCCCAAGAATGTGAAAATGATTATGCAATTGGTGTTTGCTGTGCAAAACAAAACAATTCTATTTAAAAAAATATAGCATCAGAGAATTGGGTGTCTAATTCCTCATTTTAAAATCATCCCTCACAATGCATCGGTTACAAGTTCATGATTTATCAACTCGCACTAGGCACTAGCAACAGGTCATAACCAACAAGATTGAATCTGTGTTTTTCAGCAAAATCAGCAGCAACATCAAATTATTATATTAGCATCTGTTCATGAATCGACTCAAAACCTCTCACTTGAAATGTTAAACAGCAAATGGGCAAAGCTGCTCGGTTGAATCTCTGGAATAGCTCACATTCCCTGTAAGCATTGCATGGACAAGATATCAATGGTCCAATACTTCTCAGCCTGTGTTATCCACATCACCTTATCAACTAGGGAACATTGGATCATTAATCCCATAAAATCATGGAAAGAAAATCTACCAAATAAATCCTTTCAGTGTCTGAACAGCAATCTCCACCATAAGTGCATCAAAGAGTACTTATGGCTACACTATCTCTTCAATGTTTATGGTTACACATGCTTGTTTAATAGGTATTGACTTTGTAAGGCAAAGTTGCTTAATAGGCTGTTTCTGTCTATAAATTGAATATAGCCAGATACTAAAAGCCATAACATACACATTCAATCTGCATGTATCAGCATTGACCTTATTCTGACCCATACCCAAGATAAAATAGAAACTAGATTCCCTCAATAGTCACCAGTGAGAAGCATGGCTTTCTCAAAATAACTATTTTAAAATGAAGAAATTCATAAAGAAAAAAGAAATACCCATTTCTCCAAGACCTCCAACCCTTCATTATGCAATATCTTCTATTTAAAAAGTGCTACAACTCATTTTGACTACTGGCGAGTTTTGGATATTATTATCCACAGATTGTATAATCCAACAAGCATATCCCTCAACATCAAATGGCAACATTAGCTCTAACATCTTAACCTATGGTCTAAAATTACCTCCAAACCTCTTCAGTACGGAGTAGTTGCTGAAACATTGCTTCTCCCATTTCTTCACGAACCGTCATTTCCAAAACAAATTTCTGCTGTCTTTCAGCTATCAGTTTGTGTCTGAGGTTTTCAATCATATTCAATAATTCCTGAGAGAGAACATAAAAGAAAGTGTTTAAAATCATGCGAGGAAGAGATTGGGTAGATGCACAGAATTTCTTTCCCAGTGGATGAATCGAGGACCAGGAGGACAAAATGTGAAAGGGAAAAGATTTAATAGGAATCCGAGGGGTAACTTTTTCACACAAAGGATGGTGGGTGTATGGAACACACTGTCAGAGGAGGTGGTTGAGGCAGGGACTATCCCAACAGTTAAGAAACAGTTGGACAGGTACATGGATAGGACAGATTTGAAAGGATATGGACCAAACTTGGGCAGGTGGGATTTGTGTAGCTGGGACATGTTGGCCGGTGTGGGCAAGTTGGGACGAAGGGCCTGTTTCCACGCTGTATCACTATGGCTAAAAACCTACAGCAATGTGGAAAATAGTCAGCATTGTAAGTACTTAATCAGAATTATCAAGATTATGGTAAATGCACAAAATATGGTCAATAAGATTAGAAAAATTAAGAAACTAGTGGCCATAAGGGAAGTCGGACTATGTCCGTCCCAGGTGGATGTATGTTGGAGAGCAGAGTGAAGTATGGATGTTGCAAAATGGTTTGTGATAAATAGTTCAATCCTCCCAACAAAAACATGTGTTTTCATGTTACTGGAAAATACCAAATGTAACGCTTTTGCTACAAAAATGGTTGCAGGTCAGAAGTGGATAATCACCTGGTCCAGATACATTGCATCCAGGGATACCAAGAAAAGTGGGTGAAGGAAATTATAGAGGGCTTTGTCCATAATCTTCCAAGCGCCTGTGGTTGTTTCGGGGTGGTGCAAGATGGCAGGATTTTAAAAAAAAATTTGAACAAAGGAGACAGGTTTAAACTCAATAACTGTAGGAAGGAACTGCAGATACTGGTTTAAACCGAAGAAAAACACAAAAAGCTGAAGTAACTCAGCGGGTCTACAAGATGCAAGATACAATTTATTTGTCATTTGGACCCCTTGAGGTCCAAACGAAATGACGTTTCTGCAGCCATACATTACAAACAAATAGACCCAAGACACAACATAATTTACATAAACATCCACTGCACTCCCCCCCCGATGTCAAAGTCAAAGCCCCCGGCTGGCGATGGCGATTGTCCCGCGGCCATTAAAGCCACGCCGGGTGATGCAAGGTCGCACACCGGGTTCTTGATGTTAGAGCCCCCGGCGTGCGCTCGCAGAGTCCCGCAGCCATTCCAAGCCGCGCGGGGTGGTGCTGTAAGGCCCCACTCCAGGAGCTCTTCGACCCCGTAACTCGGGCGGGATAAGTCGCGTTGCGGGAGCCCTGAAAAGCGGTCTCCCTCCAGGGACCCGCGGGCTCCCGGTGCCGCCGTCCGCCAGACCCTCAGTTGCAGCCTCCGAATCTCCGGAGGTCGGGCCGCAGCAGTGCTCCACCACCGCTCCACCCACTCTGGACTCGGCCAGCTGCGCGACGGTGAGGTGAGTAGTCGGCACCAGAGCCCCCGGTCTTCCTGTTGGAGGCCGCTCCTCGTTGCAGCCCCAACGACAACGGAGACCTGACAAAGAAAAGGTCGGGTCTCCCGTGCAGGGAGAGATTTAAAAGTTACCCCCCCCCCACACACACACCCCAACAAAAAATAACAAAAACTACATAAAAACATAGCCAAAAAATAATAAAAACGCAGACGGGCTGCAGAGGCCGCTGCTGACGAGAGTCGCGCCGCCGCCAACTACAACTCAACCCAATAATAGCTGCCAGTCATATTGACCTCTCAGGTAAGGCATGTAAAATAAATCAACAGGGACCTAATGACCCATTGCTTGGGCAAATGTGAATCAATTAGAGATATCCAGAATAGATCTATTAAAGACAAATCATGTAAAACATAAAACGTTTTTCTTTGAATAGATAATCGATGAGGAAAATATTGGTGCCCAGACATTCCAAGTAGTATTTTGTACGGTTCACACAGCCCCTCATCTAAAATGAAGCTTGTGAATAAAATAGATTGCAACAGTGCATAGAAATAAAAGTGGCCAAACAGAATATAGAACAGTACAGCACAGAAACAGGCCCTGCAGCCCACAATGTCTATGCCAAATATGCTGCCAAGACAAACTAATCTCATCTGCATGCAATGATCCATATCTCTCCACATCCTACATATCCATGTAGCCCAAGTAACTAAAAGCCTCAAACGTATCTATCCCCACCATGACTCTGGCAGCATGTTCCAGGCATCCACCAGGCTCTGTGTAAAAAAGAAAAACAACTTGCCCCGATTACCTCCTTCAAACAATCCACATGGTCTTTATCTTTAGTGGTTACCCATAAATCTAAAATGGAGTATCCGGAAATTTTTTTTTAAATTACTTCATGAGCAAAGGTGGTGAGGTCCAGTTCTTCATTTTCCTGCTCCTCCTCGTCACCTTTAATTAGATCTTCAGAATAACAATTTTCAACAGACAGAGACTCTTCAAGATCAGTGCATACCATCATACTGCCATCACCCCCACCCATTCGCTCAGCTAGTTGCAGTTTTATTTTGGGGTGAATAATCTGAATTATCTGGAAAAAAAGGAAAATCAAACTGTTTCTTTAAATGTACAGGAATCATTGATATAATGCACCATTTATACACAAACTATCGAACTATAAAAGTAAAGTTAATATGGATTGTTCTATAACTGAATGTTTTGGATTGTTACTTGCAAAAAATGTTTGCACAAACATGGATTACCTAAAGACTGGTTTTAAAACTATGAACACTTGAATAAAGCAAATACCATGTTTCACATCATTTTCAACAATGATGTATGTTACACATCTGAACTAAAATGCTGCAAACATTCGAGTTTTATTACCTCTGTAGTTCATATTTTGTAAAAATCTCAAAAGAGGAATTAAAATTTAAGTTTTACTTATAATACAGTACAATTTTAACGCAAGGAATGGTGCTATACCTGCTTAGCGATTGCTGAAAACTTCATTACATGCAGATTCTCATCATACATGGAGGCACACTGGCTTATATTAATAATCATACAAGCTTTGCCTTTGCCACAAAAGAAAGACTGAAAAAGACGAGTCAACTTGCTCTCTCGAAAAGGGACAATAATTGACTTTAGTCTAATAGGCGAAAGAAAAAAAAGACAAAATATTAGTACCAGGACGCAAGATGGTGACTTCTATTTTTATAACCTCTCATAAGAGGAAATATCCATCTGATCACGACCATTTTGAATCTTGTTTCAATCACTCTTTCCCTTTCACTCCTCCGTTTCATTTTCATTTTTCATATTGTTCTCCACATACCAGATCTTTGTCACTCACCTAATCGTCATTTACTGTGTATTCTCCTTATACCCTCTTCACAACTTAAACGTAACAAAACAGGCCAGAAACAGGCCCTTCAGACCACAATTTCTGTGCGAACAGGATGCCACAAACAACCTATCTCATCTGCCTGCACATGATCCATATAACTCTCATTTCCAGCATTCTACAAATTTAGCAACTATACCTACAGTCCATTCTTCATTTGTATAAATTGCTAAAAAGCTAAGGCTCCAGTACAGCTTCCTGTGGTACACCACTCATTACATCTTGTGAACCAGACAAGATAGCCCAATATATGCCTACTCTGTTCCATTTCTACACAGTCAACCTTCTATCCTGCCAAATGTTGTCAGGGCATTCTGGGAGGCAGGGCCTGGTTGTTTGCTGGCTGAGTACATTACTTCCTATACCCTGATTTATACAACCCTGAAAAAAACATTTAATGCATCATGTTATCAAATACCCCGTTGTTATTTTGCAAGGACACAAGTCAAATCATCCTGGGCTACCCAGTCTCAATGAATGAGCAAAGTATGGAGCAGTCTTAGCAACGACTGGGCCACAACCAGCAAGCAACATAGGCCTTGGCGCCCAGAATGCCCTGACCTTTGAGAGAAGGCAAGACTGAGATGTACAGCCTCTCCTGCTGTAAAAATAAGGCATTGTAAGGTTTCGACAAAACAAACCTCACACAGAAGCAGCTATCTTGGCATCATGCTGATGAATTCCCAGTTCATCAGAATACCACCGGCATTTGATACTCAGCTGGTCACAGACTAATCTTATTGCAACATACCAGATACTAAGAAGACATGACAGGATAAATGTCAAGATGATTTTACTAGTTCAAGAGGTTGGTCATTTAAAATTGAGGTATGTAAATATCCCGTCTTGCAGAGTGTGATGGATCTCTGGAGGAGGCCAGGCCAGGCGGGTCAAAGGAGATGGAGGAATTGAGTGAAATCCAGGTTAGTCGGGAAGTGGTGTTGGGTAAATTGAATGGATTAAAGGCCGATAAATCCCCAGGGCCAGATAGGCTGCATCCCAGAGTACTTAAGGAAGTAGCTCCAGAAATAGTGGGTGCATTAGTAATAATCTTTCAAAACTCTTTAGATTCTGGAGTAGTTCCTGAGGATTGGCGGGTAGCAAACGTAACCCCATTTTTTAAGGAGGGAGAGAGAAAATGGGGAATTACAGACCAGTTAGTCTAACATTGATAGTGGGGAAACTGCTAGAGTCAGTTATTAAAGATGGGATAGCAGCACATTTGGAAAGTGGTGAAATCATTGGACAAAGTCAGCATGGATTTACAAAAGATAAATCATGTCTGACGAATCTTATAGAATTTTTCGAGGATGTAACTAGTAGCGTGGATAGGGGAGAACCAGTTGATGTGGTGTATCTGGACTTTCAGAAGGCTTTCGACAAGGTCCCACATTTGAGATTAGTATACAAACTTAAAGCACATGGCATTGAGGGTTCAGTATTGATGTGGATAGAGAACTGGCTGGCAAACGGGAAGCAAAGAGTAGGAGTAGACGCGTCCTTTTCACAATGGCAGGCAGTGACTAGTGGGGTACCGCAAGGCTCAGTGCTGAGACCCCAGCTATTTACAATATATATTAATGATCTGGATGAGGGAATTGAAGGCAATATCTCCAAGTTTGTGAATGACATTAAGTTGGGGGGGCAGTGTTAGCTGTGAGGAGGATGCTAGGAGACTGCAAGGTGACTTGGATAGGCTGGGTGAGTGGGCAAATGTTTGGCAGATGCAGTATAATGTGGATAAATGTGAGGTTATTATTTTGGTGGCAAAAACAGGAAAGCAGACTATTATCTAAATGGTGGCCGATTAGGAAAAGGGGAGATGCAGCGAGACCTGGGTGTCATGGTACACCAGTCATTGAAAGTAGGCATGCAGGTGCAGCAGGCAGTGAAGAAAGCAAATGGTATGTTAGCTTTCATAGCAAAAGGATTTGAGTATAGGAGCAGGGAGGTTCTACTGCAGTTGTACAGGGTCTTGGTGAGACCACACCTGGAGTATTGCGCACAGTTTTGGTCTCCAAATCTGAGGAAGGACATTATTGCCATAGAGGGAGTGCAGAGAAGGTTCACCAGACTGATTCCTGGGATGTCAGGACTGTCTTATGAAGAAAGACTGGATAGACTTGGTTTATACTCTCTAGAATTTAGGAGATTGAGAGGGGATCTTATAGAAACTTACAAAATTCTTAAGGGGTTGGACAGGCTAGATGCAGGAAGATTGTTCCCAATGTTGGGGACGTCCAGGACAAGGGGGTCACAGCTTAAGGATAAGGGGGAAATCCTTTAAAACCGAGATGAGAAAAACTTTTTTCACACAGAGAGTGGTGAATCTCTGGAACTCTCTGCCACAGAGGGTAGTTGAGGCCAGTTCATTGGCTATATTTAAGAGGGAGTTAGATGTGGCCCTTGTGGTTAAGGGGATCAGAGGGTATGGAGAGAAGGCAGGTACGGGATACCGAGTTGGATGATCAGCCATGATCATATTGAATGGCGGTGCAGGCTCGAAGGGCCAAATGGCCTACTCCTGCACCTAATTTCTATGTTTCTATATTAAGTATTTAAAGTAGATATAGATAAATGTTTTAAAGCTCTGTGGAAAATTGAAGACATAGAGATTTGACACAGGAAAGCAGTTGAGGCCCAAGGTATATGAGCCTTGATCATATCAAATAGTAAGGTGGGCTTGAGTGGCCTGCTCCTACCTTCTAGTAATGACAAGGCCACATAATTCCTTCATTTACTTGCGAGCAGGTGAACAAATGCACGTTTTTTCTCTGAATTTACCAGCCACAGCTCAATAGAAAAGTGTTGTTTTTTTAAAGCACTCCTTCAAAGGGAGACGAGGCAGCCTACAGAGAGGAAGTCCTGAAGTTGACAACCTGGTGCTCAGAAAACAATCTGGCTCTGAACACCAGGAAAACAAAAGAGCTCATTGTCGACTTCAGGAGGCACAGCACCGACTTAGTCCCCCTACACATTAACGGCGAGTGTGTGGAGAGGGTCAACACCTTCCGGTTTCTCGGCGTCCATATCGCTGCTGACATCTCCTGGACGGACAACACGACAGCGGTCATCAAGAAGGCTCAGCAGCGGCTGCACTTCCTGAGGGTCCTCAGGAAGCACAACCTGGACTCTAACCTGCTGCTGACCTTCTACCGCTCGTCCATCGAGAGCCTGCTGACATACTGCATTACAGCATGGTATGGCAGCTGCACCATGGCAGACAGGGAGAGGCTTCAGAGGGTAACCAGGACAGCGCAGAGGATCATTGGTTGCCCTCTCCCCTCCATGATGGACATCTACACCTCCCGCTGCCTTAGCAGGGCAAAGAAGATCACCAAAGACAGCTCCCATCCTGCGTTTGGACTGTTCGACCTGCTGCCCTCTGGAAGGCGCTATAGGTGCATCAAATCCAGGACAAACAGACTCAGGAATAGCTGCTTCCCGAGAATTATATCTACCATAAATTCAAATCCACACATGCACTGACTACACCGCCCAACACGGACTTCCATCTGTATATATGTATATATGTATGTAGCGCCGTAGAATTTGTGCACCTATTCCCCCCCCCCCCCATCTCCCTTCTGTTTTGTTTTTCTGTTTCTTGTTTTTTGTGTAAAATTGTATGTATGCACTGAGTACGAGCAGCTTTCAGTTTCACTGTACATGTATAGTGACAATAAATGGCATATCATCATATATCATGGCATGTGACATTACCATTGAGATGAACATTTATTGATTGCCTCCATCTGGCTCAGAACAGAGTAACTTCCAAGGCTGTTTCAGGGAGGAATACATCATGTGACAGTGGAGAGAAGGAAAGGTTGCAGTCCCTTCTTTAAAACAGATGTGTTCTTACCATCAATGCTGTGGATTCACCGTGATTGATAGCACTTTTACAATACAGATTAATTTAAATAGCTGGGTTGTTAGTATTCAAACTTGAATTTTCAGATCTGGGACAAGGATCTCTGGATAATCTACAATTAACTTGCTAAAAACCATTACTTACTTATTCTGTTGCTTCTGCCTTAGTGCAGAAATGCATTTGCCAAGGATAAGGAGAGAAGTATTTATGTTTCCTGCCTCCTTCAGTCGATCTCCAAAGGTTTGTGCTTTGCTGCTGCGCTCTGACCCAGCCAAATCACACAGGTTTAGGCTACATTCAGCAAAAACAGATTGCCATGGTTAAAAAAAAAATGCATAGTAACATACTATCTTAGGAACATCATCATTGACACACCTAAAAGTCTCACAGGACTTCACAAAAGACTGTCTCGTCTGGCTGGGATGTCTAGTAGCAAGGGTCACGGTTCTGTAGGAAGGAACTGCAGATGCTGGTTTACACTGAAGATAGACACAAATTGCTGGAGTAACTCAGTGGAACAGGCAGCATCTCAGAGAAAAAATGGATGCCTGTCCCACTGAGTTACTCCAGTATTTTATGTCTATCTTCAGTCTAAACTAAAGAATAATGCAGAGACATCACGGAGATATATCAAGCAATGGGCAAGAACAATGTAGATAAAAAATAATGTACAAAATGTGACATCAATTAGGGAGAAAATATGGAGGTTTTTTTTTTAATGAGGAGATTAAAAGATTTTGGATCAAAAGATATCACGTGGAAAATTTCCAAGCTTTTCATGAAACAAAAAAATGTTAATGTGAGGCATAAAACAATATACAAATTTAAAGCTATAGCTTTAGTTTAGTTTAGTGATACAACATGGAAACAGGCCCTTCAGCCCACCCCGACCATCGATCACCCTTTAACAGTAGTTCTATGTTATTCCACTTTCACATCCACCTCCTAAGCAGTCAGGAGGAATTTACAGAGGCCAATTAACCTGTACACCCGCATAGTATTCAGACCACTGCACTTTTTCCACATTGTTATGTAACAGCCTTATTGTAAAATGGATTAAATTCATTTTTTTATCATCAATCTACACAAAATACCCCTTAATAAAAATGTGAAAATAGGTGTTTAGAAATGTTTGTAAAGTAATTAAAAAATGACTGAAATATCACATTCACATAAGTATTCAGATCCTTTACTCAGTACTTTGTTGAAGCACCTTTGGCAGCAATTGCAGCCTCAAGTCTACTTGGGTATGACGCTACAAGCTTGGCACACCTGTATTTGGGTAATTTCTCCCATTCTTCTCTGCAGATCCACTCAAGCTCTGTCAGGTTGGATGGGGAACATCGATACACAGCTATTTTCATGTCCCTCCAGAGATGTTCGATCAGGTTCAAGTCCGGGCTCTGGATGGGGCCCACTCAAGAACATTCACAGACTTGTCATGAAGCCACTCCTGCGTTGTATTGGCTGTGTGCTTAGGGTCGTTGTACTGTTGGAAGGTGAACCTCCACCCTAGTCTGAGGTCCGGAACGCTATGGAGCAGGTTTTCATCAAGGATCTCTCTGTACTTTGCTCCATTTATCTCTCCCTCATCCTGATTAGTCTCCCAGTTCCTGCCAATGAAAAAACGTCCCCACAGCATGATGCTGCCACCACCATGCTTCACCGTAGGTATGGTATTGGCCAGGTGATGAGCAGTGCCTGGTTTCCACCAGACATGACACTTGGCATTCAGGCCAAAGAGTTGAATCTTGGTTTCATCAGACCAGAGAATCTTGTTTCTCATGCCTTTAGGCAAACTCCACGTGGGCTGTTGTGTGCCTTTTACTGAGGAATGGCTTCTGTCTGGCCACTCTACCATAAAGGCCTGATTGGTGGAGTGCTGCAGATTTAGTTGTTGTTCTGGAAGGTTCTCCCATCCCCACAGAGGAACTCTAGAGCTCTGTCAGAGTGACCATCGGGTTCTTGGTCGCCTCCAATCAAGTTGTAGAAACATCGAGGATAATCAATGGAAACAGGATGAACTTAAGCTCAATTTTGAGTGTCATAGCAAAGGGTCTGAATACTTATGTAAATGTGATATTCCTGTTATTTCTTTTTAATTACTTTGCAAAAATTTCTAAACACCTGTTTTTGCTTCTTCATTCTGGGGTATTGCGTGTAGATTGATGATGAAAAAAAATAATTTAATCCATTTAAAGTAAGGCTGTAACGTAACAAAAGGTGGAAAAAGTGAAAGGGTCTGAATGCACTGTATCTTTGGGATGTGGGAGAAACCCGATAGAAATCCAGTCACAGAGGGAACATGCAAACTCCACACAGATAGCACCCGAGGTTTCAAATGGGTAACTCACTCAGATGTCCTGATGAAGCAGGGCCTGTCCCCGATTATTTCCAAAAGTCGAATGGAGAATATGCTGTGACTGCAAAAAGATCATTTTAGATAGGCTGACCAGGTACTTCATACATAAAACTGAAATACATCTAAAAGTTCTCAATAACATTATTTTTGAAATTACTTTGGCAAAGCAAAGATTTTTTTTTGGTATTAAACACTCTTGATAACAAAGTAGTTCAATCTACCCTGGTAACAGAATCACGAACAAACCTTCGGCTAGACTGGTGGTTCATTTTGGTGGATGCGAAGCTTCGATTTTTGTTGCCTATCTTCAAGACTTTAAAAGCTTCATCTGAGCTAGTAATGTTGATCCATTTCAGATCTGAAATATTCAAAACAATTCAAGCACAAATTAGTAATTTAATCAGTATTGAGAGTTGTTAACTGTTTTCAGAAGGTTAAACATAAACAGGCACATAATGAATCACTGAAGGAAAAGCAGAAGAGCAGTTGAAAAAAATACATTCCCAATCTTCTTTCTCTCGTAAGGAATAATGGAGAATTACAGTTTCTCAAGTTGACGGTCTAGCAAGAATCGCAGATGTTTGCAATGATAAGTATGAATGCGACTCTGCCCACTCAATTACAGGTTAGCTGGCGTAGTGAAAGTAGTTCCTGCAGAGTCCTAATTAGCATTTACCCTTCAGCCAGCGTCATTGTAAACACAATCCGTCATCATGCTTTTTCACAAAATCAGAGAGAAAATCATCTGCATTGTGTTCCTGATTAATAGTTATCCTAATGCAATGCAAACTTTGGGCTTTCTTGACCATTAAAATAATGGTGCTTTGCTTTGTGAAAAGTCACTATTGCAACTTTGCAATAATGATTACATTGCAAAGCATTTAATATAAACCAAGTTCCTCAGCACATTGCACAAGAGACCAAAGATAAATGCCGTATATGTTGAATGTTTTTATGACATATCAAATAATCTTTACCCACCAGGCTCCAGAGTAAGATCCTTTTTCATTACTTTACAAAAAAAAACCTTCAAGGATTTAACATTTTTGATCTTCTAATGTATTATTACAGATCAGGAAGATCAGGCTGCACCTTTAACATAACTACTTCCTCTTTGATCTTCGCAGACTCGTAGATTTTGACGCTTCTGGCTTCTTAAAGTTGGTATTGGATCCAATAGGTCATACACATATTCATTATATATCTCACAAAATGAAACCCATACTGAGTATCGTCGCGGGTTTTGATCACAGAGGCTTGCATCAGATGCTGCTGTAATTTCTTCCGGATTCTTAGCTGTGACACATTAAATATAGAGGATCAAATATTTTAACTTTTTCAAACATTCTCAAACAAAAAAGGTTTTGCTTTTTCAAACATTCTCAAACGAGAAAGTAGATTTCTAACATCAATACTAAAGCTTATAATATTTCTGGATTTAAAAGTTAACATCTGAATTCAAATTGCAATCTTGACTGGAATATAATCATGTCAGTCTTTCCTTGGACATGGTGATGGAGTTGAGGGTGAGCGAGTCAGAGGTGGTGGAATTGAGCTATTCCCAATTCACCAAAATCAAATCCAAAAATTACAGCAATTTTAGTTGCAGATGACTCTGGTATCTCTAGATAATGTTTTGGTATTACTGATGTTTGCATTATGATCAATTTAAGATAAATTTTAAAGAACTCTCAATATATCTGAAACCGCTTCCAAGTTAAGGTGTGGATTTGTAACCCAAAGGTTACAAAAGTGGGCATATTAAATGCTGAAATAAATCATTAAATGGGTAGTATCAACTCCTACTTATCCCACCCATTTAAATTCTGAAATGTTATTAACTCAACAGTTCTACCCACAATACTTGTAATCCTCAATGATTTGCAGGCAACAAAAAAAGATTGTGGAAAAATAAACCATGTTCCATATTTTTCCCTTTATACAAACTCCCTTAGGAAGAGATACCTATTTCATCAAAGGTCATGTGGTCTGCCAGAGTGGAGCTTGCCTGCGCCAAATCTTTTTGGCTGCTCTTATTGCATATCATCCTCAAGGGCCGACATTCCATCTCCTAAAAGGAAAACATTTGGAGTTTGTGATCCAATTCAGAAACCATACAATATTTTGACCCAAATCACATTTAACCCAATTTAAAAAAGGGAAAACATTAAAAAATAACTACGCTTGATATCATAAAACCACACAGTATTGGTAATAATCAATTAATTTGAACAGACATTACTTGCAGGATTAATATTTCATCCGACTGGGACTTTGAGTACATATCATACAATATTTAAATGTTCAAGCTTAACGCAAAAATATTGTTTATGTTTTAGAAATAGTTGTAAAGATAGCATGTGCAATGTTAAACTATATATCAAAGTAGCCTTGTAAAAGTATTCACAAACCAGATTGTCCCGGAAGACCCATTGTCTCCGCCTGTTCGTGCCCCACCGAACTCATTTCCAAATACCTTGACTCCATCCTATCACCCTTGGTTAAATCCCTCCCTACCTATGTCCAAGACACCTCAGACACTCTCCGTCGTCTCCGCGCATTCAATTCTCTAGGCCCTCACCCCCTCATCTTCACCATGGACGTCCAATCACTATACACCTCCATCCCCCACCACGATGGTCTCACAGCCCTCCGGTTCTTCCTCGACCAGAGAAGCAACCCATACCCAGCCACTGACACTCTCCTCCGCCTAGCGGAGCTGGTCCTTACCCTCAATAACTTCGAGTTCGACTCCTCCCACTTCCTCCAAATACAAGGCGTAGCTATGGGCACACGCATGGGCCCCAGCTATGCCTGCCTATTTGTAGGTTACGTCGAACAATCCTTGTTCGATACATACCAGGGCCCCATCCCCAACCTCTACCTCCGCTACATCGACGACTGCTTTGGTGCCACCTCCTGCACCCGCACACAACTGACTGACTTCATCCACTTCACCACTAATTTCCACCCGGCACTGAAATACACCTGGACCATCTCCGACACTTCCCTACCATTCCTTGACCTCACTATCTCCATTGCAGGTGATAGACTTCTAACCGACATACACTATAAACCCACTGACTCCCATGGCTATCTGGACTACACTTCTTCCCACCCTGCTTCCTGTAAGGACTCCATCCCCTACTCCCAATTCCTCCGTCTACGCCGTATCTGCTCCACGGATGAGGCGTTCCACACCAGGACATCTGAAATGTCCTCACTATTCAGGGAACGGGGGTTCCCCTCCTCCACCATAAATGAGGCTCGCACCAGGGTCTCTTCCATACCCCGCAACACTGCTCTCTCTCCCCATCCCCGCACTCGCAACAAGGGCCGAGTCCCCCTAGTCCTCACCTTTCACCCCACCAGCCATCACATACAAAAAATAATCCTCCGTCAGTTTCGCCACCTCCAACGTGACCCCACTACTGGCCACATCTTCCCATCTCCCCCCATATCTGCCTTCCGCAAAGACCGCTCCCTCCATAACTCCCTTGTCAATTCTTCCCTTCCCTCTCGGTCCACCCCCTCCCCGGGCACTTTCCCTTGCGGCCGCAGCAGATGCAACACTTGTCCCTTTACCTCCCCCCTCAACTACTTTCAGGGACCCAAGCAATCGTTCCAGGTGCGACAGAGGTTTACCTGCATCTCTTCCAACCTCATCTATTGCGTCCGCTGCTCTAGATGTCAGCAGATCTATATCGGTGAGACCAAGCGGAGGTTGGGCGATCGTTTCGCCGAACACCTCCGCTCGGTCCGCAATAACCTAGCTGACCTCCCGGTGGCTCAGCACTTCAACTCCCCCTCCCACTCCGCCTCTGACCTCTCTGTCCTGGGTCTCCTCCATGGCCACAGCGAGCAGCACCGGAAATTGGAGGAACAGCACCTCATATTCCGTTTGGGGAGTCTGCACCCCGGGGGCATGAACATCGACTTTTCCCAATTCTGTTAGCCCTTGCTGTCTCCTCCCCTTCCTCAGCTCCCCTGCTGTCTCCTCCCACCCTCCAGCCTTCCGGCTACTCCTCCTTCTCCCTTTCTTGTCCCCACCCACCCCCCCCCCCTGATCAGTCTGAAGAAGGGTTTCGGCCCGAAACGTTGCCTATTTCCTTCGCTCCATAGATGCTGCTGCACCCGCTGAGTTTCTCCAGCTTTTCTGTGTAACCTATTCATTATGTTCTATTGGTTCCTTAGGCATTCCAATTGAATTGAAATTTGTCTGAAGTTTTTGATTGAACTTTACTTTAATTGACGACTAGAAAATATAAATTAAATCAATTTAGGTCAAATCAAGAGGGGAACAAAAAAGTATTCTTTACCTTCAAGCTCTGCGCTGAACAACTGGCACCAGTCTACACAGACATTTTCAATTGGTCCCTGCAAACCTGCACTGTCCCTGCCTGCTTCAAAGTCTCCACTGTTGTTCCCGTACCCAAATAATACATTAGAAGGCCTGTCACCCTGACCTCTGTAATCATGAAGACCCTTGAAAGACTTGTGCTGGCCCACCAAAGACCCTTGAAAGACTTGTGCTGGTCCAAAAAACCCTGTTGGACCCCCTGCAGTTTGCATACCGGGCAAATAGATCAGTGGATGACGCAGTCAACCTAGGCCTGCACTTCATCCTCCAGCTTCTAGATCGCCACGTGACCTATGCAAGGATTCTGTTTGTGGATTTTAGCTCTGCAATCAGCACCATTGTGCCAGAGCTACTACACTCCAACCTCTCCCAGTTGACTGGGCCTGAACCCCTCTGTCAGTGGATCATCCTGACAGACAGGAAGCAGCATGTGAGGCTGGGAAAGCACATCTTGGACCCGCAAACGCTCAGTATAGGAGCACCGCAAGGCTGCGTACTCTCCCCTCTCCTTTACTCTCTCTACACCAATGACTGCACCTCCACTGACTCCTCTGTCAAGCTTCTCAAGTTTGTGGACGACACAACCCAGATTGGGCTGATCCAGGATGGGGAGGAATTTGCCTGCAGACAGGAAGTGACACAGCTGGCGTCCTAGTGCCTTCATAACAACCTGGAGCTCAATGTTCTTAAGACAGTGGAATTGATAGTAGACTTTAGGAGAACTCCCCCTCCCCTCCTACCATTCACCATCAACAACACCACAGTCACATCTCTGGAGTAATTTAAGTCCCTTGGAACCATTATCTCCAGGGACTTTAAATGGGAGGCACCATTGACTCCACAGTCAAAAAGGCCCAACAGAGGATGTACTTCCTGCGGCAGCTGAGAAAACACAATCTGCCACAGGCAATGATGGTCCAGTTTTATACTGCCATCATAGAGTCTGTCCTCACTTTCTCCATCATGGTCTGGTTTGGCTCAGCCACCAAGCATGACATCCGGAGGCTGCAGCGCATCATTCGATCAGCTGAGAAGGTTGTTGGCTGCAATCTTCCCCCCATCGAAGAACTGTACACTGCAAGGGCCAGGAAGCGAGCAGGTAAGATCACCTCTGACCCCTCACACCCTGGCTACAAACTACTTGAAGCACTTCTATCTGGAAGGCAACTCCGGACTGTCAAAGCCGCCACAGCCAGACATAAAAACTTTTTTTTCCATGAGCAGTAGACTCAACAGCCAAAAGTCTGTAGCCTCCTTGTGCTCTGGTATTTTATTTCATTCTTCACATGTTTAAATTATAATGTTTTATTATTAATTGTCTGTATATCATGTTGTTACTTGCAAGCAAAGCACCAAGGCAAATTCCTTGTATGTATACATACTTGGCTAATAAAATGTATTCAATTCAATTATTAGTTTTGAAAATTTTGTTTTAGTTTATATACATCTCCGCAGGATAAACAATTCAGAATTGGAAAAGATGTTTTAATACGCATTACGATTATTACAAAATTTGATTAGAGAATCATTTTTGTTAAACATCACCTCTCTCTGTGAGGAAAAGATTGCTGACTTAATAGCCTCTTCTTGCCGGGTTTGATTATTGTCCAGTTTTAACACCACGTCACCAACATGTGGCTTTAAATCCATACCTTGATATTGTCTGCCTTTTATGTGATCAAATAGCATGTCCAATGATCTTGGTAAAATACCTCCATCTTTACCAGTACCTATGATTAATCACATGTAATTATTATTATATTTAATATTGTTTTTAATATTCAAATAACTAGCCAAAAAAGATGACAATAATAAGAAATGAAAGGCAAAGGTAATTTGTCACCTTCTTGAAACACTGAAGAAGATACCCTGACAACACCGTTCTACAGCAAGTCCAGAATTAACTTGACACCCAAAGCCATTCCATCATCTACACAGCACGTCAGTGATCTCGGAATACTTTGCACTTGCCTGCAACTCGCTCAATGTAGGACAAAGCAATCCACTGGTTGATATTGCTTCACCATCCCAAACATTTATTCATTTGACCTGTTGTTGAAAATGTTCATGGCTTGGTATTTTTGTGATGGAATTTGCCACTTACCAACCGATGTCTACATTCTGCACAAGTGCAGTCCTGGACTGTTTCTTTGAAGAGGAGTTCCAAATGGGTTTGACCATTGTATAATCACCACTTATGATGAAAGGACGGTCATTAATGAATGGGAAAGATTGGACCTGGACACTACCCCAAGAGCATCCTAGGGCTGCATAATCAGCCATCTGCGATCATCTTCCTTTATGCAATGGGAGGATGAAGTCTGGTTTGCATGGTACTGGGTTACATCCGCACTTCGCTGAGTGTTAAATTTGACCTGCATTTTGTTAACAGGATGTACCTGGGCAATCTTTCTACATTGTGAGGTGTATACTTTTGTTTAATCTCTACCAGAACTTAACTATCACTATCAGAATTTAACTGTACAACGCATGTAACTTGTTCTACAGCATATGTTCAGTACTATAATGATATATGCAAGTAAATAATTGGAACATATTTTATGGAGCTTTCTGAATATCTCCATAATCAGTTCTCATTTTTGTCTGGTACCTTGTATTTTTTTCTGTATTCTCCTAACAACATACCTTGAATAGTGTAGGTCTTCCCAGCATTGGTAACTCCATAAGTAAACACCAAACTGTTCTGCCCTTGGAGATATTGTTTAACTAGATCCTTTACTGTGCCATTGAAGACTTCTGTCTGACTGGTTTTCTGTCCAAATATCTAACAAAGGATAATAACTCTGTTAAAAAATGTTTTATAAAAAAAAGGAAATAGAACCCAGATTTCATATTCAGAACCATCAGAAAGATAGAAGAGATTGGAATTGTAATGTGTTCATACATATTCAAGTGTATGTTAATGAGTTGGTGTTCAATCTAAGCAGGGAATGATGGGTAATAAATCTCTCTCATGATCCAGGCAACCAGTGTAAGTCTTGTTCTTCATTCTGCTGGCCGGAATATAACAAAATTGGCGACGAGGGCGGGATAGAGTTTGTGAACTCATCCTTTAAATAGAGTGCAGGACTGTTTTGCAACATGCAGTATTGTTTAACATTTTAAACACCAAATACACATCTGTGTCGCAGTTGTTTGCGAACTGGACACGAAAGGCCACAGATCCTTCTATGTATGGGACTGTAGTTTAAAACAGCAGCTGTACAAATCGTCTAGAGTTTGTCAGGCTATCTCTATGTTGTGTCTATGTGGCAAGATCGCGTCCTTGGGATTGTATAGGATTTTAGACTGAGTTTTTTTTTTGTCGAGTTCCTCAAGCTGTACAGCCTTTGTACAGCTATGTTTTAAGTGAACAGGAAAGGAAATCATGGTTTTTGAACAGACTTTTTTTTTTTTAAATGAGAACGACACGATGGCGGCGTCCACAGGCTACATCGGAAACCTTAGCACTTTCAACAAGAGTAGAGAGCCGTTCGGAGAGAGTGAACATGTTTTTCACGGCAGACAACATAATGGAGATTAGCGGCGAAGGAGAGGTAATGACTGAAACAAATAAGGCCATTTGCGAACACAGGAATGCAATTCTGCTCACGGAGATCGGTCCTGACCTGATCCTGACCGGTCCTGATCGGTCCAATGCATCACCGGTTCCTCGCTCCCCTCCATTGAGTCTGTTCAAAGCAAGCGCTGTCTGCGGAGGGTGCTCAGCATCGCCAAGGACTGCTCTCACCCCAACCATGGACTGTTTACCCTCCTACCATCCGGGAGGCGCTACAGGTCTCTCCATTGCCGAACCAGCAGGTCGAGGAACAGCTTCTTTCCGGCGGCTGTCACTCTACTCAACAACGTACCTCGGTGACTGCCAATCACCACCCCCCCCCCCCCCCCGGAGACTTATTATTATTTATTCAAATCGTTTGCTATGTCGCTCTTCAAGGGAGATGCTAATTGCATTTCGTTGTCTCTGTACTGTACACTGACAATGACAATTAAAATTGAATCTGAATCTGAATCTGAAGTGTACGGCACACTCGTGAATCTCCTTGCACCCATAAAAGCAAAAGACATGCCATTCAATGACATTATAAGACCCAAAGCCTCTGGAAATTGCAGAAAGCTATAATTATGGCACTAGAAACCAGAAGCAGAATGAGACAATCAATGAGTACATTGTTGCCTTGAAAAGCTTAACTTTGCACTGTAACTTTGGAACCTTTCTCGCACTACGCGACAGATTTGTTTGTGGTCTAGTGGATGAATGAATTCAGTCCAAACTCATGAACACTCCAGATCTTACATTCGAGAAAGCATGCAAGATTGCTACCACAATGTAGATGACATCAAAGAATGCTCACAAGTTTCATCCACCACAGACTGCAGTGGTCATTTACAGTCACAAGGCAGTACCTATGGCCAAACTAAGAGGCGCTAAACCAAAACCAAACTATGGCGGGAGCCAGTTGTTATTGTTGCAACGGTAATCACTCATCCCAATTTTGTTAGTTCAAAATGGACAAGTGCTATAACTCCCAGAAGAAAGGCCATATCACCTTAGCATGTCGGGCCAAGCTTAAAACAGGAAACCAATAACCTGACGGAAACAAATGACAACATCAGAAATGAGTTCACAACTTAGAGATGAACCCAGATGGAAATGAACTTGGGTTGTACACCATTTACGTAACCAACATCGACGAAGTACAGGGATCTTTAAAATTATGAAAGATTTGAAAGGGCAATGAAAAGAGAACACTTCTTGAAATAAATCATTCACACTGGCAAAGATAAAGTGCATACCAATTGAGTCATGCTAATTGAGTTGAGAGAATGCCACAGTAGGGAAAAACCCAAATAAAAGGCTTGGGCTGAAGGCTGAAGGTTCCATTATTGAACACTGCTGCAGAATTTGGTAATGTTATTTCCAATTTCATCTATGCAAAAATTCATATAAAATTTTGTGAAGATGAAATTTAGTACAAAATAATAGGTACGTGTTTTATTCAGCCATTTTTGGATTGAGCAAAAAAAAGCAGGCACAACCATAAATATGATTAGCAATTTTTAAAACATTTATCCCAAGTAAAGCAATTATACAAGTAGTTATTCTGAAATCCCAATTGATTCACTAATGCATTTCTAGGGAAGAATTATGCCATTCTTTCTGGTCTCTGTACAGCAGTGGTTCCCAACCTTTTTTTGGCCATGCCCCACCTAATCACCTCTAAAATCCTGATGCCCCCCCCATTAGGTGATATATAATTCTTATCATAAGAGGCAGAAAGGTGACCGTTCATCATGGAAACCAAGTTTTAAATATTCCTCTGAATACTGACAAACTTTCTTCTTGCCTGCACTACTCATTTTAGCATGAGCAGACAAAGAAATAATTCTCAGAAAATGGATTGCTTTCCCTTGAGAGAAAACGGAGGAAATAGATATTATAAGGGTAACTTAGCAAAAGCTCTTTGAATCGCATTTCTAAATCCAATTCAATAAATAAGGTTCTCCCATGACCTCGCGCGCTTCGTGCGATGTGCATGAAGAGCGATGGCGCGGTGATTATGTAATAACTACACAATAAAGACCTTTTTTACCCCCAAAAAATTATTTACTCAAAATAACATCGGAAACATTAACTACATATGTTTACCTGATGGAAAATCCAAAAAAATGAAAATCGAAAATTTAGACCCAGACCTCCTCAGTCGCGCTCAATTGCCCCCCTTAAAAATCAAATTGCCCCCCTGTGGGGCGTACGCCCCATGTTGGGAACCACTGCTGTACAGGGACAATGAATGCAAGTATTGTGGCCAGAGACACAATCCACAGCCACTTTTTTCTTAAATCACAGGTTACTGCTGGGGGACAAAGGCAAGCTCAGAGGAAAAGGAATACAGAGGTATGGAAAACAGGCATGCCTACATTAAGGAGGTTAATTTTCCATAAGTAAATAAAATACAATTGAGCAAACAAAGCTATTTAGAAAAATATCTTCTGATCCGCAGCAATTAAAGTGATGAGCAACAGAGCAGTTCATCATAAAAGAAAATGCAGTAAATTAAATCCTTTCCCAAATGGAATGGCAGAAGAGAACTGCTGTAAATGAAGCTTAGTAGTAGTCAGAAGCAATTTCCAGAATCAGGTTTACAAATAAATATTATCAAATGATCACTCACCTGAGAAAAGGTAAACTTGTGTACAGCTTGACCAATTCCCCTGCCACTATTTTTCAGAGTCTTTGAATGTTTAGGCGCTGCCAACACAATAGTTTCTGAATCTTTTATTGCCACACAGCTCTAAGACACACATTCAAGATTGTAAAAGTTAACAAAATCAACAAGCTTACAAGATGAATCAATATTAAAAGGAATATCATACATTCTCAGTGTAACAGTACAGCAAGCTCGCACCCACTGCACTGAGAATCTATTGCACCCAAATAATAATTCTACAGTTGCAGAGAGTAGTGTGTTCGGCCGAACGCACTATGGGAACTACACTTGGCCCCCTGCGGGAACTATACATCAGAAGGTGCAGATCCAAAGCCAGCAACATTATGGGGGACCCCTTCCATCCCAGCAACAGACTGTTCCAGCTGCTCCGGTCAGGCAAACTCCTCCATTGCCATGCTGTGAAAACAGAGAGGATGAGAAGGAGTTTCTTCCCAGCGGCCATTAGGACTGTAAACTCTTATCTCACCAGGGACTAACTTTACTGTACCAATTTACTGTTCTGTTTTTTTCTCACAAATATCTAATTACTGATTCTGTTCTATTCTATTTTGTAGTTTTTTTCCCTCACAATTCGCAAGCATGGCCACTTTTCATTTCACTGCACATCTCTATGCGTATGTGACAACTAAACTGGACTTGACATGGTTGCAATAGAAACAAGGTCATTTATGAATTCCTACAATGTTCGATTACATCAAGAGCTGAAATTTTGAGCTTTAATTCAAACAAAATAAGTGACATTTGACAACACTTCGTGATAAAAAGTCATTTAGTACGTTGATTGCATTTGCTAACCAGGGATTCGGTGTTTGCCAATTCCGCTTTTAAAAATGGTCTCACTCTCAAATACACTTTAAGCCGTTGATTCTCGGTCGCAGATGGTTTCACACGACTGTCGTCCTGTTTGGAATAAGCAGAACAATAATTCGTATAGTTGGGGTGGCACACTAACCAGGAGCAATAACCTAGACCAAATGCACGATGGACCAACCTTAAGACTTCGTTGGGTAGTTGCTTCGTCCAATCGACCCAACAAACGTTGCTCCGGGGTTTGTGCTTCATGGAATGTGGAAAATTCGGACGGGGAAGTCATGATTGCTGCAATATACCGATAGGAAATGAAAGTTACTTATTCGCCGTGATTGGAATTTTGAACAAAAACACAAAGTGCTGGAGCAACTCAGCGAGTCAGGCAGCATCTGTGGAGGTAATGGATAGGCGACGTTTCGAGTTTCAACCCTTCAGACTCTCTTCATTCATCTTTAAACTAGCACGTCCAGAGTCCGAGGAAGGGCACGGTTTCCCTAGAACCCTACGCGTCCACAACACCCATGTTTGGGGAGAACGTTGTACGCGATTTGAAGTTTAGACTGAAACGTGCTGCAGAACATAAACTTAGAACACAATCATTATAGACGCGAACATTAAAATAAAGCTACATCATTTAACACTAAGTGGCATGGGATGATACTCACTATAAAAACTTACCAATGCGTTAAAAGGATCATCAATGGTCAATAAATAAGATTTCACTTATATCGGACACAGATTAATGGGACATCGGGAATTTGCTAAACTCTCGGATTTAATCGCTAAAAATAGCAGAGAACTTTTAATTTCGTTTAAAAACATAAAATAAAGTTAGGAAACGAGTGTAGAACGTTCATCACAACCATAAACAAAATGGTCAAAACCAAACTCGGTAGTGTTTAAACTTTAAGCCAATTGCTGTTTCAAGGTTAGGTCTGTTGGGGGAAAAACGGTCCAACTTTTCCTCGACTTTCTGCGCAGACCACTACCCAAACACAATTCGTCCCAACCTATTAGGCAGAGAGGTTCCAAACACGGTCACACCAACTTTGTCTATGTAACAGACAAAATGTTTCAGTAAACGTCACACATTTTCCTTTTAAAATGGGAGTTTGTCACACCTGTTTCAGGTCGCGTTAATTATTCTTAAAGGGACCTCCTTTTAACGAAACGGGGTTAATGAAGGAAATGGCGTTGCAAAATAACAAAGTAGGTCGTTCCTTAAAACAACATCTAAAAACTGAAAGAAATATAAGTGTAGTATGAAAGGGGATTCGCTTTGTTCTACCATTGGTGATCCTCGGACTATCCTTGATCGGACTTTACTAGCTTTACCTTGCACTAAACATTATTCCCTTACCATGCAACTGGACACTGCAAATGGCTCGATCGTAATCATGTATTATCTTTCCGCTGACTCGATAGCACGTAACACACTTTTCATACTTCAAACTAAATTGTAACATTCCGAAGTAAAGATTCATAGCAAAAGGATTTGAGTATAGGAGCAGGGAGGTTCTACTGCAGTTAGATGTGGCCCTTGTGGCTAAAGGGATCAGGGGGTATGGAGAGAAGGCAGGTACAGGATACTGAGTTGGATGATCAGCCATGATCATATTGAATGGCAGTGCAGGCTCGAAGGGCCGAATGGCCTCCTCCTGCACCTATTTTCTATGGTTCTATTACAAGCTAATTGACCTCTTGATCGGCCCCAGTGTACAGTATGTGGATGCAAAACTCGAGAACAAGTAATCAGCGTGGACGCTTGTTGGTAAAATGGCCAGGTTCCATGCTGTGTCTTTGTCAAACTTTAAATACACTTCATTAAAGTTTGATAAATAAAAGTACAAATGCTGCATCTGGTTTTGGCCACGAGACACTCCAAATCTAGATGTTGTCCACATGCTGCTCTAACAGTGAAATAACCAATTTTGACCCAAACCATCCCATTCCTAACCATTCAGGTGGCATCATGTGTGTAACAGCTACAATAGTACAATGCAGCAAGATAGTGACCGAGGTTTTCTGTCATTGACATCATTAGTAAGTATGCAGATGATACTAAGATAGGTGGGGTTGCGGGTAATGAAGTAGAGTTTCAAAGTCTACAGAGAGATTTATGCCAGTTGGAAGAGTGGGCTGAAAGATGGCAGATGGAGTTTAATGCTGATAAGTGTGAGGTGCTACATCTTGGCAGGACAAATCAAAATAGGACGTACATGGTAAATGGTAGGGAATTGAAGAATGTAGGTGAACAGAGGGATCTGGGAATAACTGTGCACAGTTCCCTGAAAGTGGAATCTCATGTAGATAGGGTGGTAAAGAAAGCTTTTGGTGTGCTGGCCTTTATAAATCAGAGCATTGAGTATAGAAGTTGGGATGTAATGTTAAAATTGTACAAGGCATTGGTGAGGCCAATTCTGGAGTATGGTGTACAATTTTGGTCGCCTAATTATAGGAAGGATGTCAACAAAATAGAGAGAGTATAGAGGAGATTTACTAGAATGTTGCCTGGGTTTCAGCAACTAAGTTACAGAGAAAGGTTGAACAAGTTAGGGCTTTATTCTTTGGAGCGCAGAAGGTTAAGGGGGGACTTGATAGAGGTTTTTAAAATGATGAGAGGGATAGACAGAGTTGACGTGGAAAAGTTTTTCCCACTGAGAGTAGGGAAGATTCAAACAAGGGGACATGACATGAGAATTAAGGGACTGAAGTTTAGGGGTAACATGAGGGGGAACTTCTTTACTCAGAGAGTGGTAGCTGTGTGGAATGAGCTTCCAGTGAAGGTGGTGGAGGCAGGTTCGTTTTTATCATTTAAAAATAAATTGGATAGTTATATGGATGGGAAGGGAATGGAGGGTTATGGTCTGAGCGCAGGTATATGGGACTAGGGTAGATTATGTGTTTGGCACGGACTAGAAGGGTCGAGATGGCCTGTTTCCGTGCTGTAATTGTTATATGGTTATATGGTTATTATATGGACACCCAAGATACAATTATGAAATTAGCCATTCAGTTGTGATGGCAGTTTAATACATTAAAACGGTGTTGCTGTTCTCCTTAGACAGTTGATATATACAAAATTTCCAGAAATTTGTCTTTAAAAATTTGCATCATTATCCTTAGATTGGAACTTGACAGAAAGGCAGTTTATCCATTTTAGTTTTCTTTTGTAATTTGCACAATTTAAAGGTTATAAAATCTTGAACCAGCTAAACTGTATCAATCAAAAAATGTACTTTCCATCTGCAGGGACTGTCAAAGATAGGCATTTGATCTCAATCAAATAATAGTAACAAAAACAACCAGCTAAACAATATAATTGCAGATTCTCCATGTATTTGGCTGTCCTTGGCAGCAGTTTTCATAGATTTGTCATCCTTCCAAAACAGTCAATTGGCAAGAAAGGACAAAACTCTGGAGTAACTCTGTGGGTTACTTTTCCTAGACAACACTGATAGGTGACATTGAGTCGGGTACCCTTCTTCAGACTTGAAGAATGACAAATCCTCATTTCTATGAAAACTGCTGCCAAGGACAGCCAAATACATGGAGCATCTGCAATTATATCCACACAAAGCCAACATTGAACTATAACTGAGGTACACAAAATTGCTGGAGAAAATCAGCGGGTGCAGCAGCATCTATGGAGCGAAGGAAATAGGCGACATTTCGGGCCGAAACCCTTCTTCAGACTGAACTATAACTGTTAGCCAGAATAATAGTGTGGAAACAGGCCCTTCGGCCCAACTCGCCCACACCGGCCAACAATGTCCCAGCTACCCCAGTCCCACCTGCCTGTGCTTGGTCCATAACCCTCCAAACCTGACCTGTTCATGTTCCTGTCCAACTGCTTCTTAAACAATGAGATAGTCCCAGCATCAACTCCCTCCCCTGGCAGCTTGTTCCTTACACCCCACCACTCTGCGTGGAAAAAGTTACCCCTCCAAATCCCATTAAATCTTTCTCCCCTTCACCTTGAACCCGTGTCCTCTGGTCCTCGATTCCTGTTATTCCATTCCAAACCAGTTAATATATGGCATGCAAAAGACAGAACAATTTTATTCACTTCGGAAGATTTATTGAAGTTTTGCTCAAAACCTGTATCCAGTGTAGTCTGTTAAATTTAATCGATGAAGCACCATCAATGCAAAACACCACTATAATTTCACTCCTTGCACTGGTGGGAGAAGCATTTGAATGTGTGGATATGAAATGAATAAAGCGAGATTTGGAAAACACAGTAGGGTTTTATTTTTTATTGCATTTCCATAGACATTTAAGCATCGGCAATAGTAACCTCTACCTCAACACCAGGTTCAATACTGATGGAGGTGATCTGTTTCACAATTTCAGATGGACTGTGTAAATCAATTAGGCGCTTGTGGATCCGCATTTGGAAACGATCCCAGGTTTTGGAACCTTCACCGCAAGGAGTCTTTCTTGTTGTGATACGCAGAGTCTGAAACAAAGTACATAACCTCATGAATTTATGTTAACTCTCCTGCAGAACAAATTTAATCTTATTTGATGAAAACAAACAAAGTGCACAAAGAAAAGAAGGATATATGAATGAATGAGCTGTATCAGAAGGGTTATATAATGAAAACATTTATGAAGAATGGTTTTCCACAATATGGTTGATTCTCCCATGCAAAGATAGCTTAAATTCTCTAAAAAGCTGACCAGTGATCTGCATTTATTGCACACCAAAATGTTTTCAACGGAAAGATAACAGTGCTACTGTGATTAAATGCAGCAAGACCCTTAAGCTTTCTCGCTGAACTAAAGTTTACAGACTATGGCTACAGCAACAGCAAAAATTGTGTTTATACCGATGAAGTTAAGAATTTCAAAGTATAGAGGGAAACACAATAGGAAGGAAGAATAAATTGACAATGCATTATTAAGGAAACTAGTGCATTGTAACATAATTTGAGAGAAAAATCTGTAGGCACCTAATAATCCAATGACAGTTCTGGAATTGTTTTGCTAGTTGAAAAAAGGCTGTGTTGCATCCAATGTCACAAGACACTAAATGCAATTTGCAATTAATAAGTAACATTCAAATAGTACAGGTATTTTGATTGTGATACTGATAGGGTTGAGAATCAGTTATCTGTGGACTTGGTTAAAAACATTGGGGTAGGTTCACAGACCTTACCATTGTAGCTTGAATTTCAACCATCCCACCAAAAACGCTTCAATGCTGATGTATTATTGATACTACTATTATTTTTGCAATATTCGTTTTTGAGCCATTGCTACACTTCGTCTAAGTACATGCTTTGTGGGCAATGGGACCAAAAAACACCTCCACGTGGGCAAAAGCAATTACATTAGGGCACAGTGGTGCTACAGTAGAGTTGGTGCCTTACAGCGGCAGAAACTCGGGTTCCATCCTGACTATGGAGACTGTCTGTATGGAGTTTGTACGTTCTCCCTGTGACCGTGTACGTTTCTCCGGATGCTTCAGTTTCCTCCCACAATCCAAAGATAGACAGCTTTGTTGGTTAATTGGCTCTGGTACAATGGTAAATTTCCCATGTGTGTGGGATAGTGCTAGTGTACAGGGCGATCACTGGTCGGTGCACTCGGTGGGCCAAAGAGCCCATTTCTGCGCTGTATCTTTAAAGCCTAGTCTAAATTCTTACACCTGATATTTCCCCTTGCAATAAAGGCAAACTAGTTTGGTTGCAATGGGGGACCTGGCCAGGCCAATCCAGGAACTTTTACTGAGGATAACTTTGAATTTGAATCATACAAAATGGCAGCAGATATGTGGCGACTCTTGTATAGTCTCAGTGTAACCTACTGTTCCTACTTGTGTACAAATATGATCATACTTGTATATCGCATGACTTTTACTGTATTTTATGTAAAAGAGGAATTTTACTGCACCTGGGTACGTGTGCACCAATGGACACTGAACCATTCTCATAGACAGTAATGCAATAAGTTACCGGATTTCCAAAGGAAGTTGAGGAATGTTACTGCAGCAACCAGATCCACCTGTTACTTGTAGATTACATGAGAATTATGTTTAAAGACACTTCAATCTCTTCCAAATTATTCATCTCTGTATACCAAGACATAGTCTGAACTATATGGCCATTCTAAATTATAATCTCCCATTAATTTCTCTGGACCGCAAATACAAGGTCACAAGCCATCAGAATGCACAGATATATATTTATCAATATATGAAGCATCACACCTTGGTGGGCATGCGAACAGGTCCTTTGACTTTTAGGTTCTTCTCTTTGGCACCACGAATTAGATCAGCACAAACTGCAGGAGGAACAACAAGTAGTTATGTAACAAAGCAAACAACTCCACAATTTACATGGTCATCTTCAAAACTGGCTCAGAATAGCGTATAGATAAATCATGTAGATCATTTAGAGAATATCCTCCTTGCCAGTAAATACAATTTCATTGTATAAAAAGTAGTGCTTCACTAATTCATGTACAAATTTCTGCTTTGCTTGTATGTTCAAAATTAGATCCATGTATGCAATCCACGTTTGTCTCAATAAATCCAAGATACCTTTGCTGTGCAAGATGCACTGATTCAATTTTACTCAATTATGCCCATTTCAGAGCTGCCAAGTTTTGTCAGAACATTTCAGTATTCTGGTACCTGAAAATCAGTATTTTGCTGAGGAAATCAGTATTTTTACACAGTGCCATTTTGCTGAAAAAAATGTTTTTATGTGCGGTCATACCCATGTAAGAGTACAAGAATGCATAACTTAGCTACCAATTGACATGTCTTCTACGCACCTTACTTGACAGTGCATTCATTGCCATATTTTAGTATACTTCAGTTTGAATGGCTGCTTCCTGCTTTTAGCCATTTTGGAAGCCTCCCTCCCTCTCCTTCCTTTTTATCTCCCTCCCTCTCCGAACAGTCTGTGACCCACAGCACTGTGGCCATAGTGCTATGTGTAACGGCAATAGCGCTCCAGCTGGTATAATTAGAACCTATTTTAGCGCTATGGGTTAAATTCCCACACGCTAAACTGACACCGCTGTTTAAACCTGGAGCGGGACAGGCAGATCAAAGCGTACAGAAAATAATCAAGCCGATTTTGAAATTTAAAATATTAATAGATTGAATCTGCTATAATTTTTAGAGTTACAGTATGACTTTTTATATCCTTGCATTTTTTAAGCAGGAAGATGAAACAGGAACTCTGCCCATATTTAAAAAACCCCGTATTTTACAAAGCAAATCCGTACATCCGTATTCTTATCACATTTCCGTACAAAATATGGGAAATCCGTACTACTTGGCAGCTCTGCCATTTACATAAAGATTAAAAAGTTTGGGTCAGAAAATCTAACCCAAATTACTTGTAAATTCCATCTTTAAACGTTTAGTCTAGTCTCCCAAGTACAAATTTATGCTTACCTTTCTCAAGTGATTTCACATTCCGGCTGGTCAAAGTGATTCGAATGCGATGGATTGCAACCTCCTGTTCTACGGGTGCTTTGCCAGCATCTTTAAATGCCTTTAGGGGTGGAAAATAAAAAGATGTAGATTAAAATTAGGTTCCCCAAATTTGAAGTTTATGATGTAAGTCTTCCAAGTAATGTGGAAAAATGTATCTCATGTTGTAACTGATTATGATAGCATTTTGTTTGAAGGGCCTCGACCCGAAAAGTCACCTATTCCTTTGCTCCATAGATGTTTCCTCACCTGAGTTTCTCCAGCATTTTTGCCTACCGTTGATTTTTCCTGCATCTGCAGTTTTTTCTTAAACATGATAGCATTAGGTTGAATTACATAAAGTTAACCAAATGAAGCTAATTTAATGCTTGTTGATCAAGTGCTATCAATATCTTAGTTTACAGTGAGGTACAGGCCCAACATCCCACACACGAGGGACAATTTACAATTATACCAAGCCAGGTCACAGGGAAATGTACAAACTTCACACAGACAGCACCCGAGTGTCTGGCGCTGTAGGGCAGCACTATTTACAGAGAAACAGAATGATCCAAGCAACCTGGCAGTCAGCCATCTGAGCCTCAGGGTCTTTAGAACCTTTAGCCACGGATGTTACAGGCTTCTACCACCAGATTTGCGATTCAGCTAAAAGTGGCATCTCACTGAAGAGGGCTAAAAAGCACCTTACATCTGGCCCTGTTTTACTCCGGGGAGGAACATAGACATGTGAGCTTTAAATCAAAAATGTAAACGCAAAATACTGGAGTAACTCAGACATGCAGCATCTCTGGAGAGAAGGAATGGGTGACATTTCAGGATGAGATCCTTCTTCAAACCAAAACAAAAACATTGAAACCGTGACATTTAAATATCCTTTTAACATTTTACTGTTTTTCTTCAAATGTTTTTCATTAACATACTGCCATAATTTATTTTAGTAAATCTATTCCTTCAAGTTCATACTTCTTTGTCCTGTTCAGCCACCTCTTAACCAGATCTCTGCATAATTACAGCATTTCTTCTCTAACAGTAGTCCAGATAAAAGGCCAAGTTAGTCTGAGACTCAATACCAGTTTAGCCCAAACGTTTAATGTATCAGAATGTGTGTATACAAATGCCTCTACCTAAAACATGTATCCTTCCACCCGTCTTTACGCAATTGGTAGGAGGAATCTGCCATATGCAACTTGGTATTTCCTGCAACATTGTGGCTCCCATAGATGTGAAAGTTCGTGGAGAAGCAGACGTCTGAAGTGTCCAGTAAACCCTGGTGTAATGGGCGAGTTGATGTGAATGGCAGGGGGAAGAACAAAGAATAAAATAGGATTGTCGCGGATGGGCTTGCGATGATCAACGTGGTCGACATTTAGAAACAAAGAAAATAGGTGCAGGAGTGAGTAGGCCGTTCGAGCCAGCACCGCCATTCAAAATGATCACGGCTGATCATCCAAAATCAGTACCCCGTCCCTGCTACTTCCCTATATCCCTTAGCCCCAAGAGCTAAATCTGACTCTTGAAAACGAATCCGTGACTCAAAGCAAGTTCATGGGCACCGAGAGCAGAGCGGCAAGGTGGAGAGCCCCGGGGTTCGGCTCGCCCCCGCCCGCCCGCATCATCGAGGCTGCCGGCGCTCCAACACAGAGCGGCAACGTGGAGACGCCCCGGGTTCGGCTCCCTCCCGCCCGCTCCAGGCCGCGCTCCAACACAGAGCGGCAAGGTGGAGAGCCCCGGGGTTCGGCTCGCTCCCTCCTGCCCGCGCGCTCCGGGCCACGCTCCAACACAGAGCGGCAACGTGGAGAGCCCCGGGCCCTCCCCATACACACGATCCCCTTCCCGGGGCCTGCTCACTCCCGCCCGGACACACGCCGGGCCGCTCACCATGGTGACTTCCTGACCGACTTATCCGTCGACTTGTCCGGCTGGGACACGGAGAGCGAGCGAACAGCGGTGAGTCAGGAGCAGCAGCAGCACCAACCGCCCGGTCACAGCTCGAGAGGAAGTGGCGCCGCCTCCGTCGGACCTTAAATAACATCCGCGCGGACGCCCCGGAAGGGAAGCGGCAGCGGAGCGGGGCGGCCGTTGATTGGTCCGAGCGCTCGCTGACGGAGGAGGCAGGGAGTGCGCGTGCGCTGGCCCGCTGCCGGCCGGGCCGGGCCGGGAGTCGGGAACAAGCGGCAGCGGCGCGCGTGCCCAGTTGACCCTGGAGAGCAAAGAGTAGTATCTTTGCTGGAGAGAGTCAGCGCTCAGTGCAAGGGTTTACTCTCTCCAGCAAATGCTTACTTCGAGGGAGAGCCGCGCACAAGCCCGATTGGGGGGAGTGGGGGGGTTTCAACAAGAGCTGCTCCTTGTGTGTGTGTTCATTGGATCACAGTCTTATCCCGACTGGGGCTCTGTATGTTTCCCCCTTTCGCGGGATACAACACTTTAGGCGCTTGAGAGGCTTTTACACAATTCCCATTTTCTGTTAGTGTCTCATAGCAGAATGACTTTAGACGGCAGTCCTTCCCCACAAAACCTTTGCATTGAAACTAAGAATAATAAATGGCTGAAAGAACTCGAGGAATT
The DNA here is from genome assembly GCF_028641065.1 of Leucoraja erinaceus. Classification (NCBI taxonomy): domain Eukaryota; kingdom Metazoa; phylum Chordata; class Chondrichthyes; order Rajiformes; family Rajidae; genus Leucoraja; species Leucoraja erinaceus. Next base: position 37,491,193 of record NC_073380.1, on the reverse strand, counting down.
GTTGATATTTTGGGTTGAGATCTTCAATTAAGATCCAGCCTGGTCCTTATGCGGGGTCTTGAATCAAAACCGTTCCCTTCCCACCCACACAGATGAAGCTCGGCCCGCGGAGTTCTTGCAGCAGTTTGTTCCTTGTTCTACATTCCAGCATGCTGTTGCAAGTCTTTCTAGTTGTTGCGCCAAGCTCCAGTGCACCCCTCAGCATGTCTCCCTGCAGCCTGGGAGCTGTATTTAAGTGACATTCCCTTACCTTTCACTTTACCATAATTTCACCCACAGTTACGCTCGGGAGGTATGCACAAAAATGCTGGAATAACATAGCAGAACAGCATCTCTGGAGAGAAAGAATAAGTGACGTTTCGGGTCGAGACCCTTCTGGGATAATAATAGCATCAAACAGTACACGGATGAACTCTGGTTCACTGAGTCGATGTTGACTATAAAGCACTTATTTATGCAGATCGCAGTATTATTTTCCTGGCATTCCAATTGAATCCCCTTGGTACTACCATTCAAGACTGTTTATTTGCCATATGTCCCGAAACGGAACAATGTAATTCTTACGGTAGACAAAAATGCTGGAGAAACTCAGCGGAAGATGTCTGAAGAAGGGTTTCGACCCGAAACGTCACCTATTCCTTCGCTCTATAGATGCTGCCTCACCCGCTGAGTTTCTCCAGCGTTTTTGTCTACCTTTGATTGTTCCAGCATCTGCAGTTCTTTCTTAAACAATGTAATTCTTACATGCAGCAGCAGCTGAAGGTAAGCGATTGAACTTTTTGCTGCCTTCCATTCACGATGAGGAACGTGGAGGAGTCACTGTGGTGGATGTTTATGTTAAAATGTATTTTGTGTGTTCTGTTGCTTTTTATTAATATGACTGCATGGCAAATCAAATTCCTTGTATGTTGCAAAACATACTTGGCTAATAAAGTATGATTATGAAAGGAGAAACATGGGACAGCAGATACTGTTTTACAAACAAAAAAAAAAAAATGCTGCAGTAACTCAGCAGGTCAAATAGCATCTCCCAGAACATTGGTCATTGGTAAATATACTCTTGGATAAAACATTGTAAACAGATAGAAGAGCAGAGGCCAATGGAGTTTTGAATTGGGAACTTGCACACGAATGCTGTGGACACTATTAAGATGATTCCGAATTTTCCCGGACCTACTGGAGACAACAGATAGGTTAAGAATGTGTAGCCTGCAGGTAATAAAATTAGCGAAGTCCTCACGCCCCAGAAAAGAAAAAAAAACTAAATCTAAACTCTCACTGCGTATGGTGCAGCATTGAACTCGGTAAATGTTAACCTTTTGATCAAAATTAACATGAAGGAAAGAAAAGCCAGACATTTTATGATCCAGATCGGATAATAACCTTTTAAAAAATATATATTGGAGGTAAATTTGATTAAAAAATGATGAGGGTAACCTAGTTACAGGATGATCTGGTCAAGATGGTCGTCCTACCCAAATTCCTGTATCTTTTCCAGCACGTCCCTATACATATCACTAAATCTTTTTTTGATAAATTAGAAAGGACAATATCTAAATTTTTATGGGGTAGCAAACCGGCTAGAATCCGAAAGGTGATACTGCAGTCTCCTAAGAGTGACGGCGGTTTGGCACTTCCTGACTTTAGGCGATACTAGTGGGCAGCTAACTTGCAAAAACTCCTGTATTGGATGAATGATGATTGCGACCACCTACCGACCTGGGTACACATGGAAAAGGCGAGTTCACATCGCCTGTTGCGGTCTGTCCTATGCTCTCAACTCCCCCTTCCTATAACATCTGTGGGTGCAGGCCCAATTGCGTCCCTCTCGCTCAAGATATGGAGTCAACTCACGAAAAACTTTGGTTTACAAGGCCCTTCCATCTTGACTCCACTGCTTAAAAACCACATCTTTAAACCTTCAAGTACAGACCACGCATTCAAAACCTGGCATAGCAACGGTATCAGTAGTATCAAAAACCTATACAAGGATGGCATCTTTTCGTCTTTTGCGGAGCTCTCGTCCAACTACAGCCTCCCAAACTCCCACCTTTTTTGTTTTATCCAGATTATGGATTTTGTGAAGAAGACATTCCCCCATTTCCCAAATCGCCCCCCTGAAACCCTGACCGATACCATCTTAGCTCTAGATCCCAACTGGAAGAAATGCATCTCTGTTTTGTATAACTTGTTAGGGTCGGTTATATTGAAACCTCATACCTCATTAAAAGCTGCGTGGGAGGGTGAGCTGAATACGAAACTAACAGACCAGCAATGGGACTCTGCTTTGGATTTGATCCATTCTTCCTCCATATGTGCCCGTCATGGCCTAATCCAATGCAAAATCTTTCGCAAAGTCCACTACATAAATGCAAGATTATCTATAATTTACCCCGCTGTTAGGGACACCTGCAACATATGTAATCAATCTCCTGTCAACCATAGCCATATGTTTTGGTCTTGCCCTAAGCTAGCAGCCTTGTGGAGGAGTGCTTTTGACTTGATAAGCAGAGCCTACGGCCAGACTATTCCTCCAAACCCACTGTCAGCCATTTTCGGTACCCCTCCCAACACCAACCTCTCTGTTGCGGTGAAACGGGTCCTAGCTCTTACAACCTTGTTATGATATGCGAAGTACACGAGGTGGGACATCAAGACTGATCTTGCTTAACTGGAGGCTCACCTGTCCCCCGACACACACCCGCTGGATTAAGGAGGTGCTTTACAATTTAAAGCTTGAAAAACTTTCTCAAATGCTCTACCAAGACATTCCTCGATACATGGAACCCTTTCTTGGAACTTGTTAACTCTCTCAACTTGTCCCCGGACTCAGAAAAGGTCTGAGTGGTCTCCGCCATTGTTCTGCTCTACTGCAGCTGCTCTCCCCTTAACCCCCCCCCACACTTATTTATTTAATTACTTACTTATTTACTGTTATTAGTGACCCCTTTTTTTTTCCCGCCAGTACTTTTTGTTTCGTTTATCTTACCATATTTGTGTGCATGTGTCTGTATGTGAGTGTTTTTTGTCCCCGTTTGGTTCCGACCTGATTCGAGTGGGTTGAAGGTGGGTAAGGGTAAGGGCTTTGAGGGTCGCTTACGTACTGTTGCACAATTATGCCTTGACTGTCACTGTCTGTTATCATTGTATGTATGCAAATTGCTGTGAAATTCAAAATAAAAAGATTTAAATCAGGATGATATGCGAAGTACACGAGGTGGGACATCATGTTACAAGATGTTGGCGACACCACCCTTGGAATATCGTGTGCCTTTCTGGTTATCTAGCTAAAGGGTGGATGTCATTAAACCTAAAAGGATGATGAGATCCACGGTTTCAGAGGGCTGGAGTTACAAAACGAGAGAAGCTCCTCCCCAGATATAGGCTCCGGCCCATACAAACAATTAGTGTCCATCTATAGGGGGGGTTGCACGTAAGGTCACTGGGTCATAGGGCTTGACGTATGGAGCCGCTCAATCCATCTGGAGGACATCCATAACTTCTGGTATATGTTATTAATGCAAGAAACACGTACTTTCCTACCTGTTAAAAACCGCCAAAATGTTGAATTTTTGCTCTGTAAAAAATTGTGGAAGTCGGGGTAAATGTGAGAGACATGTACCCAACTTCAGAATTCCAAAAGTGAAGCGAAATTAAGGTAAAGAGAAGTGAGAGCTGAAGAGCCAACAACAGCTAAAAAGTGCTTGGCGAACATTGGCCGTGCAGATATCGAAATTGAAAATATTGGGAATTATCGCGTTTGCTCACTGCATTTCATCACCAGTAAGGCATTATTTGTGTTTTTTCTTGATTCCTTTGGTATCTAAAAAGTCTCAGAAGTGATAAATCTAGCTGTAAATTTTGCTTCAGAGGCCTTTTCTTTTTGCATGTAAAAACCCACTTGAGAACCATGGGCGATTTTAAAATTTTACAGCCAGATTTATCACCTGAAACTTTTTAGATGACAAAGGAATCAAGAAAAAATACAAACAATGCCTTAGTTGATGAAATGCAGTGAGCAAACGGCCAATGTTCGCCAAGCACTCTGTCTGTTGTTGTCCTTTCAGCTCTCGCTTCTATCTAGTAATTTCTCCTCACTTTTGGAATTCTGAAGTAGGCTAAATGTCTCTCACGCTTATCCCGATTTCCATAATTATTTACAGCGCAAAAATTGACAATTTCGGCGGGTTTTAACGGACCCGCTACGCTGGAAACAATGGTAAGTGCCTACCTGCAGTTCATCGCGTGTACTCCACTTGGAGTAGCGTAGCAACAGCACGGGTCATGGGTCGTGACCCGACTGCCGTGAAACCTCCCTATATTAAACTCCCTTCGAGATTTTCTTTGAATCAAAAATTACTTCACGTGCATTTATCCGATGTGTTCTGCTCATTCGCGGGTGAAGTCCAATTGGTAGTAACTCGAGGAAAACGATCAGCGATATTTGTCTCGGGAGTGGGTGTTAGTGAACGCCAACCCAGGGCATCTATAGGCACAGAGGTCAGATGATCCGCTGGAGCGAAGCGAGTCTTCTAATTGACAATATTTCCCATTTTGAGACATTGACTGGGCATCAGCAAGATGCACACGACTTCAATATGATTGGTCTATTTGGTTCTTGGGGCACAAGAGACCATAGATGCTGGAATTTTAACCAAAAGGAAAACTGCCGGGCAAACATGGGCGGTTTCTCGGAAACGCGTCGTCCCCTGCTTCATCGTGCAATAGAAACCCAAATTCTGATGTTAAACAAATATTGACGTTTGAGCTCGAGGAGTTTGAAAATTAACATTCACATAGGTCGTAAATGAAGCCTAGGAAAACAAAATAAATGTATGGAATTAAGGGGCTCGCAGCATTTCACGTGATGGAACTGGAACACAGCGAATTCTAATTAAGGAGACGTGTTAACCCCTTCTCTTCCACTTACCCGAGTTTACTGGTAGAGGAACAAATAGTAAATACAGTGTAGATCAGAATTATTCTTTATTTAGACAATGTCAGGTTTCTTCACACTTTAGTCAGCAACACACAGCACTAACGTATTGTTTTAATTATACACTTTATAAAATATTTATTCTCTACTACAATAGCGAATTCAAGTTAGTAATAGTTTCAAACAATTGTTCTGCACTAGGTCTATCAATTGGTTCAACTTTCCAACAGTGATCGATGACCGAACGAACCTTCCGGCCCACCAAAGTCTCGTCGAATACATGCGAAAACGAAGGGCGCAGGTTGTAAGCCACGACTGCATACATAACACACTGCCGATCGCCCGAGAAGGGGTGGTCTCCACTCATCATCTGCCACAGCGTGATGGCGAAGGAGTAAATGTCCGCCTTGAGGGTGGCGTTACGGCCTCTCAGCAGCTCGGGCGCCCGGTGTGTGTAGGTACCACCTAGGTGCCGCAACTGGCCATTGGGTGTCAAGTCACTGGTCGCCGCCAGCTTGTGAGAGCAGCCAAAGTCCCCAATTTTGCAACGGCCCGACTCTGTGATCAGGACGTTGGCTGGTTTCACATCCAGGTGGACGATGCTGTGCGAGTGGAGGAAACTCAGTCCGCTCACGATGTCACTGGAAAACCTCAAGCACTCCCCGACGTCCAGCGGGTGCGCGCAGTTATAGATCCGATGGTCCAGACTTGTCCCTCCTGCGTATTCCATGATGATGGTGCCCACGCTATCCTCGGCTTGCGGGTTCGCGGGAACAGACGTGGTGGCTGCGACCACTTTCACAATGTTCTCATGCGCCAGGTGCGCCACGTTTAACTCTGCCCAGAAACTCTGCCTCGCAGCCAGCTTGTTCTTCGTGCACTTTCTCACCTTCTTTATTGCGACAGTTTTGCCATAATAAATACCTTTGTAAACCCAGCCGAAGCCGCCCGAGCCTAGAAGGTCGAGTAGCTTCAATTCATCCCAAATGACCGTGTACCAAGGACATTGTGGCAACTCCCCATTGCTCTGCTTTACAAAGGAGAAGTTTCGCCTCTTCCCTCTGAACTGGTTGGGACTGCTACAAGGCCGCAGAGTAATGGCAGCTGGAAATCCTTTCGGTAAAATTCGGTGCACAGGAATAGGCGACGGCATTTTAATTTTTGTTACGCTTCTCTCAACGGATTCGTAAAGCACCGAGTGCCGCCAGTATCCTTTATTGCTGACTATTAATTGGTGTCAACGAGTTACATCTGTTCTTTGTTACAAAGACCAGCGCGTACTGGTCAAATCAATGACAGATCAATAAACAAGACCAAACAAAGAACTTTAAGATTATAGTTAAATTGTTTAAAAAAAATCGAGACTGTTATACACTTAATTCCAAGGAAATTAGCTACCATTTGGCAATGGCAATATATAATTATGAAAATTATGAAAAGCATAGATAGGGAAAACAAAACCAACACTAGAGGGCATAGCTATGAGGTGAGAGGGGGAATATTTAATGGAGATGTAGGGGCCAAGTTTTGTTTACAGACAGCGGCGGGGGGCAGGAACTCATTGCCAAGGGTGGCGGTGGCGGTGGCGGCAGTGACTTTTAAAGGGCTTTTAGATAGGCACATGGAAGTGCGGGAAAATGAGGGAAATGGATGATGTACAGGCAGATGTGATCAGTTGACACTTGGCACTTGGCATCATGTTCGGCACAAACATCGTGAACACAAGGGCTCGTTCCTGTGCTGTTAATTATATGTCCTATTCAGATGTTAGTGATTATCGAAGCTATCAAATGGGTACAAACATTTAAGAGACAATTTAAATAACATCTTGTCAAGTAGGATGGAATTGACCATCGCTGGTTGAAAACAAGACTTGGTCACTGGGCAACTTTGAACAAATCAAAACGATTTTCGAGGACACCTGACAAACCCCCCCCCCCCCCCCCCCCCCCCCCCCCCCCCCCCCCCCCCACAAGGTTGTTTAACCCAACCCCACCCAAATCCCATTTCCATAGGTTAGTTCGTTCTTTTCATTAATTATTATATAGGTCGCATACTTGTTTCCAGCAATGGTTTTACACCTCACCAATAAAACGCGATTGGCAACTCAAACTATACAAGTTTTTTTCTTTCAGTCTTGTGTGATTAAAGAGTGACATTCAGCACCAATCCAGTGGTCACTTAAATTTCCTTTCTGGCGCAGAGAAGTTTCTCGGGGGAAATGCATGTATAAGATGGTAATAAGTTAACTCCGTTGACATCACCACGGTCATACTGAGCGATGAATATTCACATTGGTTCAGTTAAAAAGTAATCGAACTGAAATATTAATTCTTGTTTCTCTCCGCCCGGCGGTTGTAAGACCTGCCGCGTAGCCTTTTCCTGTCTTTATTTCAGATATCCAGCTTTTTTAGACACAAAATGATAACTCAACATGATAAGTGAACATATTTATTTGTTGCTGGCAATATCAGAATTTGTTATCTACCCTAATTGTCTCAGAGCCGAGGAGACAGTTAGAAGTCAACAGTGTAGCATAGCCGGGTAAAGATAGCAGAATTACTCCCGTTGAAGTATTTTGTAACCCGAATTATTTTTTGTAGATTGGTTACATTACTTACTAACCAATGTAGTGCTTTATTATTATAAGCTCCGCCTACGACCACACCATTCATATTATCGCAACCCAACATGTGCTCAGTTAGTACTGCTGCATTGTAGGATTAACATGCTGTACTGTGTTGTAGTGACTCAATAAATACTGTTATAATAGATCTGTGAGTATGTGTGATTTACTCAACAGTTTTATGATTTAATAGTTCCATCACTTACGGTTAGAGTCATAGAGCTATGCAGCATGGAAGTAGGTACTTTGGCCCAACTTGCCCATGCCAACTAAGATGCCCCAATCACTGTCGTCCTACCTGTCTAAATGTTGCCCATATCCCTCTATACATTTCCTATCCATGTACCTGTCCAGATATGCCGGCCAATCTATTTACCCAGAGAGTGGTGGGTGACTGGAAAGCCCTGTCTGGTGAGACAATAGAAAATAGTTGCAGGAGTAGGCCATTCGGCCCTTTGAGCCAACACCGCCATTCACTGAGATCATGGTTGATCATCCAAAATCAGTACCCCATTCCTGCCTTCTCCCCATATCACTTGACTCCATTATCTTAAGAGCTTTATCTAACTCTCTCATGAAAGCATCTAGTGAATTGGCCTCCATTGCCTTCTGAGGCAGAGAATTCCACAGATTCACAGCTCTCTGGGTGAAAAAGCTTTCCCTCATCTCCGTTATAAATGGCCTACCCCTTATTCTTAAACTGTGGTCCCTGGTTCCAGACTCCCCCAACATCAGGAACATGTTTCCTGCCTCTAGCGTGTCCAATCCCTTAATAATCTTATATGTTTCAATAAGATCCCCTCACATTCTTCTAAATTCCAGTGTATACAAGCCCAGTCGCTCCATTCTTTCCACATATGACAGTCCTGCCAACTCAGGAATTAACCTCGTGAACCGATGCTGCACTCCCTCAATAGCAAGAATGTCTTTCCTCAAATTGGAAGACCAAAACTGCACACAATACTCCAGGTGTGACCTCAGGGTACTCAAGGATGGTCTGTGTCTCAGGGTACTTAAGGAAGTGGCTCTAGAAATTGTAGACGCATTGGTGATCATTTTGCAATGTTCTGTAGATTCAGAATCAGTTCCTGTGGATTGGAGGGTAGCTAATGTGATCCCACGTTTTAAGAAAGGCGGGAGAGAGAAAACAGGGAATTATAGACCAGTTAGCCTGACATCGGTGGTGGGGAAGATGCTGGAGTCAATTATAAAAGATGAAATAGCGGCGCATTTGGATAGCAGCAACAGGATCGGTCCAAGTCAGCATGGATTTACGAAGGGGAAATCATGCTTGACAAGTCTTCTGGAATTTTTTGAGGATGTATCGAGGAAAATGGACAAGGGAGAGCCAGTGGATGTAATGTACCTGGACTTTCAGAAAGCATTTGATAAGGTCCCACATAGGAGATTAGTGGACAAAATTAGAGCACATGGTATTGGGGGTAGGGTGCTGACATGGATAGAAAATTGATTGGCAGACAGGAAGCAAAGATTAGGGATTAATGGGTCCCTTTCAGAATGGTAGGCAGTGACTAGTGGAGTACTGCAAGGCTCGGTGCTGGGACCGCAGCTATTTACAACATATATTAATGATTTAGATGAAGGGATTAAAAGTAACATTAGCAAATTTGCAGATGACACCAAGCTGTGTGGCAATGTGAACTTTGAAGAGGATGCTTTGAGGATGCAGGGTGACTTGGACACATTGGGTGAGTGGGCAGATGCAGCTTAATGTGGAGAAATGTGAGGTTATCCACTTTGGTGGCAAAAACAGGAAGGCAGATTATATTATCTAAATGGAGTCAAGTTGGGAAAAGGGGAAGTACAACAGGATCTGGGCATCCTTGTTCATCAGTCAATGAAATTAAGCATACATGTACAGCAGGCACTGAAGAACGCAAATTACATGTTGGCCTTCATAACACGAGGAGTTGAGTATAGGAGGAAAGAGGTACTTCTGCAGATGTACAGGGCCCTAGTGAGACCACACCTGGAGTATTGTGTGCAGTTTTGGTCTTCCAATTTGAGGATGGACATTCTTGCTGTTGAGCAAGTGCAGCATAGGTTTACCAGGTTAATTTCCGGGATGGCGGGACTGCCATATGTTGATAGAATGGAGCGGCTGGGCTTGTACACTCTGGAATTTAGAAGAATGAGAGGGAATCTTATTGAAACATATAAGATTATTAAGGGTTTGGACACGCTAGAGGCAGCAAACATGTTCCCGGTGTTGGCAGTCCAGAACCAGGGGCCACAGTTTAAGAATAAAGGGTAAGCCATTTAGAGCGGAGATGAGGAAAAACCTTTTCACAAGGAGAGTTGTGAGTCTGTTGAATTCTCTGCATCAGAGGGCAGTGGAGGCTGGTTCTCTGGATGCCCTTAAAGCTCTTAAAGATAGCGGAGTCTAGGGATATGGGTAGAAGGCAGGAACGGAGTATTGATTGTGGATGATCACATTGAATGGCGTGGCTGGTTCAAGGGGCCGAATGGCCTACTCCTGCACCTATTGTCTATTGTCACCAGGGTCCTGTACAACTGCTCCTATACTCAACTCCTCTTGTTATGAAGGCTCTTGATAGCTTTCTTCACTGGTGTACGAGGACACCATGATCTCGTTGTACTTCCCCTTTTCCTAACTTGACATAATTCAGATAATAATCTGCCTTCCTGTTCTTGCCACCAAAGTGGATAACCTCACGTTTATCCAGATTAAACTGCATCTGCCCACTCACCCAACCTGTTCAAGTCACCCTGCATCCTCATATCATCTTCCTCACAGTTCACACTGCCACCCAGCTTTGTTTCATCTGCAAATTTGCTAATGTTACATTTAATTCCTCATCAAAATCATTATTGTATATTGTAAATAGTTGCGATCCCAGCACCGAGCCTTGCAGCACCTCACTAGTTACTGCCTGCCATTCTGAAAGGGACCCGTTAATCCCTACCCTTTGCTTCCTGTCTGCCAACCAATTTTCTATCCATGTCAGAACCCTACCCCCAATACCATGTGCTCTAATTTTGCCCACTATTCTCCTATGTTGACCTTATCAAAAGCTTTCTGAACGTCCAGGTACACAACATCCACTGGCTCTCCCTTGTCCATTTTCCTAGTTCCATCCACAAAAAATTCCAGAAGATTAGTCAAGCATGATTTCCCCCTTCGTAAATCCATGCTGACGCAGACCGATTCTGTTGCTGCTATCCAAATGTGCCACTATTTCATCTTTTATAATTGACTCCAGCATCTTTCCCACCACCGACGTCAGGCTAACTGGTCTATAAATCCTTGTTTATTTTCTTCCTCCTTTCTTAAAAAGTGGGATAACATTAGCTACCCTCCAATTCACAGGAACTGATCCTGAATCTATACAACATTGGAAAATGATCACCAATGCGTTCACAATTTATAGACCCACCTCCTTAAGTACCCTGGGATGCAGACCATCAGGCCCTGGGGATTTATCAGCTTTCAGTCCCATCAGTCTACCCAACACCATTTAAAAACATAGAAACGTAGAAAATAGGTGCAGGAGTAGGCCATTCGGCCCTTCGAGCCTGCACCGCCATTCAATATGATCATGGCTGATCATCCAACTCAGTATCCTGTACCTGCCTTCTCTCCATACCCCCTGATCCCTTTAGCCACAAGGGCCATATCTAACTCCCTCTTAAATATAGCCAATGAACTGGCCTCATCTACCTTCTGTGGCAGAGAATTCTAGAGATTCACCACTCTCTGTGTGAAAAATGTTTTCCTCATCTCGGTCCTAAAAGATTTCCCCCTTATCCTTAAACTGTGTCCCCTTGTTCTGGACTTCCCCAACATCGGGAACAATCTTCCTGCATCTAGCCTGTCCAACCCCTTAAGAATTTTGTAAGTTTCTATAAGATCCCCCCTCAATCTTCTAAATTCTAGTGAGTACAAACCGAGTCTATCCAGTTTTTCTTCATATGAAAGTCCTGACATCCCAGGAATCAGTCTGGTGAACCTTCTCTGTACTCCCTCTATGGCAAGAATGTCTTTCCTCAGATTAGGAGACCAAAACTGTACGCAATACTCCAGGTGTGGTCTCACCAAGACCCTGTACAACTGCAGTAGAACCTCCCTGCTCCTATACTCAAATCTTACCTAATTTCTTGCCTAATGTGAATTTCCTTCAGTTCCTCCGTCACCCTTGGTCCTCTGGCCACTAGTACATCTGGAAGATTGGTTGTGTCTTCCTTAGTGAACACAGATCCAAAGTACCTGTTCAACTCATCTGCCATTTCCTTGTTCCCCTTAATAAATTCACCTGTTTCTGTCTTCAAGGGACCCACATTTGTCCTAACTTAATTTTTTCCTCTTCACATACCTAAAGAAGCTTTTACTATCCTCCTTTACATTCTTGGCTAGCTTACCTTCGTACCTCATCTTTTCTCCCCGTGTTGCCTTTTTAGTTATCTTCTGTTGCTCTTTAAACGTTTCCCAATCCTCTGGCATCCTGCTCATCTTTGCCATGTTATACTTCTTTTATTTTGTCCTTGATTTCCCTTGTCTGCCACAGCCGCCTCTTACTCCCCTTAGAATCTTTCTTCCTCTTTGGAATGAACTGATCCTGCACTTTCTTATTATTCCCAGAGATACATGACATTGTTGTTCCACTGTTATCCCTGCTAGGGTATCTTTCCAGTCAACTTTGGCCAGCCCCTCCCTCATGGCTCCATAGTCCCCTTTGGTCAACTGTAATTGGAGATTACAATTTATCATATTCTGGTCACTATCTCCTAATGGCTCCTTTACCTCGAGTTCTCTTATCAAACCCAGTTCATTACACAACACTAAATCCAGAATTGCCTTCTCCCTGGTAGGCTCCAGTACAAGCTGCTCTAAGAATCCATCTCGGAGCCACTCCACAAACTCCCTTTCTTGGGGTCAAGTACCAACCTGATTTTCCCAGTCTACCTGCATATTGAAATCTCCCATAACCACCGTAGCATTACCTTTGCTACATGTCAATTTTAACTCTTGATTCAATTAGCACCCTATATCCAGGCTACTGTTTGGAGGCCTGTAGATAACTCCCTAGGATCGTTTTACCATTACAATTCCTCAGTTCTATCCATATTGACCATCCATAATCTCCTGATTCTATGTCACCCCTTTCAAGGGACTGAATTTTATTCCTTACTAACAGAGCTACCCCACCCCCTCTGCCCTCCTGTCTGTCTTTTCGATAAGACTTATACCCCTGAATATTCAGTTCCCAGTCCTGGTCCTCTTGTAGCCATGTCACTGTAATTCCCACAACATCATACTTGCCAATTTCTCATTGAGCCTCAAGCTCATCCACTTTATTTGTCATACTTCGCGCATTCATATACAACACCTTGACTTCGGTATTCACCTTCACATCACTGCTCCTGCCCTTACTCTCTTATCCCTTTTAGAACTTTCCTTGCCATTAATTTGGGAGTCTTTTGTAACTTTTCCTGTACTCACTTCCCCTTTAACTTCATCTTTATACTCCCAATTTGTCAGTCCCTTCATGTGTAGCACTAGCAAACCTGATTACCAAAACGCTGGTCCCCCTCCAGTTAAGGTGTAACCTGTCCCTTTTGTACAGTTCACTCCCTAGTCCAGAAGAGATCCCAGTGGTCTATAAATCTAAATCCTTTCTCCCTGTACAACCAGCCCCCCCCCCCCCCCTCTCTAAACTCTCTAAACTCAGGTTGCAGAACCTCCTTCCTCTTCTTCCTGTCGTCATTTGTGCCCCCGTACCCATGTTCACCTTCCCTCTCGAGGATGTTCTGAAGTCGGTCCAAGACATCTTGAACCCTGGCACCCAGGAGGCAACAAACCATTCTTGAGTCTCGTCTTCACATAATGTGCATGCATTTCGGATAAAGTTGTGTTAAGTAAAAAGACAATGCCATATTAATGTTTATACTGTATTGAGTGCTTGAATAGAAGGATTATGTAGCATAAATGACTGCTTAATGTTTGAGTTTTTTAATTGAAGTTTCTTGCATTGACAGTTAAGCACGGAGATGTGCTGTTCCACCATAATGTCATATCTTCACAAACCCCAATCACTCCGCACCATTATGTACTTCTTTTGCAGCACCATCTTTTGCTTTTCCTCTCTCTTTGCCCTACAGCTTCCCTTTGTGATTATCTTTGGCATCCTCTAATAGGCCAACTGAGGTACCTGGTGCTTCCTGGTTACCAGCTACTCCAATTGTCTCATCCATTTTGTCCTTTTCCATTCCGTTCTACAGGCATGCTGGTGGTTAATGTTGTTAACTCCTTTCTCTCCAGGTTTCTACACATTGGATCAATCAATGGATCAACACCAAATATCAATGTATTTCATTTCAGAATATACTGTATTTCACATAATCCTGGTCCTCAGTAACTGTGGCCTTATTATGCATTTGATGATGATTGATGTTACTAAGGGTTGATGATACTTTTTCCCTTTAACAAAGCTTCTCATCTTGCTCTTTTTTGCACCACATGCTTTGTTTAACAGGCTACCAGGCTAGATGGACATCCGGTGGCGCTGTTTCTAGTTGCCTCCGCCTCAAGTCCAGTATCTTTTTTTTTTTTGTTATGTTTGATGAGCGTTTTTTTGTCTTTATGTGGGGTAAGAGGGTACGGTAAGGGGGGTACCATTCTTCAGTTGCTTCCCAGAGAGGATGCAACTATTATTCGTCATGTCCTCGACCCCCCCCCCGCGGCCTACCCACTGGATTGGCGCGACCTTTCCTGCCGGGGCCGACCAGAGCTACAGCAGCAGCGGCGCAGCGTTGGATACATCGCGGGGCGGGCGATGCCTTACAGGGGATCGCCGTTTGGAGCTCCGGAGTGCTGGGCCTGCTGCACCGACATCGCGGAGCTGTGGTTCGCGGAGCTCCCAACGTGGGCAGCGCTGACCAACATCGCGGAACACTGCGACTCCGCCCAGCTCAGCCTGTAGACTTCGGGAGCTGCGGACTCCGGTGGGAGGTGGCTGATTTGGAGGTCTGGGCCGCTGAGGATGCTTTCCGTCGGGGTTCCATCGTTCCCGGCGAGGGCCTGAGCATCGGGCCGGCCATGGCGGCGACTGCGGGTGCTCGGGAGGCCCCGACCACGGGTGAACATATGGTAAGATCGGCGGGGAGGCTGGCTGGACTATGGTACCTTCCTTAACTTTGGTGCCGCTGTGGTGTTATGTTGTGTCGTGGACTTTTTTGTGCTTTTTTAAAATGTAATTAATTAATTTATTATTTATTTTTATGTTACAGGACTGTAAGGAAAATCCATTTTGTTGTCTCTTATGAGATAATGACAATAAATTGAATACAATGCAATACCATAATCTCTATATTTTTGGCAACTTCTTCTGAAATCTGACTTCATTTCATATCTCACACCTCACTTAAAATCTTGGTTGTAAAGTTCCTCTTCAAACAATGTTCTCAAAATCCAGCTAGTATGTAACCATTTAGGTTGTATCAATCTATTCAGTGCTCGGTATCCTGGCAATAGTTGTGATGCGTTCATTTTGTATCATTCTTGGGCAATTTTGTATTTGAACCAACATGATGAACCACAGGGTGCCACTGAATTATAATGGATATAATGAATGCCATTCCATAACATGATGTTTGAACTGAGTGAGCCTCTAATAGTACATAGACTAGTACAGCATTGTGACACAGCAGTAGAGTTGCTGCCTTACAGTGCCAGAGACGCGGGTTCGATCCTGACCCTAGGTGCTGTATGTACGGAGTTTGTACATTCTCCTTTTGACCACGTGGGTTTCCTCTAGGTGCTCCGGTTTCCAAACACGTGCAGGTTTGTAGGTTAATTGGCTTCTGTAAATTGTTCCTAGTGTGTAGGATAGAACTTGTGTACGGGTGATTGCTGGTTGATGTGGACTCAAGCGGGCCGAAGGTCCTGTATTCATGCTGTATCTCTAAACTAAACCGCCCCTTCGACTCACAATGTCTGTGCTGAACATGATGCCAAGATCTCACTAATCTACCCGCACATAATCCACCACCCTCCACTGCCTGCATTTCCATATGCCTATTCAAAAAATATAACGTGTTCTAACAATAAATTTGTTCCCTGGGTTACTTTGGAGGAGCCATGCAAGCCTAGGGTTTTGTGGTGGTCTATACATTGACAGCCCATGGGCTCGTTCTCCAGTTATGCAGCAAGCAGTGGTGGAGCAGCAAGATGAAGGGAGAAGGCAAGTTGGATATTTCCTTTCTGGTTGAGTTGTCAATGAACAATTCACTTGATTGTGCTATCAATAAGCAACAACCAATTAAACTTTGATCAATACTCCAATCTATTTCCTACCTTTCGTAGCAGCCACAGCATCTATTCGCCGCTTTGCAAAAATGAAACGTAAACCAAATTTATGAATGAAACCATGCCAAATGCATATAAACATCAAGTAATCAACTTTGTGCCTATCTTCAGTTCCTGTCAATGATTTCCCCAATCCTTGTTTTCTTATTTCATTGAATCATTCGATCCAATTATAGGTAATGCTAATTACATATTTATTGTAACGTTGTACTGTCACATCACTATATATTTTTTGCAGCATGTAGATTCTATGCTGCCCATTGACTCCTTTGCTAATTATTTGTAACATCATGCTTTTGCAGTGGAAGCAGGGCTGAAAGAAATGACCAAGCATACGCACAGAGACTTTGAAAACTAACTTACGGAGCAAATGTTGTCCTTGACAGGATTTGTTTCACAGGTTATGAATAATGTTTATACACTACAGCTAATGGTCAACCTTGAGATGATCTTCTTAAAATTATTTTACATTTTGTTTCTTGAAACATAGAAACATAGAAATTAGGTGCAGGAGTAGGCCATTCGGCCCTTCGAGCCTGCACCGCCATTCAATATGATCATGGCTGATCATCCAACTCAGTATCCCGTACCTGCCTTCTCTCCATACCCCCTGATCCCCTTAGCCACAAGGGCCACATCTAACTCCCTCTTAAATATAGTCAATGAACTGGCCTCAACTACCCTCTGTGGCAGAGAGTTCGAGAGATTCACCACTCTCTGTGTGAAATATTTGTTGATGAAATTACAACTGCTGGATCTCGGGCATCCTTTGAATCAATGCCTGAGAAGTGTCAGGAAAAGACAAAATTTTAAAATTTGGGTTTGTACCTTTGCTTCACTGTGAACTGAAAAATCTGGGCCAATATTACTGCTATTACAGTATTGTTGCTCTTGTTCAGCAGTGAAGGCCATGGGGTAGCAAAGTGCTATTGAAGTATCAACTGAATTACAACCACCCTCTGAATTAAATTAACTATGGCTATCATTAATGTTAGGCAGAGATTTCAAAGAACACTGTACAGGCAAATATCAACTGAACTATTCTGTTCCATCTGCCGCTGCGCATGAGCATTGTTTTGGTTGCACAGTATGTGATGGTAGATGGCAATTAGACTTGTTGCTTATTGCTAAGTATCTGTAGCTGTTGCAGTGTTTAAGTAACAGGATTGAAAAGGCTGCCACATTCAGAGTCTGACTAATTAATTAATGATTCGGAAAATGCAAATTTTTTCTCTTTGGAAAAAATATTACCTTCCATTATATGATGCCGATGTTATCTGATATTTGTTAAATCATCCTGCATGTTCTCCATGTTTTTTTTTCACACAATGGGTGGTGGGTGTATGGAATAAACTGGCAGAGGAGGTAGCTGAAGCAGGGATTATCTCAACATTTAAGAGACAGGTACATGGATAGGACATGTTTGGATGGATATGGACTAAACGTGGGCAGGTGGGATTAGTGTAGCTGGGACATGTTGGCCGGTGTGGGCAAGTTGGGGTGAAGGGCCTGTTTCCACACTGTATCACTCAGTGACTCTGTTCTGTTGTAGATGCACATCATCTAATTATGTTAAACGTTGCTTACTTATCTAATATAGAATTATCAATGATTATCCCTACTTTTGACTTTGAAACAGAATATCGTGGATAAAGTAGCATGGTCGAGCTGAGAACATTTCCCTAGTGACTGCAGTTTTGCGGTCATGTGGCTGTGATTTGTGTCCGCCAAATGTTTCTGCATGACAGGCATGATCCTTTTGACTCTGGATCCTAATTCTTTACGTTTCTGGCTCATGGCCGTGCTAAAGTTTGGAACTATTGGTGAGTAGTTACATGTGTGCACTTGCAGCTATAAAGCATTGTTGTTAACTCCGTCATCACTTTATTGATAAGTAGGCGACTAATGTGGATGAAAAATACCTAGGTGGATCAATTTTTTAAATGGTCAGTACATACCCTCATATCCTGTAGTATTATAAGGCACATTGGTACTTCCCTTGCAATGCTATCTGTGATATTCAGGGCAACATCAATAGAACACCAACATTATCCATCTATAGTTGCAGTTCCATTCAATCGAGACAGCTTTTTTTTATATAGCAGGGGGAATTGAACTGGCTGTATACTACCAAAGGCGGAATCTCGTCACCGATTTAGCTTGGTGAAAAACAAATTAGTACGTAATGTTTTGTGTGGTGTTTTTGTAATGCCAACTTGTAAATTACAAAATTTATAAACACACTTATTTGGTTTCTGCCTCTAGGCCTATGGTCTATTGCATAACTACTATGTTACCACACTAATGACCTTGCTTTTAACTCTCATCACTTACCCATACAGATTTGATAGGAAAGTATCCAGTAAGGTGTAGAGGATGGAATAACAGAATTTATAGTCTTATCCAACCATTCAGTGGCACAATTATTTGCAGTGGATACATGTTTGTTTCTGTCCATCACAAGTCTAGTTGGCAAGCTTCATTAAACTAAGCTTTTAATCATTAACTGGTTCATGGGTGCCAAGTTCGTAGACTTTTCTGTCTTTGTGTACATTTTAAAAAGGCTTTTAAATATAATTATTTTTTCAGTGGTAATTGTCCAATCTCTATTTAAATTATAAAGATCTTCATATTTAATAATATAATTCGATACTAACAACAATTTAGACCAAGTGAGGCTGCAGCAGAACTGTTTTATTATAGTACATGTGTTTACAAAAATGCAGGTTATCTGGCACAATAAATAATCAGATTGCTTTTGAAGCATTTCTTTGGATGTAAAGATTAAATTCTAAAGTTTTTTTACTGCAGTTTTAAGTTGTAAAAGCTTTTTTTTTAAAACCATCTTTTATGTCTATATTTGTACAGATACCAGTAGTTCGTAAATACATTGATAAGTGTATACATAAGCATTGTGTTTTCCATTCCGAACAAAATAACAATTGATAAAATACAAAGTAGTACAAAAGTTCAATTTGGAATGCAGTTAGTTTCTTCCATCGATTACTTCCATTGCTTCAAACCAATTAAATATCTAATTGTATTTGCATCTATTTCATAGTCACTTAAAATCCATTAATACCGTACACTTCCATAATACAAAAAGGGAAAGGGGAACAGTTTAGCTTTGGAATTATTTTTCTTCATGGGGCTGCAAAATGTGAATGCATTATGAAATAGATTTAGTAATTCCATTGGGACAGGGAGAGTAGGGAGGGAATAATCTTGTGCACAATATGCTAAAATGATTTTCAGAATTAAATCCACCATAGCTGCAAAGCATGTCAATGCTAGATCAGTTTTGGACCAGACAATTCTTTCCAACACCTTTTACAACAACTGCATAATGTATTGTAACTTCACACAAAGGGTATTGTACGTATGGATGTTGCACATTTTGCTATTTGAGCTACCATACTTTAATTGGATGATATAATTGTAGTGTTAATTGAAGAAAGGGAAAGTTCATAGCACCACGAGGACTGGCTTCCTCCAACCAATGTGAATTAGCAGCAAAATATATACTTCAAAAATAAAGTTGCAGGAGTGTTCCCCATCAATTTGCTTCACTTGTACCACAATAGTTTCATTTGTGTTTACTTTCCCTTCTGTATAAATATCTATTTACAGGGAGTTGATGGGACGGCAGCAGCAAAAGAACTATCATGACATATACTGATTATTGTATCATTGTAAAGTAGTAAACTCCCTAATTGAGACACAGCAACTGTGCAAGCAAATATGACAAATTTTAATAAAAGAAATGCTATGACATTTGTACCTGCTAAAAGTTAAATAAAAAATGTAACATTTTACATACACATTTATTTTATAGTCTAATGGTCTAATATGAAATCCAATGGCATTTGAAACAAGTTTGTAATGATGGTTAAAGATACGGCCTTCAAGAGATACTCTTAAAGGATTAATGTATATGAAAGTGCTAAAAATATACATTTTGCACATATTCTGTAGACAAAGCTACAACTTTGACTATTTACTATATATATGTTGCAACAATAATCTATCACTTTACTCAGTTATGCATCTATAAAAACAACTGTACCTTTATACAACTTTGAAAAAATACATCTAACATTATGAAAATTCAATTTCTCAAGCAGCATGCACTTGCTTGTGCTTTAGTTGACATGAAAAAATATAATTGTGTGAAAAGGGTTAAATTCACCTTCTTATTGGAGTTTGGATACACTTTAAATGCTGGAATTGAAAATACTAATCCAGTTAGTTTAGCTTACAGGATATTATGTTCTGAATAAAGACTTTTATCCCACTTATTTATCACAGGTTGGATTGAAATAATTGCTATCATTCATGTCTTGGGAGTTTTCCCTTCAGACTTGTACAATGATTGTTATATTTATTCAAAATCAGGCAGCATTCTCACATATAAATGTTTTCTCTTGTCCTAATCTAAAACAAACCTGCAAAGTTAGATTTATTTAAATGAGACATTCTTAATGTAAAGAAATAACCTTCCTGTAGAAGGTAGCTCGCATTACTACAACTGGAAATATAGACTCATTTATAGATTTATGTAAAACATAAAGAGGTACCAGTAAACAATACACCCACTGGTCATCTTCACACCATTTCCCTTTCAACTGTGTTGCAACTAGTTTCACGAACTCAGCCTATATTAGTGTCCAAGCAAAGATTTCTGACTCGTTTCAAATACAAGTCATAACTTTCCAATTATGGTTTTGTGAAAGACAACCTGGGCTGTTGAAAGAGCATTAGAAATTTGAAATGTATAAAGAACATTTTAAATCTCAGCAGGTCATAAAAGAGAAGCAGATTTAACATTTCTTGTCAAGAGTTCTATCTGAAAAGTTAATTCTGTTTGGCTCTCTGTAGATGCTGCTTTTTAGAATATTTTTAAACTCTGCCATTAGTGTGTACCTAATTTCAACCATTTAAATTAATTTTTGAAAAAGTGTGCACAATGTGCACCTGAATTTTAAGCAATGTTTCACCAAAACTAGCTGTGGCATTTGCTCAATTCCGCACACAAAAATATGATATGTTTGTTTTAGCAATTAAATGATGCAATACACCAACATCTTAGATTTTACTTTACCACACAAGTATTCTCTAATCTATAAATTCTGCATTCATTCCATTACAAATGGACTTACTGTAAGGAATGCAATCTTATGAACTATTCACTTTATCCTATAACTAATGGATTTAACACAAGGATAATCATTTTTAATGATTACTTGCTTCAATCTTCTACCCATGCAAATGAAACCATCCATTCAACAGCACTGGCAATTCACAACTGAATAATGCATTATACACAAGCAGCACCAATCTTATTGCATTGAGTAAAGGTCTGCCTCACAGCCAAAACCAAAGTAAATTCTAATGTATACTTTAAAACTAAGCGCATACCATGGTCTTCCACTAAAAACCCATTACCTCAATTTCTAAATGATCAAATACTAACTTTCAAATCCACATAGCAGCTGACCAGAGGCACAAGTCATTTCTGAAAGTAATTAAATTAAAAAAGACATTCTTTGAATATGGTCTAGATTTCCATCCAATGGCAAAGTATATTAAATTTCCAATGCTAATACAAACTCACGTCCTTTTATCATTTAAAACTAAACTACTGTAAGAAACAAAATCATAGATTTTTACCTTTTTAGTTATGTGATCTCCATGTTTGACAACGAATTGTACATCAATATAATTTAATTTTAGTTTGACTTTAACATAATAGAACCTGTATTCAAAAAATATTGTATAAAGAACCGATGCATTAAAATGAAGAACTCTTCTGAAAAAGTTATTTTATACTATGTACTGTAATGCATTATTATTGTTATCAAAGAAGATAATGCTAATGTCCCTGTTTTCTGTGAACTTCCATTGCTAATAAGTCATTATAAAGTTATGGGTAGTATCCTGATCATACTAATTTAATTAAAAATAATTGGGCATCAATACAATTATTTACAATTATGCATCCCTATATTCCTAATTAAGTATCTTCGTACACAATTCAGACCATTTCTGATATATGGCATATGGATAATAGAAGTACATGTTTAACTGTTTCTCCCATCTTTATTACTGTGCATCGTTATCTCTACTCCTTTCAATTATGCAATTATAGTTATGAAACTCGCTATACTATGTCATAGTTTCAGCCAAGTATATTTTACAGGATACATTCACAAAAGGAGTCCCATTGGGTTAAATGGGCTGAACATCATGGATGTACATTTTGTAAGGACAGAATTAATAAGCTCATGATAAAAGGATACTCTAGAGAAATCTGATCTCATTGGGATGAATTTAGCATCATGTTCGAGTGCAAAGAACGTAAGTATGAAACTAGAATCTTAGCCTATAGTTAGCCTAAAGTTACCAATTTCATTTGTGGAGTAAAATGAAATGATAAATCAACCAAAGATGTAAAATGGCAAACATTTGAAATGCGTTTTCATAATTCTCAAAAATGTTGAGAAGTAAAATTTATTGAGGAAAATTCTATTATTAAAATTGAGACATTGCACGGAAGGAAAAAGCCTCACACTGAAATCAGGAAGAATAGCAAGCCGGAAGATCAAATCAAAGGATGGCCATAAAGTGATAGAAGAAAAAATAGAATTACGATAAAATAGGATATAATGCAAAGGACCTCAAAAAACTAAGATTTATGGGACTAATAGCCAAACAATTAGACCTAATGTCCTTCATCCCCCAGGAGGGTTTTGGTGATTATAAAATGGTGACTGCATTAATAAGGATCTTCAAAATACAAAAAGTGGTTCCAGTGATGAAAGGATTAACAAATATAATGCCATTTTTTTAAAATGGAAGGCAGTAAAAAAACTACACACCTGTTAAACTGACATAATTTGCCAGGAAATGGTGGTGTTCATTGTTCATGAGGAAGCTTTACATGAGAAATTGGGATCGTCACATCCAGGAGACTGAAGGATGCAACCAGTAAAGTGCACATTGGGTAGCGGAACCAAATGGTAGAAGACAATTAGATTTTTGATAGACGTTCAATAAGATTTGGCACAATGGAGTTGAGAATGCTGTTGGGATACAAGTAGCATTATATATCGTAGCAGCAGAAGCAGAAAGCAGGCAGGCTATTACTAGCACAATGTAGAAATGAACTTGGCTATTGTCAATCCATGTAAATTACTTAGCTAAAAAGAAACAATGTGTTGTGATGATCTCTTGATTTTCTTTATATATTGTGCCAAATCTTATAGCATAATATTTTGCAGAACTTTTATTTTTGCCCGAAAAGTCTATTTCTGACACCTCCCTCTTAAAGGATTGGCCGTCTGGCAGCAAGGCAAGTTTTTTCAGGGGGGGTCGCAATTCTTTGCAATTACATATCCTTGCTTGTTGAGTATATTTATAAAAACAGACACTGGTAAAGTTAGACGATTAAATATAGGGATAAGGCAATTGGGCAAGAAATTTCACTTGAAGTCAGTGATCAGCCAAGATGAAGGAGCAGACTATGAACCATGTTGTAGAGTGACTAACACTGCACTTGTTAAATACTGATGGAGCCAGTTTCTGGATGTTAATAATATTTACGATGTATTATAGTCATTACTGTTGCTGTAGTCATTGCTGTTATCAAACTGAACCATCCTATCACAACGAGAGAGCAGTCTTGAACTACTATCTACTTCATTGTGACCCTCGGACTATCTTTGATCGGTCTTTACTGGCTTTACCTTGCACAAAACGTTATTCCTATATCATGTATCTGTGCACTGTGAATGGCTCGATTGTAATCATGTATTGTCTTTCCGCTGACTGATTAGCACAAAACAAAAGCTTTTCACTGTACCTCAGTACTGACAAAGGAAGTCTTTCCTTCCTGTATGTACTACCATAGATCAAGATCAATGAGTTTTACAAAATATCCAATTAAGCAAATCTCTTTACTAAAGTGTCCACTAATTTTAAAATCCTGCTAAAGTTCCTCATCTTTTTGCAGTGACTGTTGCAGAACTTCATTCTGCACCATCTCAAATATGCCTATTTTTTAAATATAAAGTTGGCAAGTATCTGAATATCTGGGAAGAGGTAATCAGAGCAAAAGTAATTCACTGGCTCACTCTACGCCACCATTTGTGCTGATCACTGACCTCTACTCTGATTTCTTACCTAATTGCCCTTTCCCTTAATTCAATCATTCAATCTTACCAACCTCCTATTTAAATGCTCTCAAGAAACATAGAAATTAGGTGCAGGAGTGGGCCATTCGGCCCTTCGAGCCTGCACCGCCATTCAATATGATCATGGCTGATCATCCAACTCAGTATCCCGTACCTGCTTTCTCTCCATACCCTCTGATCCCCTTAGCCACAAGGGCCACATCTAACTCCCTCTTAAATATAGCCAATGAACTGGCCTCGACTACCCTCTGTGGCAGAGAGTTCCAGAGATTCACCACTCTCTGTGTGAAAAAAGTTCTTCTCATCTCAGTTTTAAAGGATTTCCCCCTTATCCTTAAGCTGTGACCCCTTGTCCTGGACTTCCCCAACATCGGGAGCAATCTTCCTGCATCTAGCCTGTCCAACCCCTTAAGAAGTCTACATTGCTTCCAAAGGTACATAATTGCAAAGATTTGTAACCCCCCGAATGAAACTCCTATTCTTAAATAGGCAGTCTTTTATTTTGAAATTGTTCATAGTTC
The DNA here is from genome assembly GCF_028641065.1 of Leucoraja erinaceus. Lineage (NCBI taxonomy): Eukaryota > Metazoa > Chordata > Chondrichthyes > Rajiformes > Rajidae > Leucoraja > Leucoraja erinaceus. Next base: position 37,466,571 of record NC_073380.1, on the reverse strand, counting down.
TTGAGTTTGCAGCTCTTCAGCTGGTGGCCACATGTATCTTTCCAGAAAGTTCCATTGAGTAGATTACCAAAATATGCAAATTACTTATCTTCCTTTTGATTATTAAAGATGCTACAGCAGCACGTTTGGAAAGCAGTGACAGGATTGGTCAAAGTCAGCATGGATTTATGAAGAGGAAATCATGCTTGACTAATGTTCTAGAATTTTTTGAGGATGTAACAAGTAGAATGGATAAGGGAGAGCCAGTGGATGTGGTGTATCTGGACTTTCAAACAGCCTTTGACAAGGTTCCACACAAGAGATTATTGTACAAAATTAGAGCACACGGTATTGGGGGTAGGGTATTGATATGGATAGAGAACTGGTTGGCAGACAGGAAGCAAAGAGTAGGAATTAACGGGTCTTTTTCAGAATAGCAGGCAGTGACTAGTGGGGTGCCGCAAGTCTCAGTGCTGGGACCCGTTATTTACAATATATATTAATGATTTACACGGGAGAATTAAATTTGCAGATGACACAAAACTGGGTGGCAGTGTGAGCTGGGATGAATGAGTGGGAGATGCGTGGCAGATGCATGTAGGCCCCCCTCGGTCATGACTGACCATGGATGATGCATCCTAATTGTTGGCTGCTTGCTCCAAACCTCGGCTTGAGCAGCAGGTGATGTGTGGTCGGATGCAAGCCTGGGCGATGTCATATGGAGGACAGGCTGTTGCCCAAGCTGCATGTCCCCCCCTCTCCATGTCGCTGATCGATCCAAAGGAACAGCAGGGCCATTACAGCTTGGCACCAGCGCCGTCGCAGGAGCTGCCAGAGCGAGGTTGTAGACAACGACGAACTGCCTTAGGGGCTCCGACTCCGGATTTTCTTGAGGTTTACTCCTGGAGCCTTTTCGAGAACTGGATATGGCCACAAGGCAGTGAAGGTTTTAAATCAGTATAATGTAGATAAATGTGAGGTTATCCACTTTTGTGGCAAGAACAGGAAGGCAGATTATCTGAATGGTATTAGATTAGGAAAAGGGGAGATACAACGAGACCTGGGTGTGCCTGTACATCAGTCACTGAAAATAAGTATGCAGGTACAGCAGGCAGTGAAGAAAGCTAATGGCATGTTGGCCTTCATTGCGCGAGGATTTGAGTTTAGGAGCAAGGAGGTCCTACTGCAGTTGTACAGGGCCCTGGTGAGACCACACCTGGAGTATTGTGTGCAGTTTTGGTCTCCTAATTTGAAGATGGACATTATTGCTATTGAGGCAGTGCAGCGTAGGTTCACCAGGTTAATTCCCTGGATGGCGGGACCGACATATGATGAAATAATTCATCAACTGGGCTTGTATTCACTGAAATTTAGAAGGATGAGAGGATATAATAGAAATATATAGAATTCTTAAAGGATTGGGCAGACTCTAGCCAGGAAAAAATTCCCGATGTTGGGGGAGTCCAGAATCAGGGGTCACAGTTTACGAATAAGAGGTAGGCCATTTAGGACTGAGATGAGAAAAACTGCCACAGTATACAGTGGAGGCCTATTCACTGGATGTTTTCAAGAGAGAGTTTTAGACTTTAACTCTAAGGAATCAAGGGATATGGGGAAAAAGCAGGAACAGGGCACTGATTTTAGATGATCCGCCATGATCATATTGAATGGCGGCGCTGGCTTGAAGGGCCGAATGGCTTACTCCTGCACCTATTTTTCTATGTCTCTATATTTCCTGGACTAATAATACCCAGATCAGATGTTGCAAATCTAATGTCACTTCAAATGAGACAGAATTATATAGTGCAGAAAGATGGGCATTCAATACTTGTTTGTATGTTTAGACTTTTTCTATCCTTTGTAGTCAAATATAATGAGCTCACCTCGATATGAAAATATTATTTTTATGTTGATGAGCTGAAAATTTGTCTTTTTAAAAGAGCGTATTGCTGATTCCGATTAATAAATGGAGCAGCAGAACAAACTAACAAAGAAATAATGCTGGAACTTAATCACTGATCAGAACATATCGTTATGAATAATTCTGGATCACATTTCAAGAAGGCTGCAAAGTTTTAAGAGCAGAGGTGTACGACGACATTGTCAGTGATAGATGACATATATGCAAGAAGAGTTTATATAAGTTATAAGAATAGTACAAAAAAAAAAATTAAGAGGTGATCCAAGAGACTTTTTGGGACAAAAGTTCTATGCCCAGTAGCTAGGGTGGGGGTGAGGTAATAATAAAAAAAGTTAATACTAAACAATACAATATTAAATGTAAAAGTTAAAAAAAAGTTTTTAAAAATCACATCTGCGCCAGGTGCGTCGAGATGGGGCTCCTAAGGGACCGTGTTAGGAACCTGGAGCAGCAACTCGATGACCTCTGCCTGGTCAGGGAGAACGAGGAGGTCATAGACAGGAGTTACAGAGTGGTGGTCACTCCAAGACCACCTCCAAGAAGGGAGGCAGACAACTGGGTCACAGTTAGGAAGGACAATGGGCAGTGGCAGGGACTGGTGAGTACCCCGGTGGCTGTACACCTTGAAAATAAGTACTCACGTTTAAGTACGGTTGGGGGAGACTGCCTACCTGGGGGCTGCGACAGCGGCTGGGCCTCCGGCACAAAGACCGGTCCTGTTGCTCAGAAGGGTAAGGAAAAGAAGAGGAGGACAATAGTAATAGGGGACTCTATAGTCAGGGGGTCGGATAGGCGATTCTGTGGCCGCAGACAGAAGACCCGGATGGTAGTTTGCCTCCCTGGTGCCAGGGTCAGGGATGTGTCTGAACGTGTCCATGATATCCTGAAATGGGAGGGACAGGAGCCTGAGGTTGTGGTGCATATAGGTACCAACGACATAGGTAGAAAAAGAGAAGAGGTCCTGAAAGAAGAATTTAGGGAGTTAGGTAGAGAGTTAAGGAGAAGGACTGCAAAGGTAACAATCTCAGGATTACTGCCTGTGCCACGCGACAGTGAGAGTAGGAATGGAGCGAGGTGGAGGATAAATGCGTGGATGAGGGACTGGTGCAGTGGGTATGGATTCAAGTTTCTGGATCATTGGGACCTCTTTTGGGGAAGGTGCGACCTGTACAGAAAGGACGGGTTGCACTGGAACTCGAGGGGGACCAATATCCTGGCGGGGAGATTTGCAAAGGCTACTGGGGAGACTTTAAACTAGAACGGTTGGGGGGAGGGATTCAAATTGGGAAAGCTAGCAGTCAGTGTGTGAGGCAGGAGGCAGAGAAGGGTAGCACTCTGACCCAAAATGTAGGGGAGAAAGAAGAAAAAGACAATAAACAGAGAATAAGACAGGGTGGGTTTCTTAAATGTGTATATTTTAATGCTAGGAGCATTGTAAGAAAGGTGGATGCGCTTAGAGCCTGGATTGACACCTAGAAGTATGATGTTGTGGCGATCAGTGAAACATGGTTGCAGGAGGGCTGTGATTGGAAACTAAATATTCCAGGATTTCGTTGCTTCAGGTGTGATAGAATTGGAGGTGCAAGAGGTGGAGGTGTTGCATTGCTTATCAGGGAAGATATTACAGCAGTGCTTTGGCAGGATCGATTAGAGGGCTCGTCTAGGGAGGCTATTTGGGTGGAACTGAGAAATGGGAAAGGGGTAGCAACACTTATAGGGGTGTATTATAGACTGCCAAATGGGGAGCGAGAATTGGAAGAGCAAATATGTAAGGAGATCGCAGTAAGCACAATGTAGTGATTGTGGGAGATTTCAATTTTCCACACATAGACTGGGAAACACATTCTGTAAATGGGCTGGATGGTTTGGAGTTTATAAAATGTGTGCAGGATAGTTTTTTGCAGCAATACATAGAGGCACCTACTAGAGAAGGGGCGGTGCTGGACCTCCTGTTAGGAAATGAGACGGGTCAGGTGGCAGAGGTATGCGTTGGGGAACAGTTCGGGTCCAGTGATCACAATATCATTAGTTTCAATATAATTATGGAGAGGGTCAGAACTGGACCTAGGGTTGAGATTTTTGATTGGAGAAAGGCTAACTTTGAGGAGATGCAAAAGGATTTAAAAGGAGTAAATTGGGACATTTTGTTTTATGGGAAAGATGTGGAAGAGAAATGGAGGACATTTAAAGGTGAAATTTTAAGAGTACAGAATCTTTATGTTCCTGTTCGGTTGAAAGGAAATACTAAAAATTGGAAAGAGCCATGGTTTTCAAGGGAAATTGGACACTTGGTTTGGAAAAAGAGAGAGATCTACAATAATTATAGGCAGCACGGAGTAAATGAGGTGCTTGAGGAGTATAAAGAATGTAAAAAGAATCTTAAGAAAGAAATTAGAAAAGCTAAAAGAAGATACGAGGTTGCTTTGGCAAGTAAGGTGAAAGTACATCCAAAGGGTTTCTAGAGCTATATTAATAGCAAAAGGATAACGAGGGATAAAATTGGTCCATTAGAGAGTCAGAGTGGACAGCTATCTGCAGAGCCAAAAGAGATGGGGGAGATATTGAACAATATATTTTCTTCGGTATTCACCAAGGAGAAGGATATTGAATTATGTGAGGTAAGGGAAACAAGTAGAGTAGCTATGGAAACTATGAGATTCAAAGAAGAGGAAGTACTGACACGTTTGAAAAATATAAAAGTAGATAAATCTCCAGGTCCGGACAGGATATTCCCTAGGACATTGAGGGAAGTTAGTGTAGAAATAGCAGGGGCTATGTCAGAAATATTTCAAATTTCATTAGAAACGGGAATAGTGCCGGAGGATTGGCGTACTGCGCATGTTGTTGCATTGTTTAAAAAGGGTTCTAAGAGTAAACCTAGCAATTATAGACCTGTTAGTTTGACATCAGTGGTGGGCAAATTAATGGAAAGGATACTTAGAGATAATATACATAAGCATCTGGATAAACAGGATCTGATTAGGAACAGTCAACATGGATTTGTGCCTGGAAGGTCATGTTTGACTAATCTTCTTGAATTTTTTTAAGAGGTTACTCGGGAAATTGATGAGGGTAAAGCAGTGGATGTTGTATATATGGACTTCAGTAAGGCCTTTGACAAGGTTCCTCATGGAAGGTTGGTTAAGAAGGTTCAATTGTTGGGTATTAATGGTGGAGTAGCAAGATGGATTCAACAGTGGCTGAATGGGAGATGCCAGAGAGTAATGGTGGATGGTTGTTTGTCAGGTTGGAGGCCAGTGACTAGTGGGGTGCCACAGGGATCTGTGTTGGGTCCACTGTTGTTTGTCATGTACATCAATGATCTGGATGATGGTGTGGTAAATTGGATTAGTAAGTATGCAGATGATACTAAGATAGGTGGTGTTGTGGATAATGAAGTAGATTTTCAAAGTCTACAGAGAGATTTATGCCAGTTGGAAGAGAGGGCTGAAAGATGGCAGATGGAGTTTAATGCTGATAAGTGTGAGGTGCTACATCTTGGCAAGCCAAATCAAAATAGGACGTATATGGTAAATGGTAGGGAATTGAAGAATGCAGTTGAACAGAGGGATCTGGAAATAACTGTGCACAGTTCCCTGAAGGTGGAATCTCATGTAGATCGGGTGGTAAAGAAAGCTTTTGTTGTGCTGGCCTTTATAAATCAGAGCATTGAGTATAGAAGTTGGGATGTAATGTTAAAATTGTACAAGGCATTGGTGAGGCCAATTCTGGAGTATGGTGTACAATTTTGATTGCCTAATTATAGGAAGGATGTCAACAAAATAGAGAGAGTACAGAGGAGATTTACTAGAATGTTGCCTGGGTTTCAGCAACTAAGTTACAGAGAAAGGTTGAACAAGTTAGGTCTTTATTCTTTGGAGCGCAGAAGGTTAAGGGGAGACTTGATAGAGGTCTTTAAAATGATGAGAGGGATAGACAGAGTTGACGTGGATAAGCTTTTTCCACTGAGAGTAGGGAAGATTCAAACAAGAGGACATGACTTGAGAATTAAGGGACAGAAGTTTAGGGGTAACATGAGGGGGAACTTCTTTACTCAGAGAGTGGTAGCTGTGTGGAATGAGCTTCCAGTGAAGGTGGTGGAGGCAGGTTCGATTTTATCATTTAAAAATAAATTGGATAGTTATATGGACGGAAAAGGAATGATGGGTTATGGCCTGAGCGTGGGTAGATGGGACTAGGGAAGAATATGTGTTCGGCACGGACTAGAAGGGCCAAGATGGCCTGTTTCCGTGCTGTAATTGTTATATGGTTATATTATATGGGCAGGCACTTGAAGCAGAGATCATTGCAGGTTTGTTGAAAGGTTCTATGCTCTCTAGATTGGGGGAGGGAAGGAGGTTATAATACAATGTAGGAAATAATACAATGTAGGTAATGAAACAGTGTAGGAAACACAGTAAAAGATTCCATTAAAACTTTTAAAAATGATTCGGGCAGGCACTTGAAGCTGAGGTCATTGCAGGGTTGTGGACAAAAAATAGGGATATAGGACATGGGTTTATGAGTTTAGTTTATCGTCAAGTGGACCGAGGTTCAGTGAAAAGCTTTTATTGCATTCTATCCAGTCAGCAGAAAGACGTATGACTAATAGGACAAATCCAGCACAAACAGGATTGATAGGGCTCCTCCTGGTTAACATTCTATGATCCTATGAAGTCTCGGCTCCAAAATATTACATAGTAAAACATGTTCTCAATACTTGAATAGTTTTTGAATTTAAATCACAAATAAAAAGATTCATAATTGAACTGCAAAATAAAACTGCTGAAATGTTAATTGATATTAAAATCTTATATAATTTAGTTATTGATGGAAGAGCTGATAACATTATTAGTCTGGGCAATAGGTTAACCTGGCCAGTGGTTGCTTCTCATTTTGCACGTATGCCGCCTTTTGGTAAAATTGACAAAATGACATTGATTCTAAGTGAGCAAGCCACAGGTTTACGGGAAGAAACTGGTCTTTGATTGCTAGGACTAAGTTTGTGAGAAAATCAGCCACGAGCTGTCCATGCCTCTCAAGATTTGGTTCTATGGAAGTGAATGGAACCAAATGTGCAGATGTGAGTTTAATTGTGAGCTGATATTCCAAACCCATCTAGTGCTAGCAACTGAAATTTACATTAAAATGATGGGGGTTCGCCAACAAAGCCTCAAAAATGATGAGGTAAATCTGCAGAATATGCAAATGATCCACTTCTGAGCACTGAATTATATATATCCCTTTGGGTTTAGTTTAGAGATACAGTGTGGAAACAGGCCCTTCAGCTCACCATGTCCGTGCCAATACACTAGTTCTATCCTACGCATTAGCGACAATTTATAGAAGCCAATTAACCTACAAGCCTGCACGTGTTTGGAATATGGGAGGAAACTGGAGCACCCAGAGAAAACCTACGTAATCACAGGGAGAACATCCAAACTCTGTACCGCACTTGTAGACAGGATTGAACACGGGTCTCTGGCGCTGTAAAGCAACTATGTTGAAAGCACGTTTGGTTGATGAATAGTTCAAATATTGGTTCAATAAGTCAATACTACATTATGAAGGAAAACATAATTTTGTACACAAATTCCAATACTACACAAGTGAACCAGTGAAATATTGCATCAACTATTTAGCATTAACTATAACAAAGAATACAAAGACTAACTGTGGTTTTAATATAAAGTACCACACTGGACAGAGCTAAATAATTCCTTTGGCAGCTCCGTATTTTCTACCTTTTTGGGCACAATTTATTTTGGTTCAGCGTTCCACAAGGTAATATATTCAAATCACCTATGTGACAAAACCACAACCAACTTAAAAGCACTCGGCATTAATGGAAAGTACAGACCAGTCAACTTTTCCGATTACCTCTCAGATCAGGAGATCTTCACATGAATTATTCTCTCCACATCAGACCTAGTTTAAAATATTTTTGTTTTCATTTGATTTCTATTATTATCCTAACATTTTATTCAATTATCTTAGGCTTGTTTGAATTTCAATAAAAACCTTTCTGTGTCATCAGCCAAACAATAATCTAGATTGTTGCACATTCTGGTAGCTGCTTTATTAAATCTGACTTTACTATACTAGATTCAAAGTCCTAATTGTCAGTTTGTCCCAAGTATCAAATCGCTAATTAAATCATGATCACAGATCTTGCAACAGCTGAATTAATATTACATTTCTGTAGAAAAAAAATTACATTCATGTACTCTGAATAGTACAATGCCACAAATAGTAACCAAAAAAAATGTTCAAAACAGAATTTCATTCTGCCATTTAACTCCAAATTAATAATTCTCTATTATGCCTATCTGAATTAAAGTACTAATATACACGTGAGATACATACAAGGAAAAAAAGATCATCAATCCAAAATTTTGTTTCTCTCTCATGCCACAGACACTGCCTGACCTGCTGAGTCTGATTTAATATGAGATAAAGGCTTCACTGGGCATAACTGCACAAAGATGGACAAATTAGCAAATTGTTTCTTAAAATACGCTACTACGGATAATTATTTGCTCTTTGTGGCAGTAATGATATATCTATCTAAAACTTAAAATAAGAATTGAGTATTGAACCGTGAGAATTTGACCAACAAAATGAATAGAAATGAAAGTAACATTTTGGTAGGATATTTATTATCTTTCACCAGTTATTTCCTCACTTCTTAAGGCTGTGCTTTGTTTAGAGAACTTGGGTCTTCACTTCACTCTTTTATTTTGAGTAAAAATTCCATATTTGTGGGCAAAAATCTAATAGACGATTTTATACCATTCAAGATCAAAACTGAAAGTTATTTGTGACTTTTATCCATATGTCTGATTCAGATGTTTAGTTGACAACCTATGGTATAATATAAAATCTCCAGTACATGCCACATAATTTAAAAGGTACACAATCAATTTAAATTAGGAAAAACTCTTATTTATATTCCACGTCATTACAAGGAATTAAAAATTATCTTCTGGATTTTTACAAGTTTTAATGTCTTATCTGATGGTATGTTTAATTATTTTTAAAGGTTTTCACCACCAAACTTTCTTGAAAAATAGGTCACCTATACTCAGCATTTTTCATAAATAAAAATCAATGGGTTATAAACCAACTTTGGTGCATTGATATGGCCAAAGTTCAAAAGGTTTTTTGGTGTTCAAACATTTTTTAAATGCATAAATGCACCCTCAAAGATCTATGAAATGGAACTGTGCAAAAATTGTTAAACAGAGCAGCAATATTTTCAAGAACTGAATACAGTTTGCTTGTCAGGTATAAATCAGTTTCAATTTGCAGTCACTATCTGATATAAATCTTGACAGTCTCTTTCCCTCGCTAGATGCTGCCTGACTAGCTGAGTTACTCCAGCAGTTTTTTTTTTGCATCTGATATACAGTTCTGAAAGACTAATTATTGGTGTCAGTACAACCTAAAATTAGAACTCAACAACCATTACAATGATAGCGTTGAGGACTGTTATTATGTATGAAATTCTAAATGTAAACCTCCAGGTTGTCCACGACTCTATTAATCATGCTTTAGACTCAAATTTGCTCCCCATTGTATATTATTATAAACCAAGTGCTAATAAGAATGTTCCTATCATGTCCAAAAATAAATAGTACTGTGCTGTACATTTTACCTTGGTCTTGCTTGCCACTGGTGGTGATTCAAATTAGCACTGATGTTACAAGCCATTAAAGAGTTTACAGTTCAATTTCTTAATGTTTCATCAGGATAATTGAAATTACAATCATTGGAAGTTGAAATAGTTAAGAAATGTTCTACTGTCTACTGAAAAGCCTGGTGAAAACGTGGCAGGGTTGTTGTGCTTAAGCTAGTTGTGAAGACTGTAGATAAGGGATGCAGAGCATTGAGACCAATGCTGTTACCAGTTTCGTGTGAATCCTGGTACAGCGGTGGGAGAGGAATTAGAGATGAGGGAGGTTCTTCTTGTGTATAACACATACCAGAATTGCCCAAAGAAACTGGCTGATTGTATGAAGAATTATTTAGCGGTAAGAAACTTAATAACTGAGAAAAGTCTAAGGACGATGTATTCAGGGGTTCATTGACGAATGCTGGGCTTTTTGAAAGCAAAATATCCCCAGATCCATCACCCAGAGACCCTGGCTGGGACTCCATGCCTTGTTTTGATGAGGATAATTGAGTGTCATGGGCAGAGGGAAGCAAATCACTATGCAAATCCATTAAGAAACTGTCTATTTCACTTTTTAATGGTTGTCCTTTTTCAGGCAGCGCAATGGCATATGAGGTAGAACCAAGAAAATATTTTGAGGAAAGTTCTTGAGGAGAGCAAATTGAAGTCTCAATTTCTAGTGGGCAACCCATTCCTAAAGGTAATGGAGTAGAGATCATTTGATTGTTTGCCCCTAATGTTTGCATGGTCTGAATATGGGCACTGTAGATATTCATTTGCAAAGTATTTGTAAATGATCTAGTTGTCAATTCACTAGAAACTACTGACATCACTGGACTTAGCTCATCTTTTAATGACAACGAAGTATTTGAACTAAGTAGATTGATAAAATCTGTTGGTTCTGTTTTCACCTTCAGCAGTTCCTGCGAGTGACTTTTCTTCATGTGACGGGTCAGATGGTCCTTCCGACCAAATCTCTGGGCGCAATACTGACAAAGGAAGTCTTTCCTTCCTGTATGTACTACCATATGTCTTCGAACATCTTTACGAGTATAGAAACAACGGTCACAATGGTCACATTGGTGTTTTTTTTCCTTTGTGCCACTTGATGACTTGCCGGCATGCGTCTTCAGATGCTCCAGTAATACTCCTGTGCTTTCAAATGTTTGTAAGCAAACTCGACAAGTAAGGTCACCACTAGTTGCAGCATGCAGAGCTAAATGACGCTTATAACCAAGCTTTGTATTGTAGTTTTTCCCACATTCCTCACACTTGAAGGCTTCCTTGTTTGGATCATGAGTTTGCAGGTGATTCTTTAGATGATCTTTGCGATGGAACATTTTCTCACAGTAAGTACACTTGTGGATCTTCTGAGGTGAATGGGTGGCCATATGCCTTGAACAGACACAAGTGGTTATTTACACTGGAAACCTCAAGTGCACCAGCTCTCCTTGTTTGGAGGTGGGTATTCTGTAATGTATAATCAAAGAACTGCCTGAAATCTGCAACATGAACAATAAATACTGGAAACAATCAACAGGTCAAACAGTGTCTGTGGAAAAATATACAATTACCATTTCAAGTCGAGGAACATGACTTAGATTAGAAGTGTTAACAGTTTCTCCTTCCACAGATGCTGCCTGAACTGCCGAGTGCTTCCATAATCTTTAAATCTGTTTTGTATGTTGCTAATTATAATTAATCTTTCTAAATTATTGTTGTAACAATAGCTCTAAAATGTAATATGTAGAAGCAAATTAGGGGATTCTTAAAAATCAAGTTATTTTAACAAAACATTAACAAAGATGAATATTTTTGGATTACATTTTAGTTAAATTAAATTAAAGTTTAGTACATATAAATACATTTTGCAAAATTAAACTTTGCATATTAAAATATTCCTTAATAAGGACATTTTTTTCTGAAATGTCCTTCAATATTGAATCACTCAATGTTTTCAATCAATTTGTTGATCAATATCTGAATTCTGACTAACAGTTATCTCGATCTTATGAAATTATAAAGGACTATGAACAGTTTTGATCAGATCTAGTGATAATATGCACTTCAGATTTTGGTGGATGTGCTGTGAAATTAGGAAGAGACCAGCTAAACAGAATCAGAGAGCCAAATCGGTCAATTTGCCGCTGAAGATCCCATGGAATCCCTTGGTGAGGCCCGGTCTTGGTGAGGCTCCTTGTCTCTCAGATATTGTGCAAGATCTGATCTCAATGAAGGCTGACTGCATGCATGCAGATGACAATGCATAGTGGAACGTATTACATCTTAAAAATAATTTAACTATATTAATGCTTAATTATCGACAAATCTTTTAAATCTTAAATTATTAATATTAAACTATTCTATTCAATGTTAATTTGAAATATCTCTGATAGTTAATAACATTAAAAATGACAGACTTGCTAACTGTTAAACAATTTTGGTTTGCGTTCAGAGATAGGGCCTCTGTACTAGACACCCGATACCCCATCATTATCTGGAAGACAGGGCCTCCTCCTCTGGCACAGATAATCCTGAGAATGAAATTGCAGACAGCGGATCCAGTTAAGCACAAAATGGCTCATTATTATTGCTGGATGTTTAGTTTTGAAACTAGAAATTCAAGTGGTCTTTCAAAACTTAGAATTAAGGATATATAATATTATTATTGAAATGCATTTATACAAACAAAATATTATTAAATTTAAATAATTTCACTCATTACAAAGGTAATACTGAAAGTAGTTAAATCATGCTTAAAAGCGGAAAAATCAAAAAACGTCCTGATGAAGGCCCATTGAGCTAAAACACTTTCTATCTGCAGATACAGCTTGACCTTGCTGATCAATTCCTGTACCATATCTTTGTTTTAAATAATTCTTAACATTTGATTTAATTGACAAATTTATTACTGATTCACCGCATAGTGTTTCAAATGCAGGGCCAGATCATGTTGGCACTGAATACTATCATGACACATTCACTTACACTAATGTGATGTATTAGTTTGCTGGCAATGCCACCACTGTCAAAGCAACAACTATTTTTAAATTGTCACTAAATGATTTTGACTTTCAATGAAATTTAAAGGCCATTAAAAGTCTTGGGAGTAAAATTAATTGAAAAGATTACTTTAAAAACACAATTATAAAAACATTAAACTAAAGTGAAACGATTAAGGAAAGAACTTACCTTTGCCATTGCTTTCTTAACTGCAACAAAACAATCCTCATTGCTATTAATGAGGCACAGACTCGGTGCCAGGTTAAATCAAGCACAAAATCCAAGAGCCAGTTTAATTTTCACACCTTCCCACCCTTTTCCACATCCCAATGTGACATCTAGCAGCAAAGCAAATGGATTATTTTGACATTCAGCAAGTCTGGAATTTCCGTGTTTGGCATTGCATGCATGGACTCCTGGACTTACTCCCATTTGGTACTGCTGGCTTTTACCAGCAGGACCCAGGCCACATTATTTTCAAATACATTCAAACTTTTGAAATGGTAGTAACCAATGATAAAATAATAATTCAATGAAAACTTTGAGGTCGAGTTGCTTCCTTCATGCAATGACAATCAGGTGCACATAATGCTCAAAATTCTACTAGTCGAGATTTTTGCCTCAGGCTTTAATTCATCTGCATAACACAGTGTAAAATAACACAGTGTAAAATTTGCAACGAAGGAGCAGAAATGATTCAAAATATGACAAATCCACAACTGTTTCTTTCCATCAAAGCATGCATAAATGTATACAACTGTTGCACCAATTTTGGCTCAATATTTGGCTTTCACTGCTTTATACCATTAAAATATATTCACATCAATTTGCCTTCAATGTATATTCTGAGATAAGTTAGGTGCACTATTTATAGGAAATTAAGTTTGGAATGAGGCCAAATCTGAAATTTAGAATTACTCAAATTGGACTCTAAAATTAGCAGAGGCAAATATCCCCAATTAATTAAAGAGATACTATCTACTCTGAATAGTTTTCCATACCTCAGTAATTTATACTTAGACACAAATGCCTTGGTACAGTCCCCGTGCGAACACTTGTAGGGTCTTTCTCCAGTGTGGGAATATGAATGCACTTTCAATTTCTCAACACTAGTGAAGATCTTGCCACACAACTGACAAGGAAAGGATTTTCTGGATTTGGTCTCACTACGTTTACGTTTCCCCGCTAGAATCTTCTGAGTTTCCGTTACTTCTAAAAGAGCACAAGGGATGACAGTGGCCATCGCAGTCCACTGCAGACCCAATTACTGGACTCTTAGTGTTTGCCCAGTTGCACTGATATAACTTCTTCGGTTTCTTCTTTCAGATGTAGTTTCATGTGTTCAATACATTTGGCATTTAGGACCTATAAGCAAAAGTTAAGTTTCACAGTCATTTTAGGCATGGTGTGACTGAAATTATTTCAGAAGACTGTTTATATCGGCATCAATATTACTACCATGTTCCATACTCAACCAAAATATTAAAAAAACGACCTTCTACCCTGACCACATTTTCCTGCACTATGCCCATAACTGATGATTCCCATATTATCTAGAAATCTGTCACTATCTCCATGAGCACAATAACTGAGCATTGATAACTGCTGGGGTTGAGAATTCCAGAGGTTCACTTCTCTGCAAGTGAATACATTTCTAACCTTAATTTTAAATGGCCTAACTCTTATTCTGAAGTTGTAGCTCCCTGGTTCTATACACCATAACCAAGAGAAACATCCTCCCTGTTTCTGGTGTATCACTCTCAAGAATTTTGTACATTTGGATAAGATCTCTCCTAAACTTTCGAGAATTCACTTTCAGTTCATTCCATCTCTTCCCCATACAACACACAATCCCTCTCCCCCAAAATTCCTGGAACTCGTCTATTGAATCTTCACTGCACTTCTATAGGAAACTAGACCAAGTGCAGACCCGTTGGGTCTGTTCCCCCAACGTGTGGTTGCAGGGAGGGGGGCGCAGCATGCGGCGTCACACACGCTAACTACCACCCTTGATATTAAATTAATATTATTAATTTGCTCCTTTTACCCCATAACCGCCCGATCCACTGACGCATAGCCGCCAACTCGCAGGCGCGTCTAGAGAGGGGGGGGGGGGGGGGGGGGGGGGGTAGAGAGTCAGGGCAGAGAGAGAATGGGGAGAGACAGAGAGAAAGGGGCAGATACAAAAGGGCAAGAGACAGGAGAGAGGGGGGAGGGGAGGAGAGGGAGGGTGGGTGAGGGGGGGGGAGAGGAGGGGTGAGAGAGAGGGGAGGAGAGAGGGGGGGGAAGGGGAAGAGAGCGGGAGGGGATGGGGTGGAGAGTAGGGGTTAGGGAAGGGGTGGAGGGGAGGTGGAAGGGGGTTTAGGGGAGGGTGGGGGAGGGCAGGGGGGGTGGGGGAGAGGAAGGGGGGCGAGAGAGAGGGGAGGGGGAGAGAGAGAGGGGGGGGGAGAGAGATGGGCAGATAGAGAGATGGGGAGAGAGAGAGAGAGAGATGCGGGGCAGAGAGAGAGGGAGAGACAGAGAGAGCGAAATGCAACCGTGCGTCACGCGTTCAGAATGTTCTGGAAATGAAGCGTCCGCATCTCATGCACGAAAGCTGGAAATCAGGGGAGGACCCTGATGTTTTGTGAATAATTTTATTCAAAATCTGGGGAAATAATCGACTGAATTTAGTGGAGTGGATTTATGAAATCATAAGGTAAATCCCTACCGAAATTGTAAAGATCTCCACTTTTTTGCGTCTGGTTTTCGAGGAGATACGTTTCAAAGGCAAAATGCCATACAACCACACACACAGAGTTTTAATAGATACTAGACCAAGTGCAGACCCGTTGGGTCTGCTCCCCCAATAGTGTGATCCCCCAACCCAATATTCCACCATGCACCCGTCTCCTCCATTGGAACTGAGCCCGTTCCCAAATGTAAGATTGCAGCCCTCCCCTGCCTGCTGCAGCAGTGAAAAGTTCAGTGTTCCTCTCTTGCAACTTTGTTTCGAAGTGTGTTGGAAGCTGACATGTAAATGGAGAAGCCTGTTTATTTTTGAAATACTTGGGGGTGGGTGGGGGGGGGAGAAGGATTTGATTAAAAACGTGTACTTCAACACGACAAAATGAAATGAGGAGCGGATACTTAGAAAGAAAAGCGAAATCTCTACCGAAATGGAAAATATCTCGGAGATTGAGCGTCTGGATTGGGCTTGGCAATGAATCAAAGGAAGAAATGCATCCGGCAGCCGTACATGCAAATGAATCCATTCCGATTGGACATCTGCGAGCATCGGCCATTCCGATTGGACATCTGCGAGTATCGGGCACGAATCGAAAGGCAGGAAGGGATCCGTACTGCAGGCGGACGGACGGATTTGAGTTTTATATATATATAGAAGATATAGATATGATACCCTTCTTAGGCGAGGAGACCAAAACTGAAAATAGTTCTCCTGATGTGGTTTTACCAACATCCTGCACAATTGCTATAAAACTTCCTTATTCGCATATTCAAACACTCGTATAATGAAGGCTAATGTTTAATTTGCCATCTGCACATTGATTTGGCCTTCAGCAATTTTAGATAACGATACCTAGTTTAATTTCAATATGCACACTACTCAATCTCTAATCATTTAACAAATGCTGCACTTGTCTGTTATGCGTACTGGCACAGATTTTCCATATATTTCACGAAGTACCTCGTAGTCTGCTGCCTCACAGTACCAGAGACATAACTTCAACCCTGACCATGGGTGCTGTCTGTATGGAGTTTGCATCTTCTACCTATGGGTAGGGATTTTCTCTGAGTACAGTACCTCTCACAAGTCAAAGATGGGCAGGTTGATAGGTTAAATGACTTCTGTAGGTGCGTAGATAAGTGGTAGAATCTAGAAGCAGTTAATGGGAATGCACAATTAGTGTAAATGGATTGCTGATTGCAGTATGGGCTTGATGGGCTGAATGGCCAGTTTCAATACCATATCTCTTTATGACTTACTCACTCAGCTTATCTATATCCTCGTTTAATTTCTATACATTCTCCTTAGTACTCATAATGTGATTCCATACCACAGGTTCCTCATCATTTATACCACTTGTCACATCCACAAAGAGCCCTAATAGATCAGTCAAACTACTTTTCCCTTCATAAATCCATATCGGTTCTACTTAATTCTGATAATTTTTATCCCGCCCTCCATTTTTAAAGAGTGGAATCAGGCAGCATCTGGCGAGAGAATGAATACACAGTTTTGGATCAGGACCCTTCTTCAGACTCCAGCTGAAACCAGAAGAAGGGATCCAGACCCAAAACATTGGGTCTGCCCATTCCCTCCACAGCTGCTGCCTGGCCTGCTAGGATCCTCTAGCACTTTATGTTTTGTTCACAATTCCATCATCTTCCATCGTCTCCAATTACCTTATAGCCCTGTTACAGGTTGTAAAAAACATTCAATAAAACCTTATTTTGTTGGTTATGATCAATGTGTCAGATTCAGCAGTGTTACTCATAAGGACAGAAGATAGAGCAGGCCCCGTCACATTCTCATAAAGACCTTTCAGTCCTGGGCCACCTTCATTGCCAGAGTCAGGTCACATGCAAACTGGAGAAACAGCACCTCGTATAGCTTACAACCCAATGGTATGAATGTTGAATTCTTCAACTTTGCATAACTTATTAACCTTCCCACAACCCACTCCCCCCGCATTTCCTTTCCGCACCTCCCCCTCTCCTCCCTGTGCAACACCTAGACTCCCACCTATTTCTTTCCTCCCCCTCCACTTGCTACTTTCTTTCCTCTCGCTTCATAATTGGCAGCTCTTCAACTCTTCAGACCTCCTCCTGAAAAAAACAGGAAGGCAGACTATTATCTGAATCGTGTCAAGTTGTTTTTCATTTCAAATTTCCAGCACTTGGATTTGATTCATGTTCTATCCTTGAAAACTGTCCTCCTGATTACTTGGTATCATCCATTAATATGGCTACTATACATTCAGTCCTGTCAATCAAGTCATTAATGCATTGAGCCACAGCACTAACCCCTGTGGGGTTACATATTAGTTATACATTAGTTATAGTGTAATACATACACTAGTTACATATTACAAATCCAAAAATGACCTATGTATTCCAGATCTCTTTTTTCTTAGTTGCTTGCCTATTCATGCCAATGTATTGCTCTCATCCCACGCACACTTATTTTGTCAGGTAACCCTTGGGTACTGCCTTCTCGAATGCCTTCTGGAAATCAAATACAATTCCACTAATTCTGCTCAATCCTTCCCATTTCCTATTTTCTTTCTCTCAAAAGAACCTGGTTAATTTGTCAACACCATTTCCTTTCCACAAAACCATGTTGACTGCTTTATTTTTCTTATGATTTTCTAAATATTCCACTATTATAACCTAAATAATGAATTTCATCATTTTCCCCATTGAAGATATTAGGTTAGCTGGCTTACAATTCCATGCCATCTAATACACTCCATTCTTTAATGGTGGCAATACATTTGCCGTTTTCCAATCCTTTGAGACAGCTCCAGAATCTGGGGAACTTTGGAGAATTACAACCAACACATCAAAAGTTAACAATCTTCATAAAAACACCCCTTAACCCAAGGAATTTTATTGATGTGCGCTACAAAACTATGACATGCTAATGCAGTAAATCTCTGATAATCTGCTGTTGTACTATTCAGAAATAACTGAAGGATTGGCATTTAGCTCAACAAATATTGTTTCCTACATTACCTAGAGACTGCACAGCCTCGAGTTTCACTGTGGCAAGACTCAATGGTCTCTAATCTCCAACTCCCCACACAAGAATCACTGCATTTCCACCACCATACCAGGTTTCCATGATCCTGCAACTTGCCAAGTTCACTGAATATATAGACACCATTATAAGACTGTGTAATAATTTACAGAAAGTCATAAGTGTGTGGGAAAATTAATAGTTATAACATATAATGTGGAAAATAGGACAGTTCAGCATCACATTCCTGGAGTTTGACTGTCATGGCAAAGATGTGAAATATAATTACAGGAAGTGCATATTTGTTTTGTTTTCTTTAATTGAAATTGGTTGGGAAGAAGAGCTGGAGAAGAAAAAGTTTACCTGCTCATAGATTTTTCCTCCTAGTTTTATTCATTGTGGAAATTAACACTTCCCATAGTTGGAATCAGTTTCAGGCCCATATTTTGTTTGTCAATGTGCCCCAGCTTTCTACAAATCATAAATCTAAAACCTGGGGGGAAACAAAGAAACAAAAAAAATAATGCTACAGCTGTTTAAATCAAGTATTGTTGCACCATCTTTCTCATAAAAGGAAAATTAAACATACACGATAACTTTGTTAGCTAGTGGTAAGGTTTTATAGAATTGTGCAAACAAGTTAAAATTACATAAAACTTAGTTTAGTTTATTATTACTGTCACATGTACCAAGGTACAGTGAAAAGCTTTTGAATGAATGAATAAGTTTATTGGCCAAGTATTCACATACAAGGAATTTACCTTGGTGTTCCGCCCGCAAGTGACAACATGACATACAGTGACAGTTAAGAATGATACATAAAACATTAATAATGAAACATTATCGATTAAGCATGTAAATTAAATGAAATACCAGAGCAAAGGGAGGCTACAGATTACACGCTAACTGGTCAAAGAAAAGACTATACGTGATACAATCAAGCCATCCACAGTGTACAGATGAAGGGTACAACATTTAGTGTAAGTTAAAGTCTGATTAAAGATATTTCAAAGGTCTCCAATAAGGTAGATGGGAGGTTAGGATCACACTCTAGCTGGTGAGAGTATGGTTCTGTTGCCTGATAAAAGCTGGAGGGAAAACCTGTCCCTGAATCTGGAAGTATGCGTTTTCAAACTTCAATATCTCTTGCCTGATGAGAGAGAAGTGGAAGCTTCCAGGGTGTGACCAGTCCTTGGTTGTGCTTGTGGCCTTGCCAAGGCATCGTGAAGTGTAGATGGAAGGGAGGTTGGTTTGCGTGATAGTCTATGCTATGTCTACAACTCTCTGTAATTTCTTGGGGTCTTGGTTGATGCACCCCAATAAAATGTTTGCGACATCAGTAGAGGTTGGTGAGGGTTGTTAGGGACATGACAAACTTTCTAAGCATTTTAAGGAAGTAGAGGTAGGGGTGAGTTTTATGGACCATAGTTTTGATGTTGCTATTCCAGGACAAATTGCTGGTTATATTTATTTCTAATAACGTGAAGCTTTCAACCATTTCTACTTTGGCGTCATCAATGTATACCAGGGAAGATGGAACCGTTGACAATGACGGGCATGACGGTCGAGGAGCAAGGCTGGTAAGAGAGGGAACCGGGGTCTGTTCTACTGCAACCTCAAGGGAGGCACCCCGGGGCACAAAGGTGGATGGGCAAGGAGGGGGAATGTCACGTCCAAGGAAAGCAATGGCTTGAGCCCTCCGCAGACTTGGGCTTGCCTGGATTGGGCACTGTTTGTAAGAACTAGAGCGCAGACTGGACTTTGAAAAATGGGCTACAACGTGGCATCTCTTGCATGTGGGATCTGTGTACTATTTCTGTACACTTGCTAATCGAGAACATGCTTGGGTATGGGAATACCATACTGGACTGCATGTAAGAAAATAATTTCACTGTGCTTTTGCATGTGACAATAAAAACACCATTGAACCATTGGGTGTACAGTTTCAGTTCCTGAAGTTAATCACATTCTTCTTTGTCCTGCTGACAACGAGGGAGAGGTTACATAGAAACATAAAACACATGGAGGAGGAGGTAATTTGGCCCTTCGAGCCAGGACCACCATTCATTGTGATCATGGCTGATCGTCCCCAATCAATAACCCGTACCTGCTTTCTCTCAATATCCCTTGATTCCACTAGCCCATTGAGCTCCATCTAACTCTCTCTTAAATCCATCCAGTGACTTGGCCTCCACTGCCCTCTCCGGGTGAAATTTTTTTTCTCACCTCAGCCATAAATGGCTTCCCCTTTATTCTAAGACTGTGCCCCCTGGTTCTGGATTCGCCCAACATTGGGAAATTATTTCCTGCATCTAGCTTGTCCAGTCCTTTTATAATTTTATATGTTTCTATAAGATCTCCCCTCATCCTTCTAAACTCCAGTGACTACAAGCCTAGTCTTTTCAATCTTTCCTCATATGACAGTCCCGCCATCCCAGGGATCAATCTCGTGAACCTACGCTGCACTGCCTCAATCACAAGGATGTCTTTCCTCAAATTAGACCAAAACTGTACAGAATACAGATGTGGTCTCACCAGAGCCGTCAATGAAAAATGAGAGATATTAATGTATTTACAAAATTCCCCATTCCCTCTGCTGCCCCCACTGGTGGCAGGGGGAGGGACTATAAAACTCGGAAGTGTCCTGCCTGAGTCATTCTTTGCCGGACCCATGAAGCGAAAGGGTCACAGCTCTCTGAGCTGCGGTTCTACTCCACGGTGAGTCCCCTCCATGTGCCTTTTTCAGCCAATTGATATGTATTTTGTTTACCATGGTCTGAAGTTACTTGGCATTTTAGTATTTGTTGTAGAGTTTGCAAATTTGTCTCTATTGTCTTTGAAATGAATGTTTATAGAAAATGAAATGCATTTGTTGTAA
The DNA here is from genome assembly GCF_028641065.1 of Leucoraja erinaceus. Classification (NCBI taxonomy): domain Eukaryota; kingdom Metazoa; phylum Chordata; class Chondrichthyes; order Rajiformes; family Rajidae; genus Leucoraja; species Leucoraja erinaceus. Next base: position 37,445,372 of record NC_073380.1, on the reverse strand, counting down.
AGAGTTTGCAAATTTGTCTGTCTTTGAAATGAATGTTTTATAGAAAATGAAATGCATTTGTTGTAAAGAGTTTGCAAATTTGTCTCTATTGTCTTTGAAATGAATGTTTATAGAAAATAAAATACATTTGTTGTAAAGAGTTTGCAAATTTGTTTCTCTTGGGTTTTAAAATGGTTGCAACCGTTTTCAGATGGATAAAGCATGAATAAACGTTTTTATTTGATCAGAACTGTGTTTAAGTTTAAAATTGGCGCTCATCTTGTGATTTTGGCTGGGTTGCAAGATGACGTCGAAGACGTCATTTCCGGTTATCGGGAAGATTGCGTCGATTACATTATTTCCGATTATCGGTAAGATGGCGTCATTTCCGGTCAGAGGCAAGATGGCGCTGCCTGCAGAAGACACACAGAGCTGCAGGCGCTGCTGAATAATTCCACAGAGCTGGCTGCTTTCTCTATGGTAAGTGTGTGTTTGTTGGACTTATTTAAAAGCAGCATTTTGTTTCAGCAACAGCAGCCTCTACAGCAGGCTTTAAACATTTGAATCGTTCGTTTTATACACTGTCTGTTTACCATGTTCTGAAGTTACTTGGCATTTTAGTATTGGCTGTGAGTGTGTGTGTGTCTGTGTTTTCTTCAGGAAATGTTTGGTTGTAAAGAGTTTG